>NC_089991.1:17983023-18290304 GCF_036417845.1 Apteryx mantelli | reverse complement strand
TGTGATTCTGTGCTTAATAAGTGTCATATGTTTTGCGTACTGAAATGTTGTCGGTATGTGAACTTGTAGATGAATCACTGCCTCAGACATATACATATTTAATCATATGGAAGTTGGTCATTTCACAGCATTAATACTTCATTCCATAATTTACAAAAATTAAAAGTTTCAGGAACTTCACAAAATGACTATTCTGTTGATGGAGGTACAGGATATTTTTAAATGCAGTTTAGTGGATGAAAGACATGTAAAGACAAATAGCAACTGTTACAACGCAAACCAGAAGTGCAACAGTCAGTGCCAAAATACAGGAAAAGAAAAGTTTGTTCATTGAGATAATGTGTGATACTGCATATTATTAGACAATAGATGTAGAGGAAAAGTAATTTTGCATGTCCTGTTTCGTGGTCACTGTCCTCAAATAAGCAGAGGGTTGGGTATGTCTCAGTCAGTTTGTGAAGTGACCGGTTTCACAAGACAATAGTGACTGACAGATTCAGAAAATACTTTCTGCTCTGATGCTGCCCTCCTGCACAAGAGTTTATGTAGATGTATACACACACATTGGGACACGCGTGCATAGAGGTGTGTGCACGTGCACGTTTAACATAGGTTTTATATCTCTGTTTCAACATGCCCTTATATGCCACAGCTGGAACACTTTATACTGTTATCTTGACTTTCAAGTGTCAGCCCTAGTTCTTGATTACAGCATTTTCTTTGGACTCAAACTCATTTCTGGTTAGAACATATTAAAATTCAACAAATTTCTTGGAATATTTCTAGCATTCAAGATCAGTTATGTTTTAGTAAGTGTCCTTGGTCTGTGATGTCTGTGTAACACCTTTCTGCCTCGGTTTTCCCTCAACGATGAAACATGAAGATATCTCAGATTGGTGGGAACAGAAATCATACGAACAACTTAGGAAATTTCAACTTCTACCTATACGAATTTTAAACTGAGACATAACCATCTCTCAGTTTCAAGCTTGCACCTTGTTATCTAAGTCAGACAAAATGTTTTGCACGATATTTATTTCTTCGCAGTGCTCCCAGTATAGTAAATTCATTTTGCATGTTGTTTTGGAGTGACAGTCTAACTGAGTCGAAGCCCTGTGTCTGCGCAGGGAAGTGCAGTGACACTTCCATATTGGGAAACTGGCTTCTGAGGGTATTTTTAGAGCTCCAGAGATAAACATATCATGGCCCATTTGTTTGGATTTTCCTCGGGGTTTACTTTAAATGAAGTGCAGACATGATTTTCCTGGGTAAACTGCTCACCTTAGGGAGTGATAAAAATCCCTTTGGCCCAACACAATCACTGCAGTCTATCTGTTTAGATGTATGTGCTGCCAGAAATGTAAAATACACAAAGCTCAAATGAACAGTAATAAATAGGATCCATAAAATAAATAAGACCTGTCTGGGGTGTAATTTGCACAGTTGAACAATTGAATTTTACAGTGCAACTGTGCTCTCCAGTTTCTTTAAGGAGGATGCAATGTGATCATCTGAAACTTTTAGCAACCGCAATGATCTTGCTAGTTTCTAAGCTCTTTACATGCCAGAAAAAGCTGCGGTTATTGAAAAGAAGTCATACATAATTGAAAATAAATTCTTTTTGAGCTCTTCCCGAGATATGGATTTTCTGGGAGAAAGCATGGGCTTGGAATAATTTTGAAAATGATACAAAAATTTGCGACTCATCAGACACGTACCTAATTAGGGGAACCTAATTTTGTGTTAAATTTGCCAGCTGTGTGGCGAAGGGCAGGACGGATACTGTGGCTGGGGAATGCTGAGCAGCCGGGTGCTGATCAGGGGGAGCAGCCTGGGCCTTCTGCATCAGTTCGAGTTACATCGGGTCAAATGAACCATTAGAATTTTAAAGAAATATTTTTTCAGCATAGACAAAGCTATTGTTTTTAGTCAAAGTCTTTGTAATAGCTGTAAAATGGTTTGTAACTGGAAGAACAAAACTTGAGATCTAGATATTTTGATCACTTTTTCCAGAGCTGTTTAAAGCCCAGGAGAAAATATTCTCCAAACTTCCTTTACATTGTAAACATCATATCGTCTTAATGTAGCTATTATAACAAACTGTTTTACAGATATGTCTCACTGAAGACAGAGGAAGGCTTCTAAATGATATGCACATACCCTTTCTGTCTCCTATTTACCATTTTATTTACTTGAATCACGTAATCATCTGCTTGGCCAACTCGTTTAGTGCAGGGCGCGGACACTGATATTCGAGCGCTGCCGAAGGATCAGCCGTATTCGTACTTACGAGGCAGCCTACGCCTGTGGGGCGGGCGCAGCGGGCTCGGGACCTGCGCGCGGCGCCCACGGGACCTGCGCGCGGCCAGCGCTGCTCCGCGGCGGGCCGGGCCGGGCCGCTGCGCGCCGCGGCCTTCGCCAGCACCCTGGGGACGCGCGGGCTGCCTGCGGCACGTGTTTCTCTCGGGCAGGTTTTCAATAAACGGCTCCGATTCCTAATCCTGCTGAATCGTCTCTTCTGTACTCAAACTTGTGTTCAGTCACCTATAAAAATAAGCTGTCCCCTCCCAGCTCTTTATACCTCCATGTTATCGTGAGTAGAGTTATTTTAATTAGCCTTGTTGTAAGTTGTTTCAAAAAAAGGGGGGAAAAAAAGTGTCTGAAGGCTGAAGGGAAGGAAATACCCGCACTGCATTTTGAAAATGCTGGTGCTGGTATTTCATTACAGCACAAGATTTTTTTTTACCTCCAGGAAATATTTTGCTATAACAGACAGAGAAATAGAGTGTGTGACAGAACATGTGAGTTAAAATACAAGAATTCACTATAGTTCCTAAACATGGAAAGAAGAAAAAGATACATGTGATAATTTCTGCAACTGTACAGCAATGTTATTGCCAAGCATTTCTAGCACCTATAGAGCAGCTTTATTTCCAAAGTACTTTATGAAGTGTAACTAACATGGTAGCTAGTCTTCCCTTGTCCTCCCCCTCCCGTTTTATAAATTGCAGTTGCTCCATGTTAAAGGTAATTTCTGAGTCCAACTTTCACTGTTGCATTTTGGTTGCCCTCAGACAAGTGGTTGATCATGGTTACGTGATCACAAGGTCAACCCAGCAGGGTTTTTTTCTGTTGTAAGCAATGGATTTGCAGAAAGAATGGATGGATATTTTTTAATACTGTGCTGCAGTACACATTTAATTTTGATGAATGAGCCCTGGATGGGGTTTGAACCTATGAACTCTCATTATGAATCTGTTGAGGGCACAGTGGTTTCATTAGTTACTCCAATGGAAATGTATCAACAAATTTAGCGAGGTGTCTATCTCAATATCCTGTCTGATATTTTTATTTGAAAGAAGCTCGAGTTTAAAATACCATCCTAAAAATAGTTTTTAACATATGCAGTAATAGTGAAGTCTAAAACCCAATCTGAATTACTGTTTTTCTGTAATCTCTCTTCTCTGTGCTTGTCTTTTAACTATTTAGTTAATTGTCTCTCCATTGCAATTCGTGTTGCACAACTGAAGCATTACAGTTACTTTCAGAAGAATAAATGCAGACTTCCAATGTGCATTTCTTCACACTTTCAAAAATTGTTTGTAAACAGCCTTTTCTCAAGTGTGGACTTTGTTCATAAGTGACTAATTCCCTCAAAAGACACTTTCCCTATCAGAAAACTGAGTCTAAATCAGTCAAGACAGCACCTAAATTTAAGGCAGATAGGCAAGTGTTTTCTTTTTGGATAGAGCTCCATGAATAATGACAAAGTTATGTGAATTATAATTATACTATTTAAATGCATCTATTGCAACCATATGGACTCACTCAAGGGATGGGTTAACCGGCAAATGTGTTTTCAAAGCCCATAAACAGACTTAACAGACATCAGGTTTCAGTTTTGAAAGCAGAGGTCTCTTCTGTGCACATGATTCATCCAGCCAGAGGACCTTAACATGAGTCACCATATCCAACCTAATAACATTCGCTGTTAGAATACGCCCACGAAGGCCAAATAGTTAAAGAACCAACCCAGTAAATTTGATGAAAACATGAGAGGCTCTTGATCTTGCTCAAACATACTTGTTTGAAAACGTAATTTGTTGTTAGATATTTATCCAATGTCCCCAAGTAATGATGGGAAGAAAGGAAAGGAAAAGGAATGCTGGAGGAGATCTTTCTGAGTCACTTTTTGACCATTCAGTGGGTTTCTCTCCCACATTTTGGAATAAGGCATTCTCGTAAAAGTGCAGAATAAAACATGCCCCGATGAGGTTGGGGACGTTACCTTTGCTCGCAAGGCGAAATAACCGCTGTTAAATGTTTTCCACCCCTCAAGGGCTCTGGGCACCAACCCTTTGCACTGCGACTGCAGCCTGCGCTGGCTCTCCGAGTGGGTGAAGGCAGGCTACAAGGAGCCGGGGATCGCGCGCTGCAGCGGCCCGGACCCCATGGCCGACAGGCTGCTGCTCACCACGCCGACCCACCACTTCCAGTGCAAAGGTAGGCACGGGCGCGGAGCCGCTCGGCAGGGCGCCTTTGCTGCCCTTGTGCGCCCTATCGTGGCCAGCTGCTTGGTTTTCAAGGGAATTTCAGAGGAGGTGGGTTTGGCTTTCGTTTCCGAGCCATCAGGTTGCATTCAAGTCACATTTGCAAGTTTTCCTCTGCAGACTGGAGTTTACTGCACCGCTGTAAGGGAAAACAGCAAACCTCAGAGGAGTCCGTATTCCTGTCGGTAGCACCGTGTTATATAATGGCAAGCTAGCGTATAGGATGTCGTTATAGATTATTCAATCAAATAAATTGTTTTTGGCCTTCTACCTACCCCAAAAAACTTTGGTTGAGTAATGGTTACTTTAAAATGTGGAGCACTGTTGTTGTTATGCACATACACTCGAAAACTGAGAAACAGAATTCTAGTGTAAAGCGGATATTTACCAAAAGTACATTTTCATTTGAAGATCCACAAACACCCGTATATCCTCTTCAGCTCTGTAGCAGAACCTGTATGTTACGGAAAATGTTTTATATGAGAATATAGCATACATTCAGGAGAGGCTTGAGGTGCAGCTATTAACAGTGTGGGATAGTAATAGACAGAAACATGCTGTGTTATAGAGCGGCTAGACAAGTGATAAGGTATTTGCTTGCCTGGGGATAAATAAGTAGCATATTATGGAATGTGGATTAGCATATACCTGTATATTGTTATCGTAAAAGGAGAGTTGTTGGAGATTTGCTTAGGTTACTGGCAAATGTGTGAAGATCATGTATAGATCAAAAGAAGGGTCAGTAGTCGTTCTTAGAAATGGAAATGAGGCACAAAGCCTGTTCTCACTTGTCTCGGAGCGCCATGCTTACAGCACTGCTTGGCAGGGTGATTTCGTAGAGGCTGGGATTAAACTGCAGAACAAACAGAAGATGGTGTTGAGATGGGTTTAAAACACACGTTTCCAAGCTCGAGCTGAGTTTTCTAGCCTTTCAAGTATATTATAACTTAGTTATTTTGAAATAC
This sequence comes from Apteryx mantelli, assembly GCF_036417845.1. Taxonomy (NCBI): domain Eukaryota; kingdom Metazoa; phylum Chordata; class Aves; order Apterygiformes; family Apterygidae; genus Apteryx; species Apteryx mantelli. Next base: position 18,284,789 of record NC_089991.1, on the reverse strand, counting down.
CAATCTCGAAACTTATCAGAGTGGTCAGCGATGCCCCTGTGCGGCACAGGGACAGCGCTGGCCCCTCCTCGCCTCTGCCAGCAGCAGCGTGGCACTCTCCGCAGGGTGACGCTGAGGGTACGTCTGTGCGTCAGCCTGCGGAGATTTAATCCTAGCTCAGGTGATGCTGGCACAGAGCTCAACATGGGCTGAAAAACCCTGCCGAAAGCCTGGGTCCGTGGTGCAGAAGTGAGCCCTGCCGTGCTGCGTGCCGCCCAGGCCCTGCTGTAAGCAGCACCTAGCCGGCTTGTCTAGAGGGAGCGCACAGATACCTCTGTGACCTCCGGTTACTTGTACATTAGGAAAAGAAAAAAACAAGACTTAAACTTCTTTTTACTAAAATTATGTTTTTGGCCTGTGACTGAGCAGAAGGTTATGTCTCAGCAGAGCCAAGAAAACAGAAGTATGCAATGTGCAAGTCATGCAAAGTCAGCTCTGCTTTTTATTAAATTGCCCTCCTAGTTATGCAGTAGTGGAAAGGAATGTGCTGGGCTGAGGGCATTTTGCTGTATGGATTTATAAATCAAATCCCCAAGGGCAAAGTAATGAACTACTTAAGTGCTAGGAACTAACACTGCTCTTATTAGCTCCCACATTGATTAGCTGTGATCTATGCCATAGGAATAAATGGAAAATGTACATGTGTGTAGTATAAAATAAATAAATAATAGAAAACATTCTGGCTTAGTGACCTCTAAATCCAGCAGAAGAGCCGCACTGGTGTCTGTCTCTTGTGCTCCTCAAGCAGCAGAATATACCTGTGTATATCGCAGGAGGACCAAGAGAAAAGTAGCTCCAGTGTGTTGCTCTCCACCCGCCGTTGGTGGCAGAAAGTCAGATGTTATTTCCTCTTGCTGTCCTAACTACATGTTAAAACATGCATGACATTTAGTTAGATGTAAAACCCAAAGATAGAAGAGGAAGACAACGGTCTTTTATTTTTTGGATTTGTTACTTTTTGTGTATTTTTCCTTGATATTTCCTGTTTTTCATGCTGCAATGAACTGCGTGGTGGCACTCTTAATGACACTGCCGTCAGTATGGGATCAGGATGTGGCCTCTAGGTTGTAGGCTTTTTTCAACAGAGGCTCCTTGATATTCATTTCTGTGATATTCTTACCCCCCAATAGGTGCTGTGTAAGTATTCAAAGTTAATAATGAAGTCTCATATAGGACTGCCAAAAGCAAATCCTTGACAGGAAGAGATCTTGGCATCCCTGGTTTTGGTAACCCTCCACAGCTCCACCTCTTCTCTCACATCAACTAGAAGCTTCTTGGCTTCACTTCCAGGGTGTTTTGCAGTCTCCTCCTGCTTATCATGTAGCATTCAATATTGGAAGGTCTGTGCCCACTTCTGATCAGCACAGGACCAGTTTTAAGATATTTTAAAATGTATTTTTTTTTATGAAATAAAATTATTTTAAGGGCTTTACTGCCTGATACAGTTTAACCCCTTGTAAAGTGTTTGGTTTTATTTTTGACTTGTAAAAGCCATTAGGTCTTTAATATTTGAAACTTTTTCACTTCAGAATCAACATTTTCTTTATTGTAAATATAACTGTTTGAATTAGCTTTCTGTAACAACCCAGCGATATAATATTAATTGATTTGGTACCCCAGATACACTTGGTATTGTTTTGGTCTGGCTCGCAAATATCACTACCTCTTTGGAAGAGCTGAGTTCAAAAACGTGGTTTACTAAATGATTTAAATACGGATGTGCGTATTTACCTACATAAATTAAAATATTTGCATATTTATCTTTGTTGCATTTTCTCCAAGTACGTGAATGTTGATAATCTCTCTTCTGGGTAGAACAAGAGGGAAATAAATTTTAAAAATTCAAATCAGTTCAAATAAAGGATGGTAGAACATTTTGCACCTATACATTTCCATAAACCTCTAGCTAAATCTTTCTTGTGCATGTTTTTCATTTCTGCTGTTGCATCTGCACTTTCATTCTTGTTACCAGCCGTAGAAATGTCATTATTATTGTTCCCTAGGGATTGCTATTGCAGAATTTCCTGCACTGGCAGAAGGAGAAATTGCTGAAAACCATACATATAAGCCCATTCTCTGGAGATTTCCAGGATGTTTTTTCAGAGCTGATGTTTGTATGTTCAGATGAGAATATAAGCATCATTGAGTGTTGGCCAGCACTTGATTTAAGTACTTAAAATCTCTCTAATCCCTGGGAATTCAGTGATGTCGTATAAAGTTCCACCAGCAGCATGTGCATTTGTGCCAGCATAGGGAGAATACTGCGCTCGAAAAAAATGTATGTGGAAGTACCATCAAGTATTAATGTTGTAATCCAGTTCTGTATTAATACACCATATTTTGCCTTTCCAGAGCCGGTAGATATCAATGTTGTGTCCAAGTGCAACCCTTGCCTCTCCAACCCGTGTAAGAACAATGGGACGTGCAGCAATGATCCAGTGGAGTTTTATCAGTGCACTTGCCCTTTTGGCTTCAAGGTAAGACTACAACTGCACTACATGAAAAGTAATAAAGTATTCCCCATGCCTTCTGTTTTCTTAATTGTTGTACCGTGAGGAGTCAATTTTACAGGCAGCTGAGCTCAACAGATATCTTACTCAAGCAGATTGTGTGTGACCTTTCAACTGCACTCAGCTACAAATTTTTATCCTGTGTAACAGCAAAGGTATTTCTTTCTCTCTGAGCCATGACTATAGAGATGCATCCTGAGCCACCTTCTCTAGCTGACCCTGCTTTGAGCAGGGGGTTGGACTAGACGATCTCCAGAGGTGCCTCCCCCCCTTAGCTATTCTGTGATTCTATAATGTAGAAAGTTCCTTATGAAACGGCAAGTTGATTTTATCTTTCTTTTCATTTCTTTTCTTTCACCAGCATGAAAATAACTGTTTCATAAGCTGCCAGGCCAAAGGGAAGGCAATTCAGACTAGAACTTAAGACCAGTTTAATCCAAAGCATCAGCATGTTCTGATGCCTGCTAGCTTACATCCATTTGCACAGACTGATTAGCAGAAAGATGATAATTGATCAGAGACAGTACCACAGATTCAGCTGCCTCTGACATCTGAGCAATAATGTCTGTAGAGTCATCTGAAATTCTGTAGACGTTAAGTGTTGTGAACACGTAATGTCCATTCCTAGGTAGGAGACTGGAAAATCTTGTCATGGGGTAATACAATTTCTTGAGTACTGATGTGTGTATAGCTTCCATAGTTAACATTGTGTCATGAGAGCTTAAGGCTACCAAGACTTTGTTTCAGAGTTGATATAACTGGAAGCCTAGTTCAGTAGCCAGTAGCTGAGGGATAAGTAATAAATGAGGCATATGACCTGTTGACAGGACAGGGGTAGGATGGCAAGGCCAAAGAAGGGGGTTGCATCCTGTAGACTGTGATTTTATTTGCCTCACTGGACATTTCTTTCAGAGTCTCGGTCAGTTAAAGCAGATGCTCATCAAACAGAGTAATAAGAAGTATAGAAAAAAAAAAAAAGGGAGGGCAAGGAAAAACATACACGTGGGAAGTGAGCACAAGTATCCATGTCTTACATTCCAGGTAGGATTTAGGAATTAGTTGGAGCTGATGATAACACCATTTCCCTTCTCTGTTTGCCTGGGATACATCCCAGATGGTGACAGAGTAATTGTGGTGGATCCCTGAAACACTGGAAGATGAAAGATGTAAAGCTTATTTCTTCTGTTTCACCCCAGCACCCCCATGCCTATTACCCAAGAATAATAGTAATTCTCCTACATGACTGGAAAAACCTTTGGTGATTTTCTCCCATTTTTGAAAATCCTTCTGCGCACTGGCATATCAGCCTGCAACTTTGCTAGGATCTTAAAAGACCATGTTGTCACAAAATCATTTAACTGAGACTATTTTGTATCAATTGATTTGTCATTTTGAGGGGGGAACCTCTGGCTGTTTATCTTCTCAGGTTAGCAGAACAAAGAGCAGGCATTTTAATTTGATGCATAACATAAACCAGGCTGAATTCTTCAGATGGGGCCAGGTAACTGTTAAGATAACTTCAAAAGTAAAAGCTTTCAAAACTAGCAGGAAAATATATAGATATTTGTGTATGTCTTACTCTAGAAGGCATGCATCATGGAGCAGATATCCAGGGTATTCAGAGTAGAAATATATTGGTTTTGAGCATGTCTCTTTTTCCCCTTATTTTTTTCTTTTTCTTTTTTACAGCATTCCTATATTAGCAAATGCACTAGTATAGGTGCATTTATACTGGTAGAAGCTAAGTTTACAAAGGGAGGATTTATTAACAATAATTGAGACTAATCCTCTAGTTATATTAGCAAACAATTTCTTATGTGGATTAGACCTCAGTGTGCATCAGTTTTACTTAGAAAGGTCTTTGATGAACTCTTGAAGTAACTCAGTTTAAACATGTCGCAGAGCATGTAGCTTTTCTTCTCTCTTGCATGAGTTCTCAGGTGACGCTCGGTGCGTGAACTCGGTCTGATCCGAAACCACTTGTGTGCTTGTAAGCACCAAGCTGTCATCCAGCTACGGCGAAGAGCAAACAGACCCAGGCAGGGCACTTAAAGCAAAGCAGGCAGTTTAAAAATACTGACTGGATAACAGCACGGAGAGAATTGGGGGAAATTTAATAAGCAAAAAAGAACCCTGTGTCTTTACTACAGGTTTTTGAGTAAAAATGAAATTTGACAGGTCCAAATGCAAACCATATGAAAGGAGCCCTCTATCTCGACCAAGCCGTTCTCCACCAGAGATTCATGCTAATTCAATAACAATACCTTGCTTCCTTCTCACCAGCCAGCACCAAACAACTCTATCCATCTGGAAGCTATTTCCCAGACCTTGATAAATTGCCCTAAATCTGCCCTCTCAGCATTTGTTTTTCCTTGTTTGATGTAGATTTTGAAAAAAATCCTGTGTGGAGGAGTGTATCTATAAAGTGAAAAAAACACCCTTTTTTCAAATCTGACCTCATTCAAATGAGCTGAAGGCTTTACAGTGTTCCCCGGAAAGGGGTACACAGCTATGTGGGGTTTCAGTGCTCCTGCTAGCCTTCAGAGAAGAACAGTAAATCAGCTAGCAGAAAGCTGCCTGTGTGACCAGTTGCCGAACGGGTGCCTGATGGCATCAGGAATTTCTCCCAGTTACTCTAGCTGCCATGCTCGCAAAAGCCGAGAGTCGTCTTGCTCCCTATCCCATTGAAGATGGCCCGGTCTGTACCAAGACTTTTATTTTTCATGGTCCCCCAAATGCTTTTTCATATCAAATGCATAGATTATGGGGTATTTTAGCAATGTATAATGCTGGTTTGAGTGAGCTTAAAAATGAGGTAACTCATGGGCTGTCGGAGCTGAGGGGCCAGTGGGCTACACAGTTGTATTTAATGAAGGCAGAAACAGGGGTTGCTCGCTTAGGGAGGGTGGAGGCTAAGTGCTGGTAGCTGTCTGTGCTGCTGCTGCTCTTTCCTCAGGCGGGTGGAGGAATGTTTTCTGGCGTTGCTAGAGGTGAGGCATGGTGGAAACGGTGCTTCCGGGGCTCTCGGTTGGCGCCTCGCCAGGCGGGCACCGGTGTGAGATTGTCACCTCTGGGACCTGGCAGGGTGCGCCCCGAGAGCCCCAGGGTGCCGTGGGCCTTAGCACAAAACGTCTCCTAACACTATGAAACCTCTGTTTTCATATTAAACACAGACACAGGTGGAGTTATCCATCTACTTTTTTTTTCTCTTCCCCACAGTACTCTTTGAAAGATTATTTAAATGGTGTGTGTGGTTTAGATTATAAAGTATGATTACAAGTGTAGAAACGGAGCTTGCTTCTGCTTTAAGTGATGCTAGCCACCTGGAGTGCATGCGCGTACGTGTGCGAGTGGCGGCTGCTTGTTAAGCAGATGATGGGACCGTACTAATTCATTTATCCTGCAGAGTGTATGGCTTTCACGTAGTCTCATTGATACTGTAAAATCAAGCTTGTGGGTGTTAGAATTCAACAGAATAATCAAACTTACAATCAACGAGTCATTGAGAAAGGATTTACCTGAATAGCTATAGTAAAAAACAAACAAACGAAAAAAAACCTAAGGCAAGTGGAAACCAACAGCCAATATTTTTTGCCTTTGCTATTTTCTGAAGTTTATCTGAAAATTCCTTTTTGGAATTTTGGTGATTTTTGTGTCTTTCATACTTTTTTTTCTTAAAACTGAGGGAGCAACAAATGAAGGAGAGTAATTTTCCTTCTTCCAAATAGAGCTATCTGTAGAACTGGGGAAAGACAGTTTAAAATACGTCTGTGTTTTATCTAGTATGAAATATAAAAGAGCTTTGCCAAGCTGGAATATGAAATGCAGTAACTGCCCAGCCATTGCCACAGCCTCCTTGGTTGCTCGGATAAATGGCAGCCCGAGCTGTTGGGATTCGGAGATGTTTGTCATCTCTGGGTTCTGCTAGTACCAAAAGCTGTCTGAAATGGAAAGTGAAGATAGGTAAATTTAGTATAGCACATAGCCCACCTTTTAGGCAACAGATGCTGATGTGTGTCTGTGGTAGAGTTGCTCTGTGAATGTTATCCATCTCTGTTCACTTCGCTGCTGCGTTCAGCCAGTGTCCTTCATAGCAGCACGGCAGTGTCTCGAGGGTTCAAGCAAATGCACCAGAATTTTCATCCAGAATGACAGATACAATCGGAAAAATCCTGGGAAAGCTCTTGGGCAATGGGGAGAGAGTATCCTCTGCAGCCAGACTCTTGTGGTGGAAGGCATGACAGCGAAGCTGCAACAAGATTCAGTGAGGAAGCTGGCTCCAAACTTTTGCAAGGAATTTGGCCCTTCCTCATCCCCCTCGCCCCCAGGGCTTCATTGCTGAAGTCAGGGTTAGAAATTTAGAGTTGCAGAGGAAAAGCGTCGCTGGGATATATGGGATTCATGTATATCTAATGTTTATGTGCCGGCACTTGCATGGATAGATGCAAGCCAAGCAGAGGCTGTGACAGCTCAGCACAGGGATGGTGAGCAGGTTGTATTAGGACAGGCCCTTCACCGTTAGCATGGACTGAGGGCTGCGCTGGCTGCATCATTCACTCCCGAGGGCTCTCATGGCCTTGCGTTTGCTTGGGGCATGGGCAAAGCCAGTTTGTTGCATTTGCACTTTGCGGTGTAGGCGTACCTCTGTAGTGTTGCATGAATCATCTCTCAGAGTCCTAGAATAATGGTTGTCTTAGGAATAATTGACAAAGAACTGATTTTAAAAGAAAAATTTCATGGTGTTTGCTCATCCACACATATTCTGGACAGTTCTTACAGCTCAAAGCCTGGATAGTGCATGTTTTTCCAATGGGCCAGCTTCTCACTTAGCTGTGCTGGTTTGGGTGGGGTTATGAGAGTGTATCTGGGAGTCGGGTTTGGCTCTTGATGCATGCCAGCTGTGTGAGAGTATGTCAGCTCTAGTTTTTTCAGCTAATACTGTTTGGAAATATAACTCCTTGCTTTTGTCTCTTTGGATCTAGTAACATATGCACATAGTCCCCTTATACATCATGCAGTGCACAAATAAATCCCCAAGCTGGAGTTCCAGCAGGAGGAGAAATTGGAAGGAACTCTTAAATCCAGGCTGCCCTCCTCCATGTGAGGTGAGGGTTCAAACATCTCTGTCTTCACATGTTGCTCTGTTTGGGCCTCTTTCTTTTTCCAGCATCAGGGTAGGGAGGACAGACACTGGAATGCAAGTTCAATGCCAAGTTTCAGGATGAAGAAATCAGCATAGCAAAATACTGCTCGTGTGTGGTGATTCTGCCTTAAATGCTCATTGTGCTAATTTCTCTTAGGACGTGTTTTTGTGGTCTTGGCTGGTTTATTTTTTGTTTGTTTTGACCATGCTTAAAATACTTATTAATGAATGTTGAAAGAAGCATTTTCCATTCTCATTTAAATAATGCAGAAAGCCCTTAGGGGTGAGAGATAATGGGTGGTCGTGTAAAATAAGACCACCTGCAGTTATGTATGGATTTGTACGGCAAAGACCAGTATCAGCATTAGGTGTTTATAATTTGCATAATGCACCTAGGGCAGAAGAAACAGCAGATAGCATAGCATTTTCCTGAGCATGCATATTCCATAAAACTTACTGTGCATCAGCCAGCCTTGTGCGTGTTTCTTTTTGACCTTTCTATTACAGTAGGTTTAAAGGAAATGGAAATTTACATCCAGAAGAGCATAAAAATGAAAGGTTTAAGGAGGGATTACCACCCCGGTCGCTGGCTGAAGGTGGTGAGGCGTGCATACGCCCACCACAAGCCCTGTAAAAAGCGCAGTAATGTCTTGTGGCATGCCCTAATGAGGGCTCTTAACAAGAAAGCCAAATCTAAAGAAGTATTTCCATTTGTGTTAGGGCAGCAAGAAAACAGATGCTGAGCAGCTCGAGACGTTTGCTCTGATTGTTCAGTGCTGCGTCAGGAGACGGAGCTGAGCAGCGAGGTTAAGGTGATTAGTAAGCTGTACCCACGGGAGGGCATGTGGCCCAGGGACTCGGGGGATGGCCGGTGTGGATTATTTCCCCTCTGCGTTTTTACTACTCTTTATCTAGTCTAGTTCTAAATGCCTTAGGAGACAGGGCTCCCTATCTTTCTTTTCCCAGGGTAAAGGGTAAGGGAAAGTTTTTATTGGCTTTCCATCTGAATTTCAAGCAGTTGTTCCTATGTTTGCTTGGTTCTGTTGCACTAACAATTTTTCTTCCTCAGTGGTTTGTCTGTCTTTCAGGTGATTGCCAGTTGCTGTATCTCTGCTTGATCAAGTTCTCTTTAACCAGCTCTTAATTTTCTGCATCCCACCAGTTCTGCATAATTGAATCAGTAGCAGTAGTTGGTCACAGATGAAAATCCTTATTGTTAGATTCTGTTGTTAGATTCGTCCATCAGATTATTGTTAGATTATTATTAGATTATTGTTAGATTCGTCTGTCATCTGTGATCCTTGAGGCTTCCTTGGCACTGACCGGCCTTGAGGATGTGGCCTTTGGGTTTCTTTTGTCGTCCAAGAACGTGAACAGAGGTTCATGTCACGGCTGGTCCTTTCCCTGTCTTTTGGGGATGATGAAATTGTTGGTATTGCTGTAAGCAGACTAAGCTGGAAAGGAAGCTTTCTTTATAATGTGAGGGTAAACTCTCTCCCGCTAACAGAAATTATACAATGCCAGACCAGTTTGGGAATGAGCAGACTGCTGCTAGAGGTAAGGGCACGTGCTCTGCAGGTAGGATTGTACCTACGTCACGTGTGTTCCTGGGGCGCTCGGTCGCTGTCTGTCTGTGTCAGGCTCAGACTGTGCCTTTCCAGCAGCTCTAGCTCCATTTATTTCAGAAATCTAGTGAATACTTTGGAGAGGTTTTCTAATCACATAAGCCCTTCCTTGTTTCAGGTGTCACTGGACTCCTGCGTGTGCTGTGTCCCTTCTCCCTCAGGCGGGCTCTGCGTTCAGTTGCTTAAGTGTTAGGCCTAGGTTAATTGCCTTGAGTAATAAGTTTAAAACACGACAACTACATTTTCTTGCACTTGCTATTTCTTATGATTGGGAACGTGGTTTCTATACAAGGGGTGTCCAGTCTTCACAACTCTCTCTACCGGGTTCACACTAGAAACGAGCCACTGGCTTTTGATAGACTGAGAAGGAATGTTTTTCTATATCATGGAAGCATGTATTTAAAAAGAAATAGGTCCCTTAGTGTTTTGAGGGTACTGAAGACATTGCTGTCTCATTCATGAATATTGGCTGAATATGAGACTAAATATAAAATATTTAATGCCTTTTTTTCACATTGCATATTTTTTGGTTAGATTTTATGTAAAGGGGCAACCCTGGGCAAAATCAACTAGTTCAGTGTCCACAGCTCACTTAATTTTCTTGTCCATCTCCCAGCACACTCGCGGAGTAGTCTGCATCTACTAGTTGATCCAGTAACTTTGGAAGCTCTCAAGCAGCCACCTCATCTGGTTTTGCACCTCTGGATTTCTTTTCAGTTAGGCACTACATGAATTGACTCCATGATACATTAATGACATATCTTTTGTCCCTGATTAAAAGCCCAAAAGACCATTGAGGCCCAAAGTGCTTCTGTAAGGAGAGTTTTAGAAGGACAATAAGGATTTACATACTAATGAGTATAATTGAAAAATAAACTTCAGAAGTCCGCTGAGAATTAAATTTCATACTGATAGGAGTAGAACCAGAGTTTTTAAGAAATAATATGATGAATCCTTGCACTTTGACTTTGACAGACATATTCTTGATTACTAGCTACTGAGGTAATGGAAGGTATATTATACCCTGGAGGATCATAAATCTTTCTGATTTAAATAAAATGAGGCTTAAGAGAGCAGAGTTCACCTAATTTACTGTAAATTGACAATTGTGATTTATTAACAAGGACAAGGAAGTCACTAAGAAGTGCTGCTGCCATGCCCAATTATTGTTTAATCAGGTGCCAGATGAAGCTAGATTGGCATGGAAGATAACTATACAGTGTTGAAGATGGTGGGATATCAATATCTATTCGCTGTATTTTTATTCCAGACACTAACACCATGAAAGTTTTCAGAGAGAGTTAAATCAGCCAGATGGGGGCAGCAACAAAAACGACATTGATATATCTTCTTTTCATAATCTACTTTCTGCGTTATTTAGCAAGTAGTATTTCTCACAGTGCTTGTGAGCAGTAGTGGGCAGATCTTTTGTTGTGTTGTTGTGTCAATGTAAATATGGCTGTGTAAGCAAAAATACTGAACTAAAAGAAGAAAACAGAATTGTCCGGGTAAATTCAAATTCATTTTAAAGCTTTTTTCAAAACTAGGAATGGACTAGAATGAGTTCCTTTTTATGTTAAATCAGTTGGTTCATAAACAGCAATCCTTGGGGAGTGCATTTTTATTACCCCATTGGGACAGATGACTAAAGAGTAGTAGTTAATTCATAACCACTATGAGTACCCTAACCAAGAGGCAGCCACGGCATGGATGCCTGTAGCAAGGTCTGCTTTAAGGAGGAGGAGTCACAGCCTTTTGCAAACAACAGATGATCGAAATCTGTCTGCTTCCACCTGGCAATCTAAAAGCAATCTGATCCAAAATTACTGGGATATTATCCATGCCTTGCCAAATAATTTGTATATATGCCTAAGCAGATGGATCCAACATGTACCCTGCCAACTCTTGTAGCTGACCTTGCCAATGAGCGTCATCTGCATCTTTTCCAGATTAAGGCTTTAGCCATTACCTTCTTGGCCAAAAACAGCATAAACAAGGAAATAGTATCACCTGGGTCTGTGGAAGAGGAAACAAAGATCTGAGTGACTTCAGTTATGTGAAGTGTTCTCAGACTACTGTATATACATGTCAGCGTGTGAGCTGTCTGCATATGTCTTGATATCAGTGTGATCAGTTAGGAGATCTGTCTCAAATGGTTCTGCTGGTAAAATGAGAGTAGACTAGTTCTCCGTGCTGTATTTCTAAGCCCTTGCAGCCGAATAATTTGGATTAATTTTATTTTAAAACTAGTTTAATTCTGCACTCAGTTTGCAACATCTCCAGTTACTTGATCTCTTCCGTTCATGCAGCTGAGTGGCTATGTTTGCAGTGATTGCTTTCTAAGTTGTCCATCAAAGTCCTTCATGTTGTAACTAGGATAACAAGATGGCATGCTAGCTTTTAGAACTTGCTTTAAGATTTGCAGTATACCCAAAACTTTTCCTTTTAACAATTTCAGTATAGCAAATCTTTTTTTTTTTCTTTATAATGAAAGGCTCCGAAATACAAAACTGTGAACAGAACTTAATGAGAGAATTTTTCCTACCAAACTCATAATTGGGTGTATTGGCGGTGTAACTGGATTCATGCCGTCATATTGCCTTGGTTAACTATACAAAATTCTTCTCGATTCTCTTTTGTATTTATGGCTTGTAAATGTATTTATTATAGGGAAACTGCTGAATACTTCATTCTTATTTCCTAGCTTAGTTTTCTTGTGAAATTGAGATTTATGTGGTCAAATTTTGTTTGTGTGAGACATATCTTTCCCTTCCTGTCCTGAGAATATTTGAATTTACTATCCAGTTTTGAGCATTTATGACAGGGGGATAAAGGTTTCAAATGAAGGAAGAAGACACTGTTAAAGATGCCGTTAGGTAAAAGACTGTAGCAATCAGTTTATCCCTTATTAGGTAGCTGAATGCCATAACTTCAGGGAAACCTTTGATCATAGTTTTCCTTTTACTAAGCATCACAGAAGCAAAACTGAAGTCAAAAATCTGTTCAAGAGCTTAAATTGAATTCTCTGTCAGTGCTGGGTGTCCATGTCTTCTGTTATTTCTGGATGTATTTTCCCCTCTCTTCTCCTCTCCTCTCATCCCATCTCATTCTTTTTCCTGGAGCACCAGGAATCATGTTTTGTTTACGCACCAAATTTTGCCCCTTGCTCTGATATGAGACCTTTGCAGGTCTGAATGTGTGTCAAGCAATCAGTGTATAGCAGAAGATCTCAGAAAACTGTGTTCAGTAAAACTGGGGTCCTCCCAAGCTCTGTGGAAACAGAGCAAAGCTATACATAGAGAGTGACTATGAGTGTCCTTTTTTTTTTCTTCTTATTTTCACAGCATGAGAAGGCTAAATTATTAAAGCTGACAGGTATTTTAAATATGAATAGCATTCCTGAATGCGCACACTCGTAGAACACAGTGTACATTTCAGTTTATCCATTTGTGAATTTTCCCTCAAGCTTTTCATGGAGTAGAAGATTTACTTAGTCTTTTCCTGTGTAGTAATGACTGTTTTTATTATGTGCTGTCCAGGACACCTATAGGACAAGTGTACTGACATTTGTGAGACCAAGAGTTGGGATATGTTACTTTCACTACTGGGAACATGAAGGACTAGGTTTGCAATACGGTATCTTTGTAGCTAGTAATTTTACCCACTGATTTCTCAAAAAGCTTCAGCTGTCTTTAGAACATGATAATTAAAGTGTTTATGAAAAATTCCTAGATCTTTATTTAAATTCTCTATCAACTATATTTGTCTTGGTCTAGTATTTTCACTAAATACATGGTCACCATCTGTTCTCTACATATACCATCTAAATAAAATTTATTATGAACATATTGTGTATTGTTAACAACTTGAATAAACTTTGGTATTTTTTCTTCTTTAGTTCACTTTCCAGCCTGCTTTAAAACATTTTGGTCGTTGAACAAGGCTCTAATTAGCTGGAAAGAGGTCTCCCTATTTACACACCATTGAAGCCTGGTAGGCTGCTGCCAGCCTGCAAGTATCTTCATCACTAGAGAGACTGTGTTTCTGCTGCAGCCAGTGATCAAGGTTTTCCATAGTCCGGTGGCAGAGTTACGTGCCACAGGTTGTGATCTGTGCTGCTGCTTTCAGAGGGAGGTGAAGGATCACATGCAGATGGATGGAGCTTAACCTCCATCACGAGATCCTGGATGAAGCTTTCAGTGTCCGCAAACAAAATTGTCATTTATTTATTAAAAATCATTTCAGTGGTTGAAGTAGTATCAAAGTGAATGTGTGTGTTGTAATTGTATTATCCTTTGCTTTTCCTCCTGAAGTCCATATTAGTTTTTGCTACTTGTTCTTGGGCTTTTTATTAATCATGATGTAATGTTTTCCAGTACTGGATACACGCAGAGGCCAGAATTTGGCACTGCAGTAGTGAGTAACAGCTTGCATATACACTAATGCACAGTGTGGTTAATTAGTGTTGAGCCTGAAACGAAGAACTGACACTTTCTAAGCATGGTGGCCTAGACTTTGTTCTCATTCACTGAAATAGCAAATTTGAGCAGCTCAGCTAAATCCAAACCAGCTGAGGTACTTCAGATTTAAAAAGGCAGCTGGAGGCTGAACATACGTGTGTTCTGATTAGTTGCAGAAATTTTGTCTCAACACCTAATCCTTTCCTCTCCTACAGAAAATGAGGGAAATTATATAAAAGTGTTTTGGATCTGATGCTTTCCTATCAGACTAGACAAGAATTTATTACAGCTTTAAGACCCTCTAAAAATAATATATTACACACAGAGGGACCTTCGTCCTCTTTCTGTGAATTGCTGAGACAGTCGTGTCTTCTTGCCTGTCCTTGAAACAGAGCCCGCCCCTCTTTTCCTGATTCCAGCTTCATTAAAAGGCTCTTTAGTCTTGAAACAAATATACAATATTCTCCTCTGTAAGAATAGTTACTTCCAGGGAATGTAATTCAAAGAGTTTTTCCCAGCTCCCAGAAATTAATTTTACTGATGCTTGACAGTTAAAGTAATTCTATTTTCCCACTAAGAACAGTCTTACTGGATATTGCGAGTACAGAATTGCATTATTCATTTGAAAGATGTTTCTAGAATGTCTTTAGGCTGTCTTTAGACAGTCCTATACAGAAATAAAGTAGCCTTGCTTTGCTGTGGATTTATTAGTACCAATATTTTCAGCAGCTTCCTTTCTTTCAGCACTCTTTGTTTTTCATAGTCTTCGGTGATACCGAAATGGCACTCGGATCTCTGTGTGCTACTGATAAAATCAACTTGGAGAAGGTAATCCTCAGGGAAAAGGTTAGGTGGTGTTTTCCCATTTATTACAATGAGTAAACTGAGTCAGAGAGACTCTAATTTTCCTAAAGCCACATAGCAACTTAGTGTTATAATTAACAGTCTGGTGCAGCAGCACATACTATGCAGTTTCCATGGTGCCTGAGGCCTTGAGAAGCCAATAATTCAGGCATGTGCAGGAAAGAAATGAGAACGGAGGCTAAGTCATGAGGAATTTCATGTGCCAATGTGCAGGACTGAAAATGCCTTGCTCTCATTTTACCATTTATCTTTATTAAAATTTTACAAGAACATTCAAGATAATCTGAATAATTACAGTAGAGGTGATGAAGCTATTTTACATGCTGTTCCACTGTGATAAAAACCTTCAGGAAAAACAGATGCTACAGTTTCTGCTTTGTGTCTTGCTGTGCTTGGCTACAAAGGGTTAATGTTTGAATGATACAAGGTTGTAGAGTTCATATGAAACAGAAGAAGTAATTGATGTTAGTGAATTATCTATAAAATAGTCAGTTTTTCAGGGATTCAGGATTTGCGATCTGAGAAATATAAAAATTGGCATCTTCCAGCTCCACTAGGATAACATGGTAAGCACACAGGATTCGCAACACAGATGGACAAAACGCAGGCAACGTTGCGGAGGGGTGGCAGCAGATTAGTGCTAATGCTGCGTGGCTCGCATCCGGGAAGGGCTGCGGACCGCATGGTGCCAAAATAAAAACTGCGTGAGCTTCCCTCTGCACTTCCCAGTTCTTCCCTGAAACATTTGGGGGCTCGGGATTTCAAATGGAGAAGGACAGGCTGTTTGGCAAACGCAGTAGGGATGAAGCAGACGCTGTCTATGCCAGGTCTCGGGCAGAGCCATAGCGTGCCGCCTGCGTGGCGTGGCGGGGAGGGAGTTCACAGCAAGCCGCCAGGGTGGCCAGCTCTTTCTGTTGTTGGCTGGAACCGTTCCTCTTCTCATCCAGCCAAGGAAAAGTATGTCCCTGTTTTCTCCTACTTGCCCAAGTACTAAAAGGCAAAGCTTCTGCTCTCTTTGGGGACTTCTGGAGCAGTGGTGTGGTTGATACGGGCCTCAAGAAATACGGTTTTGTCTCTCATTTCTGTAACTGAGCCTCTCTGGGGTGTTGGACCAACATGTAGTTACTGTGTCTCTGTTCTTCTCCCAGTATGATGGCAGCAGGGATTACCTGACGCAGTACTGGAGAAGATTTCACTAGTATTTGGGGGACTGAACCCCCTGGCATCTACAGGGGAGGGCCTAGCACCATGGGTGGACAGACCAGTTTAAATGAACTCTCTAGAACAGCTCACAATTACAAGCTGGTTGTTTTTTTTGAATGCCTTAATTAGACTTAATGAGGCTGCACCAATTTCAAGATGAGCACTCTTGAGACAAATTAAGGTGATTATTTATATAGTTCTCAAAGCATGAATGAAGCTTGAGCTATCACAGGAACGGCACAGTCCCTGAAACATGGTCCCTGTCCTGCTGGCTTGCCACTTTCAGGCTGGGCATGTAGTTGGAAATATGTCTACCTATGAAGACCCCTTTTAGCGGGAGCTGAGCATGAATTTTTTTCTGATTAATGCAGGATGTAACAGAGAGAGAGGAAGCGATGCACAGGAGTTAGAAAGACGCGACTAGCCTATTCATTCTTGCCTGAGACAGGTCAGCAAGACTTCCCAAGCAGATATGCAGCCATAGCCAAACTGCTCACACCTACCATGGTGTGGTTCTCATGAGAGATTTGCTCCCTTATAGTGGGCGCAACCATGTAGTCTTGGTTCAGAGGGCAGCCAAGTTCTTTTTAAACAAAGGTGAGGAACATTTGCCTCATTGAGAGCCAAATAAGCTTTTCAAACAGCTTTGACATAAGAACACGAGAGATGCCATCCTGGGTCAGACCCATAGTGCCTTTACCTTGGCACTCTGTCTCTAATGGTGGCAACAGCAAATCTCTGCTTTTTTGGGAGGATATACAGGTCTGGCACTCCTCTCTGGTTCTCCCAGCACCCACCATCATCCAACCAGGGATGCTGATATCTGCCTACTCCCTTTCATATCTGGTTTGGGCCTGTTGTCCATGAATTAGTCTAATTGCTTTTATACTATCTGATTTCACAACGTCTTGTAGCAACAAATCCCAGAAGCTCATTACCCACTTTTGAAAAAGTACTTTTTTATCCATATTAAGCCAATCCCCTAATAATGTCAATGAGTGTCCCCTAGTTCTAGTACTGAGGGATTTGGTAAATACCAGTCCTGCATTTGACCCTCCATGATTTTGTAAACCTCAATCATATCCCCCCACCATCAGGTTTCTTTTCTCCAAACTAGAGAGTCCCAGTGTTTGTAGTATCTTCTTCTAAAGTAGTTGTTCCATCTCCTTGAACATTCTGGTTGTCCTTCTCTGTGCCTTTTCCAACTCCACTATATCCAGCTTGAGACAAGGTGGTCATTGTCAGGTATCTTCCAATTACAGTGTTAGGATTCTGGAAATCCATTCTTAATTCCAGTGTAATATTGTATCTTGAGTGAGAACAGTGAAGTCTCAAAGCTAGATGGAAAATCAACCAACAGGAATGCTCTTATGTAGACTATATGGCTGAAGTACAAAGACACTCCCTTCCTACAATGTGGCAATGATAAAAAGATAAGAGTATAGAAATGTTTGTTTGAGTGTCCCACACTCCAGTGCATCACACCAGGTATCTAATGTCTGAAAAGGCTGGGAGCCATTGCAAATCTGGTGGAGAAAGGAATGTCTTCTGATGAGCACCATAAGCAAGGAAAACTCTGGCAGTGGCAGGGTAACTGGGACTGTTCCAGTACCTTCGGGGTCTAGGGACTCTGTACTGCACCTTAGTGGTGTTCAATACTAACACATAAAAGTTACAGCTGTTATGAAATGGTGTCATGGGCTGGCATCTGCCCTCTTTGTTTAGAGATTATTGCAAACAGATATATTATTGTTATTTTTCTGAAGTATCATATGAATAATCATTTTTAAATCGAAGCCAAAAATCCCAGCGACCCTGACTGAACTAACGTATCGCCTGAGATATTCTCGTCTTTAATTGCAGTCGTGTTTCAGCTTTGCAGTAGATGAGCTGGCAGAGGGCCATGAGGGCCTCTTGAACTTCTTGTGATTGCACAGGTCTCTTGAGTATTGTCGGACTTTCACGTGTCTTTATTCCACAGTGAACGTATCTGTTGGTCAGTGAAGAACATGAGGTGATGTAACGGGTCCGAAGACCACAACCCTCCTGTAAATGGTGCACACGCAGGGCTGAGCGAGGAAGAGACATTGATTCAGATGACAGGAGTCTTACTAATCTTGTTTCTTTTGAATTTTCCCAAATAGGGTCGAGACTGCAGTGTGCCCATTAATTCTTGCATTCAAAATCCATGTCAGAATGGAGGGACCTGCCACCTCACCGAGGCAAATAAAGATGGATTCAGGTAGTAACACAAAGTTCATTTAAAACAGGATGATAAAATAAGTGTGTTTCTACTTTGTATTAATGAAATCTAATGGCTACTTTATAAAAGCTGCTGCATGTGACAATTCTATTTGCCAGACAAAAAAATTAATCTGGTTTCTTTGGTGACATAGTTTCCTCTGAAACAGGCATCCTTATTTTCTCATAATGGGATGTACTCTCAGAGCTATTTTGAGCTGTCTCCCTGATCTGCTTTGTGTTATCTGTATGCTAATTTTCCTTGGGGCATCTCAAAATCACATATACTCTTTTTTGTATTTGTAAAATGAGCATCTGTTGCTTGACAACCAGATGCAAAATGTTTTTATACTGAAGAATCTTGTAGACAAACAGGCTTTAAAGAAACCATTAAAAAACATGGAGAGACTGCCACATATTGGGCATAATGCCTGCAAGAGAATAACCTTTACAGCTAGACATTATGGCCTTCACTTTTCCTGTATAAATAAGGTGCAACATAGAGGGGGAAACTCCAAGAGAAGTCCAGAAATTTTCGTGAGGTAACTAGGGAAATTTGTGTCACTAAAGGCACTGCTTTTCAGGTAAGAAAATAAAAGATTGAGGCTTTGGCCACTTAATGTCATTAAAATTGCTAGATTTTTTATTTTTTAGAATAGTTGCTGAAATTTGCATATATTTGGTCCTCAGTATTTATGCTATTTCTTGCATGAAATACTTGCAAAATTACTTTGTGCTGTTGTTTCAACTGCATATATGAAATCCTCACTTCTAAAGTATTTATGCATTACTCATGCTGCCTGCTTTGTCTCATCCTATATATAGCTTCATATCAATGACAGCTGGAGTGCGACACAGAATTGCAAGGTTTATAAATGGTGTAAGCAGGGAGGCAAACCAGTACATTTTTTCAGTTCGGTTCCAGTTTGGTTTCAGCTGTGACTAAGACTGTTCCAGCTGAGGTTAACTGTTTGCTAGCCAGATCGGCAAACCCACATCCATTTGTGGCAGAAAATAGAATTTCTTCAAATTAGAAAGGGCCAAGTGAAAGCTTGGGTGATTGATAGGGTTTTGGCTGCAGCAGGGGGTGAGCCCCCCGTCCTGCTCCCCTGCCAAAGCTTGGACACCTGTTGTATTCCCAGAAAAGCGTTGTGGCTTCTCTTTAGCTGCCCCAGTCAGTCTCCAGGACGCAGATGCGTCAGTCATGCTGGTGCGTTGCAGTGGGAGACACGAGAAGGCTCCACTGGCCGTAGCAAGTGCAGGTGGTCGTGGTGTTTGGCAGGACCCCTCTCGATTTTAGTGACACCACTACTCTGCACCAGTGACCAAAAATTCCTCCTCTTGACTCAGGTGCTGACAAGCCCAACAGAACATTTGGTTCAGGTTCAGTTTCTGGTCAAGAAAAATAATGGCCTGAAGTGGTCTTCAGGTTGGTTTCCCTTTGGTCACTCTCATGTTTGAATTGCTTCGGCCAGCTTGGGCCAGAGCAGAATTGTAATATAAAGTATGTTATCTGCTTTATCTTATAGTATGTTGAATTGCATAGACCTTCTCTTAGAGCTCACTGCAGAAGCACTGATTGAACATACCGTTAGAATATCTATTTTCTGTCACTCAGTACTCACAAAATCCACTGAAAGTTAAAAAATGTGCTAGTAAAACATTTTATAATACCCATAATAGTGGAATGACAAGCTTCAGTTTGTATTTTGGATCAGGGTTTTGCTTCAGGGTTTTGTTTTGTTCTGTGGTATAAAAAAAAAAAAGTTTTAAATTACTTGAAACGAAAGCCACTTCTGCATTTTTCTTTTGAAGACATTTACATTTTCAGGGTTTTTGCTTCAGTTCAGAATGAACATAGTTTTTGAAATCCTTCACAACACTTCAGTGGTGATTTTGTTGCTTAATAACATTTTGAGGCTTTTTAGGGAAGATTTCTGCTTTTATAGCTATTTACATAGTTTCAGCTGGTCTAAGAAAAGATGCAAACAACTATATCTCATCAAAAATCTTGCTTTGATAAAATTGAATGTTCATGCTATGCACTGCTCTAGTCTTCTTGCTCCCCATTCTTCTAGTATAGTCAGCCCACTAAGGCGTCCTGGCCCCAGCTGCTCTGGAGAACACGTGCTACAAGAGCGGGTGGCTTTAGCATATCTTTACGCGTAGAGAAATGTGGAATGGGGATGGAATAGGTCATGAAGGAAGATAAAGAAACGTTCTGAGATTATTTTTGTTTTGAGGGAAATCTCTCCAGTGGATGGCAGCAGTCAGAGTTACGTGCACGTAAATTGTGTGCATCAAAATGGGAAGACGTTGCCTTAGATTATATGCTATGAGGAAGTGAATGTCAAAAACATTTTCATGAGAGGCCTCCTTGGATTTTTTCTGTTGTGTGGCCTGTAAAAGAAATTATATCTTCTGTATATTCTCTTCCCTAGGGAAATATATTCATACACAAAATCTGCTGCCAGACTTGTCAAATCTTTACTCTTGTAAAAAGGAAACTTAAGCCAAAGCTTTCTCTCTGTGAAATGCCAAGCAGTTTAACTCAAGTTTCTGTAACCTTCAAAAAGAAAATTACCTTTTAAATAACGCGAAGGTGGTGATGTCCACCAGGCAGAGACAGGAAATGCGCAGTTGTGGCGGAGAGCCTGCGGCGGGCACCCCGCCATGCCCGGGCCCTGTGGCAGGCTCGGAGCCACAGTGATGGAGCTCCTCGGGTTCATGGTAGCAGCAGGGCCTGGTGGGGCGGCTGGGGGGCAGGAGTCACCTCGAGTCCTTCCAGCCTTCTCTGCACATTTTGTTCTTGTGCTTTGTTTATTCTGAATCACTTTCGCAGTCTCTTGTTTTAAGTAGGGACTTCTCCCGTATCAAGCGATGGTTGCGTGGCACCATGTGGCTCAGCAGATGAGGAACATGAAGTTCTTCCCCTGCTTTAAATCGCTTGTTCTAATCTAATCTGTCTGCTGTGACAAAAGGTTGCCAAAAAAAGGCAGAGATTTTTGAGACTGATAAAACAAGATGGTCACTCAGACACGTGCTGGTCATTTAGCATGCCCTAAGTGAGACTGACGATGGAGGCAGAGCTGTCGGCTCTGCTTCAGTTAGTTCCCGGCAAGCCCACAGTCTCTGCTAGCGCACAGAGTCAGAACACCAAGGCTCTGCATTATTTTCACTTTTCTCTATACAAAAAGAACTCCATTGTCCAGAGCCCTTTGTTCAGGGCTTTCCACAAACTTTAGGTTCCCTCACAAATGTAAAAACCTGGAATGGATTAACTCCTGAGTGTTAATTCTGACTAGTTCAAGGAGAAGCGGTACACTTGCAGGCCACTCAGTTGGCATGTGGGTGCAGACAGTTCCTTTACCAAAAAAACATAATATTCTTGAAAGAATTTATCATGTCTATTCAAAAGTTGATTTTTTAAAAACAAAACACAGTGTGTGTATGCCTGTTTTAATACACAAATCCTAAACTAAAAACAATTTTGGTACAGTAAACTTAGACAGTTGTTAGTACGTAGCAGCTCCAAAATGTTGCTCCAGAAATACTGTCACTAAGTTCTGTGCTTCATTGCACCTTCACAAACATAATGATGGTTGGGGATTTTAGTTCTTTATTTTTAGGAAAACACAACACTTGCACAAAATCCCTAAACTGGAGGAATGGGGAATTTGGACCTATATGTGGTTTAGATCACAGTAGCTTAGAAAATACTTCTTTCCTGCATGGATCCATTGTTTCCAAGGTCCCCATGAAATGCTGTCTCACACTGCCTCTCTATTTAGTCAGTACAGACTTTTCATCATTGTCTCTGGAACTAATTTTCTCTCTTGGTCAGCTGGAACCCGAGTTTGATGACCTTCCAGTCACTCTGCAAACTTCATTTTTCTTCTAAGCTTTTTCTGGGAAAATACATACAAACAGTCCCAAACTGCAATTCTTTCAACATGTGGTTCAATCCAGGTCCCGAATTGTATGTTTTATTATTTAATTTCAGCCCTCATATTTGGCACATTTGAATGCAAATCAAAATAAAGAATGATATGTAAGTATTAATGTAAAGACTCCTTATAATACATAGGGACCAGTAGCCAAATGTCATTAATTATGCTGACATTTCTTTCAGTATGAAATGTGTCCTAATACTGAGCAATTGTATGCTGACAATCCCATATGTGCTGTTACTATTGGTAACTCTACTGACTTGAACTGTTCCCGTGATAGTATTTAATAAAGTTGTTTTTAATTGCATGCACCCAAGCTTTCCCAGTCCTTTTGTGGCAAGAAAGCCGTGTTAGATACACGCAAAAATAACTAGCACAAAGCCACTCTTGTTGCTTTTCTTTAAATGGAGAAAAAAATCTGCACTCCCAAACTGAGACCTTGGATGCCAAGTTGCAGCCTGGAGCATAATTTTATGGCTGAGTTATAAACCCCTGAAAATGGGGTTTTGTAATCGAAAAGGGTGACATGATGAATGTGCCACTTTATTTAATTAGATGCCTTTACCCCCTCCCCTATGCTTTTGTTGCCACAAAAGGTGCTGTGCCAGCTCTTCTTTCTTATCTGCCTCCTGTGATCTGCTGGATCATTGCAGGGTCAGCAAGAGGACATATTTTATTGGCAATAATGAGATAGAGACAGGCAAAGAAAGTATTTCTTACTGATTTATTGTGTCCTCAATTGGATTGATCTGGACGGTTTGTTTTCAGTTATTCACAGTGAAGAGTTTCTAACTCTCATGACCTGTGAATGGTCACTGCAGAATTGAAAGGAAGACCCTGTTGGCCTGTGACCTTACATGCCTCCCCTGGTACCCTCTAGAAAGTCATCTTGTTGTGTTGGGCTAAGACACGCTCCCTACCCCTTTTCCTTCTTCTTTGTTATTCCCTTAGTTTCTGAGGTTGCCCATGTCACGAAGAAATTGTTTGTTCCTTGGGGGCCAGTCTGGGGGCGTACTAGAGGTGGATGCAGAGCTGTATACAACCCCTTGCTTTGGAGGCCTGTGCGCTGCTCGTTTGCGGAGCACAGGGGGAAGAGAAGCAGACAGCATGCTGAGAGCAACCAGCCCCAAAGAACTGTGGGTTTTTTCACAGATTCTGGAGATTTCCTATTTCTCCTGGGCGTTCTCTGCCTCACCCCCATGACATCTACGTGATAACCATCCCGCATCTGCTCTGTCCATCTCAGCTGAATAGAGTACCCTCCAGCCATCTCTGCATTGGAAGCTATTCTGGTTGCAGGAAGCAGTGGCTGGCAATTAGTTGGGCAGCTCTGTTGCCTTCTGGTTTTCATCCTCATCAATCAGCAGTGTTTTACATTTGTTCAGTTCCTTTTCTGCCACCAGAACTAGCATGGGAAAGGAAATGAACAGATGAGTGGATGTAGTTTGGACTGAAACTCCAAACAAGCCTTCCCATCCACACACGTGCTTTCTGCAACTAGTGAACAGCAATACTGACACTTCCAATATCATCACGGGCTTCACAGAAGCCACTGAAATGACTGGAGCACTTAACACATGTTTTTAGGCTCTCTTTTTGGAAACTGTGGCTATCACCTCTTCATCACTTTCAGTTAGTTTAAAATATAAAGGTTCTCTTAGCAACCATAACTTCTAGATCTAAAGAGGAAACAGACTGAAAAAAATTAAAGCCATTCTTCAACCCCTTAGTTTCTCACACTCCCTGAAGGGAGCATACGTCACAGTTTGTGAGATAAAGTATTTAGTGCAGATATTCCTCACTAATGTCCGCATCCTCACAGAACCATCAATAGCTCTGCCATTGTTTATTTGTGTTTAGTTTTAGTTCAATTATCTAGACATCATCAGCTCTTCTACGCATTCATGTTGGAGGAGCTGTGGAAGTACTGAAATCTTACTACACTCGTAAAAGCAATCATTCCCAAACATTTCTTGTTTGGACAAGTGACAAAGTGGTAATAAGAAGAAAATGTTCGGGTCTGCAAACTCAATTCAGGCTGTTGTTCTTTAAAGAAAGAGAGCCATCTAAACATTGCCAAGTTGCCCTAGGATTGTGCAGTCCTTGACAGGCAAGTATCCACATCCTCATAAAATCATTAGCAGAGAAGCCAAGGATTTGAATATTGTGATGAATGCTTACTCTTCTGCCCTTAGAGTTGCTTACTTCAGTTCAAGGCTAGGGGTATCCCATTGCAAAGAAAGCAATGGGAGACACAACAGAGGCTGATGTTGTGTATCTCATGTAAATGATTACATGACTTCAGGAACTGTCAGACTGCATCCTTCACCAAACACATAGAGTTAAACTGCTCCATGCTTCACCGCAGCAGTTAATTTGGCTCCAGCAACTCACTTGTATATGTTTTAATTGCAGTTCTGTATCCAAAGTCTCCTGCCCCTTTCAGAGCCGTGCTAATTTTTATTATTTTTCTCTTTCTCCAAAGTTGTTCTTGCCTCCTTGGGTATGAGGGGGAGAGGTGTGAAATAAACCCAGACGACTGCGAAGATAATGACTGTGAGAATAAC
The DNA here is from genome assembly GCF_036417845.1 of Apteryx mantelli. Classification (NCBI taxonomy): domain Eukaryota; kingdom Metazoa; phylum Chordata; class Aves; order Apterygiformes; family Apterygidae; genus Apteryx; species Apteryx mantelli. Next base: position 18,260,187 of record NC_089991.1, on the reverse strand, counting down.
TCTACATGCGTGGATGGGATCAACAACTATGTCTGTCTCTGCCCTCCTAATTACACAGGTAAGAAAGGGCCACATCCCAAGAATAAAAATGATCCCAGGAGAGTTTCTGCAGCACCTGAAGGGAAGGATCCGAAGGCAAGTTTACTCTGTCCATATGTATATAAGTAACCAAGAATCTAGCCACATTTTAAAGCAACATGGATGTCAAACTAATGAGTTACTAGAAAGATGCTAGTTCTACTGATACTGCACTATGTGCTCTCAAACATGACCATTTTTCTGAGTCAAGAAAAACAGGTGCATCTTGGCAAAGTTTCTTCTACAGCAATGTCTAAGACTCAGTAGTGCCCTTTAGAACAGGTAATCCACAACAGAAGGGAGGTCTGGGGAGCAGCGGTTCTTTCATTAAGCGATAGAAAGGAAAATCTGTCCTTGTTGTGGCATATTTTGTACAGTCATGGTTTCCTGAGTCAAAAGTACTCGTTATCTGTGTCAAAAGTATCAAAACAGTTCCTAACACTTCATTTTAAAATATGTTAGAGAAATATTAAAGTTCAAGGTGTTCATTAGACAAATTTGTACTTCTGCACTCATCTTTCTCTACATGTATCACAGAAATATTCCCAGTAAAGAGCTGAATCTAGTATATGTCTGTTCTGAATCTTAGAAAATAAAAATGGTTCCTATTTAAATTATGGTAGGATAATAGCTTTGGAGGCACGGCTTCCACCTGCAATCCCAGTGCTCTGCTTATTTTGAAAGAACTGACCCTGACAGTGTGCCATTTAAATTAGTTATCTCCATTTCGCAGGCAGAGAAGCCAAGGTGAGTAAGACACTGTAGGCTCAGTTGTGGTCTTAAGAGTGCATGTGTGGCTCTGCAGATGTGCAGTCCCTTGCTAAGCCCACAATGGCACAAGTTGGTAACCGAGTTAGACGTGAAATGACCATCTCTGGCGCCTATCCTGCACTCCAGTTAAATTCCTTCCTAAAACTTCTGCAAGGGGAGAAACCTTTCTAATGGAAATCTAAAAATGATGCTTCTCAAGTCACTACTGGCATGTATGGTTCACTCATTCAGACTGTGAGCCTGACCTTCCTGGCACGGCATGGAGTAGTAAGGAAACACCTGCAATAGTTCCTACTTCTATGCTTTGAAATGGGTTTATTACCTTCTAAGCATGGCGAAGTAATGAAGGGCTTCTTGTACGCTGGAATATATTACATGTCAAGGGATTTAATGAGGATCAAGTTTGAGTGGCTGAGTAAGGCAGGGGGAAAGCTTCTAGAATTTCCAAACTCTTAAAATACTTTTGTGGCCGATACGAAGGAGGCCCATGTAAATCTTTAGCTGAGAAAAGCCTTATGACTTGAATGTACATTTATTAGAGTTCTAAAATGATCTTTCTGCCAAAAACTGAAAAACTTCAGCTTACAGACTAAAGAGTTTTGCTTATAGCATGTTGAGCCCATTGTGCTTACTTGCACACTATTTATGTGAGCTATTCTTGGGTGGTTTCAAACAAAACTCTATGCAGGGAGGCAGAGCCTTTACATTTACAAGAAGAAATATGTTTGCGTAGCCAGAAAAAAAGAGATACCTAGTTAAGGAACTGAGTCCAATATGTAAGCAAATGCTCATTCCTTTTCACAGGCTTATTGCAGGTTGTTTTGGCTTTCGCAGAGAAAAAAGGTAGGAAAGAGCTAGACTTGAGTTTTCTTCTTAAATGGTCATCTGGATAGAGGCCAGAGATCTCACATGACACTTCAGAATCAGTTTTGAAATACTTTCTTATCTTCCAGCTAATTTTTTTACTCGAATCAATGCTGCTCCTATGCTTATTAGCAGGAGTTTGTCAAGTACTTGGATGTTTAAATGCCATGTACTAGATTCTGATCTCACATGTAGGATGCACACAATCTTATATACCACACAATAAACAATTGCTATCAGAGTACAGGCAACACCTTTGACTGCAGTTGAAATGTACTGAATTTTTGAAGAAGAGCAGGAATTACTTCTGGAAAAATATAATATGGATCATGTGTGAAGAAAGGCTGCAAAAATGAGGGTGGCTTAACTTAGAAAAGTGAAGAGTTACAGTAGTTTATGTTGCTTAAAAATAGGAAGAGTTTAGTGAACTGTGATAAAAGAATTGCCTTAACCTACTTCACCTATATTTTGGATGGCAATAGTTCATCCAACCGTGTCGGTCACTTGGAAGGATTCCCTGCAGTGCGGTGGCTAGGCTGAAACACCCCATAGAGAGCAGTAGGGGCCTCTTGGAGTAGAAATGCAGGGAACAGTGTAAAACGGCTGGAAGAACTGAAGTCATCAGCCAAACAAGAGTGACCTGCCAGCCAAGCAGACTCTGAGCCACAGTTCTGAGGGTCCTCTAAGAGCTGAATCCAAACCCAAGAAATCGGACATCATCTGAGGCTGCTTGAGCAGCAGCTAAGGTAATGCCATGGAAGCACATGGGAAAGTCATGAAGAAGCACTATAAAAGGATTTGTAAGCATGATCTGAGAAGGGAGGCCAGAGAGTTTGACTGAAATCTCCTGTGATATCCAGGGGATCTCTGCATTTATTCTAAGTAAACCATTTTGTCCTGAAGCAATACCTGAAGCTACTATGGCAATATCTTTAAAAAGAAGTAGGTGCAGATGATTTGAACGCTGTGGTTGTACGTGCTAAGAAGAGCGAATGCTGACCCTTTGAAGAGAAAGCAGATGACTGGAAGAGTCAGCAACAATTATGCCATGCTCAGGACTGTGCTTTGAGCTCCTCGCCTGCCTTGCAAGTGTTGAGTGTGTTAACCGTTGAGGTAGCAAACTGTTTCAGAATGGCCAAGCCTAAGGATTTTATCTATATTTATATGAACAAAGAATGCTGACGGAGGATACTTGCCAGGGAAGTAATAGTTCTGGGAAGTAGTTTGGGTGACAGTGAGCTCTCGATGTGATACTTTGCCGAAAGGGGCAGTGATATCTGTCAGGGTATATCCAGTAGGACAGGAAAAAAGCAGGTAAATCTGTCTTTGTGTTGTGACCAAATATTATATTTAAGTCTGTTGTTCAGAATTCAAGGAACAAGCTGAGAGATGAGAAAGAAGATTACAGATGAAGTGCAAAAATTATTGGGGAGATTGAGAGCAGGCCTTGAAGATCTCAGGAAAAAACTTGTTTGGCTTAAGAAAAAGTAGGTAGAGAGGGAGAGTTTTTCACACTTTACAAACACTTATATGGAGAATAGAAATTTCATTAAAAGTTTCAATGGCTGGACTTTGAGGCTGAACAAATCCAGACCATACATTTTTATCAGGGTAATTAGCCAAGAGTTGTCAGTCCTAGATACAAATTGGATTTCTCAATAGATGTTCTAGTTAAAACACAAGTTAATTTGAGAATAGTCTGGATTACACTGGAGATCAGGCTAGATGTTCACAAGTCTCTTCTGTTTTGATAATCTGTGGTGTTTTCAGTGGTTTTCAGGCCGTTACAGATGCCCGGCTCAGCTATTGCAGGCTCTTTTCTTTCTTGGCAGTAGAGGGAGCCAGGTAGCTCTCCATAGCAGGTACTCTGAAGCCCTCATCATGCCTCTGATCTTTGATGCCATAGTACTTGTTAAAACTTTAATAGTATTACAGTAAATACTGCATGTATGAAATATATGTATTTTGTAATATACATAGTAGTCTAAATACAGGGAGAAGGAAGAACAGATGAGCATGTATATATGGTGTTCTACAGGAATTATTTGGGATCCCCCTAACTTTGGTTGACTAATGGTTAAGTCAATGTAGTAAATCCAATGTTCCTAAATAAAACACAAATTAAAAATGCATGTCTTGGAAATACTGACTGTTGACAGAGTTGCAGTATCCAGGGTTTGTTTTTTACCATACCTTAGTATTTTCCTACTTTATCTTCTGTCTGTCTGGTTTTATTTGCTATACCCTTTTTAGGAAAAAATATCCCAAATGATGATGTATAAATTTTGCGTTCAATGGTGGGAATAATGAAGGCGAGAAATCTTTCTTCAATTAATAACTTTTTGCAGTGTTTTCCTTTAAAATTCTTTGACAGTTTTTTTTTCCCCCACTCGAAGTAGGTTGCAGATGAAAAATGGCCAGTTTGGTAAGTGACTGATGAGGGAAGGAATTTCCCACACTCCAGCCCCATTTCACTTTCATTAAAAAGAAAAAAAAGAACACTCACACAAAAACCTCCTTCCTATTTCCTTTCCCTCTAGTAATTTTAAAACAATGTGCAAATACATATGGATTCTATGAAGTAGGTAAACATTAGTTAAAGAGAACAAAACTGAGATAGAGGGAAGGCAGGCAATTAGCTGATTGCCATTAAAAAGATTCAGTGGCAGAAAGAGGAGACTTGATTCTCCTTAACCAAGCCCTTAATGTACCACCAGGTTTCCTCACCATTCCTAAAGTCAACATTTTCAATGTTACTTGCCTGTATTTAAATAATTAAAACAATCCTTATGCTGTGTAGCAGAGTCCAGAAGTCCTTTACTTATCAGCTGATGTCTCATTTTTCCTCTCCCTGATTGTGTAGTTTAATCCTGGAGCTAAATTAAAAAACTGTACTTCTTCCAGGATAATCATCTCTCCAAAGTTCAGCCAGCTCTGAAACTACCGCAGTCCTTGGACTGGCTTATTGCCTGTTGGGTCCCTTGATGGATTACAGCTCCTCCCTCCAGTTTTGTAGTCTTTACTCCTGAACACAAAACATAGCTAGGAACAGGGAAAGAGAAAGCTATGAATCAGATCAGTCACAATACCCTTGTTCATTCTTTCTCTAAGGGATCCATTTTTCTGATTTTTGTCCGTTTTCATCCTTCTACTGATGTCTTAACTTACTTTTTGGAATGTGCCTGTTTCTGATACTGTGGCTTTAACACAGCTTATCTCTCGCTGTTTATATGAGCACTCCACTGTCCCCCTAGCTTTGTGTTTTAGAAATCTAGTACCAAATCCATACCATTTTTCCTTTCCATTCATTATTCAGTTGACTTCTGTCATAGACCGTCTTGTGGGCTATCACCAATTTGCTAATAATTCTAGATTCAAAGGCAGAATTTTGTACCTCTGAAGAGATCCTCTCCTCAGCCTCCCTATCCACTGCACTCTTACTGGAAGAGGTGTCCAAGTATACATAAAGGACCAAAGGGTCTGTACCAAATATGTATTATATCCTTTGAGTGGTTTTATGTTTTACTTCCTAGTTTATTTAGTTTTGCTTGTGTGTTTGCTGTGACTTTTTCTTCCTCCTTCCTCTTTGATTTTAGCCAGAAGCAGAAATATGTAGCTTTTACACACAAAAAAAATCAGGAAATAGTTCAGGTTTTGCTAAGGATTCTAACAAGCCTCCACAAATAGCCACGCCTCTTTTTTCTGAAACCTAACAAAAAATTGAAGTGGCCTGTAATACTGAAAATAGATCTTTTCTAAAATGCTTGACATCCCATGGAGGGGGAGGAAAAAAAAGCAAATGTTTTAAAATAGTCTCTTTCTCTGGGAAAAAGCTGCAAGTGGTTTGTATCACAGAAAAAAAACTCTCAAAAACAAAGCTAGAAACTATTTCTGGTTTTATGTGTTTGAAAGACAAGGCTAAGATCTATTTTACCTTAGGGGACCTTGCGGTGTCCTGCGGTAGATGGTATCTGAAATTTTTGCAGTTATGCTACTTTCAGACAGAACGCTATTCACTGTTAGTTATTATGGGCCCTTTTTCTGGCGTATCTGATTGTGGTATCATTGCACGGCCAAAGCCAGGCACTTAGTCAAGCAAAACGGCCGTGGAAGAAAGAAGTTGTGTGGTGCCTTGTGGTTGACACTCGTTTGTGGAGCACCCAAGCCTGTTTCCCATAGCTAACCATTGGGAGGCTGATTCAAAACAACCCCTGGGAAGGGCACCAGTGACAGCTGGATTAAGCTTAAGTGAATCATTGCCCTGTAGATTGTTTTTTTCCCCCTTGCGTGTTTTTAACTACATGCCGAACGTACAAGCAGGAAGTTTTTAGATAGTGTGGTTCAGCCTTGTGGTCCCACAAGGGTTTGGACTGCCTAATAAACACGGAAGGCATTAAACAAGTACTAAACTGTCAGACCTTTAAAAATTTTGGAACTTTAGCCATAATTTCCTTGAGACAAAAAGAGCAAATTGTGGTAAGAGTTTGGTGTATATTCCTCCTTCTATCTAAAGGAGTTCTGCCTTACATGGAAGTTTCTCAGTGTTAGGTGCTTGACAAATGTGAAGTGTGTTTGCTTTCTGTGCAAAAAATAGAGAGGCACCTATGTTTCCCACTTGCGTAGCCAAGGGATGAGAAGAGTTGGAAGAGCTGGAAGTGCTTAGCTTAGTTCAAGAGCCTAAGCCCATATACCATCCTATTTTATTAAGAGAGAACCACATGCTGTTGCTCTCAGGTTGGACTCTCTTACTGGGCTTGAAGGAAATAGCACAGCAGCTGGCAGTGCTACAGCCTGACTGGGTTCTTCAGCAGACCACGGCACAGGTGGTCTGTCCCACCGGAGCTCTGCACCGTCAGACAGCCCAGGATTTCTTCTGGTCAAATCCCCATTTGTAAGATTTAATGTGTCATGTTTTAGGAACCAGATATTTCTCCTTGTTCATCAGGACCATAGTGTATCTTCAAGAAAATGTAATCTCAAGTATCATTCTTTACTTCCATGTACTCAGCTGCCACTGTTTTAAAGGACAGATGAAAATATCATCTACAAACAGGATTCATGGCTGATGAAATCCAATCTGTGAAGAAACACATCAGAGCATTAGAAGTTGACCACAAGTCCATTAATTATATAGCAAGTTGCTTACCTGCAGGCAGTGCGTACTGCGTAGTTACCAATCCTGGGACGAGCACCTATGGAGAGTTAGTGTATTCAGCATTCAGCTGCCTCCATGATGGCCCTGTTAGAATTGCCAGCAAGAAATAAGCATCTCTTTCTGCATATACAGTATTCTTCAAAGACCTCTATATTTAAAAATATATATTCTGAAGGAGCATCTATAGTTTGTTATCTTTTTGTTAAGCCTGCCAGAATTTAGGTTAGATACTTCAAACAAAAAAGTGTGATTTGAATGTCTCGGAAACGTAAGTTTATTAGTTAGAGCAGAGCTTGGTCAAGCGTTCTGAGGTTTTGCTGAAAATCATGATGGCAAGGATGCAAAGTTCCTGTTACACTTGGTTTTCTAGCACCGTGAGGCCAAACATTTGATCATCCTCTGACCACAGTGGAGGTCACCTTTAGAAGGCAGCCTGTCTCAAAAAAACATTTTGACATCAGTGCATCAAACTGTCTCGCTGTGACCTGGTATGCTCTGCACAGCTTTTACAAAACCTGCACCCAAAAGATTCAAGTCAGTTGCCTAAACCTGTGTCTAATGCCATTTGAGATGCCCTGGAGCGTGCTGCTTGGTCTCCAGCTGCCATTTCAGATGGGCATGTGTCTACAGAATGTCCTGTGTCATATCTGCCAGCCCTGATAGGACATCTCAGAAACCCTGCGATATCTCAGATGTCACTAGATGCCTGTGTGTATATAACTGAACTGATCTGTGATAGACTTCAGACAAATCACAGAAATGGAAAGCATCCGTATGAAGTAGTGCAGTTCCAAAACGTAAGGACCAGCAAAATTAGGATCTATTCCAGACATAGTGGTTCTGAGGGATAATGCTAGATTGGAGGTTACCACCCTGTAAGAGTGTTAGGAATTGTCCATTTGAGTTATTTTTTGCCTATAGAATGAGGGGATATTTTGTCCTTAGAGAGTTTTAAGGCCTGTGGTGGGCAAAGTATTGACTTGTGTGTCAAATGGGTATTGCTTTAGACATATTACTTTAGAGGTGACTTTCTCTGCTTCCTTGGGTGGGGAAATAAGGGGCACTGTGCTATTGGATTGTATTTATTGATTTATATACACATATACATATGTGTATATATGTATATTTCAGTAGCAACTTTTTGCAAGACCCTGGCCTCTGGCTTCTTCTTTCATTGTTGTTGGGTGGCAGCCATAAAAAGTTCAATAAACTGATCTTTATTAAACTTACAAGCATGAGCTATGACTAACCTAAGGAGAGTGTGGTCAGACCTGCCAACCACAAACAGGAAAGCTAAGGGGGTGACAAACTGTAAAACAGAATGCAAGTGAAACTAAACAAAACCGAAGTGACAAGTTAACTAACATGAACCGTTTCTCTATCCAGATCTTGCTACTTAATCAGTTATCTCTTTCTTTAACTTTAAGATTAGAGGTAGGTAATTGCTCCCTAGTTCTGAAAAACAAGTCACTTACATGGGAATCTCAATGTGCAGTTTAACTTCAAGCTCCTGTTTAAAATGTAGGCCAAAAGCTGATACGTGAAAACTCAGATATGAGTTCTTAAAGCATTAACACAGAAAAAAACAGCATAAAATAATTCTTACTTCTCAGCCTGCTAAGTCTTGTGGGCACTGTTTGTCAAGCGAGAGCAGACTTCATTAATAATCCACAACCAGAATTCTGCTGCAGTGCCTTCCAGGTAGTTCTCAAAAAACACTTCTTTGGGGTTTAGCAGGAGTTTTTGCTATCTAACGTGGCAGCTGAGTGCATTTGCTACGGAAGGATTCTGACAAAGACTTTTCTCTTTTCTTCATTGCAAGCTTGGAAGTAAAAAATCCTGGGTTTTATTTTCTAAGATGAGCCTCAAATCTTTTTCATCGAACATCAACAAAATTCCTAACTGAAGTGTTTTCTTGGCAACACCTCTGCTAGTATATTGGAGGGCCAGCCTATGTCTGGTCCACCCAGCCATTTTTAGGTTCTGTGTGCTCCTGATATTTCCAATTGGCACTGACTTTTTTTTAATAACTGAGAAGAGAGAAGGGGAAAACAAAGTGCAAAAAACATTTCTTTGGATGCAAGATATTAGATATCAACTGAGTAATCTCTTACAAGAATAACAGCACAATATTTTTTATTACCAGTAAAGGGACAAGTTCCATTCTGACTTACCTGGCAAAGTTAAGAAAATTGCAACATACTATTTAACCACTCAAATATCTATCTTCTCCCTGTGCAGCCTTTAAAAGTTTGCTCCATGGATAAAGGCCAGGCTGTTTCCATCCTTTCCTCAAGTAATATTGTGAAATTCTTGACAGCATTTTTGCTCTTAGTCTTCCAGGCCCTACAAAAGTTCCTCTCATGTGAGGGTGAGAATATTTTCCATGTTGCCTTATTAATTATATCCTGAATACCACAAATGAGAGAACAAAGGATAACCGAAGCGACTTAGGAAACTAAACCATAGAACTCATTGGTTGTGAATTGGTGGGCTATATGGTCTATTCAGAACTGCAGTTTTTCTTACAGATAAATAAATAAAATCATATCACCACATTCAGGCTCCTCTTTTACCAATTAAGGAGAAGTAGTGTAACTTGGATCCTAGTTTTAAAAGTCTATTGTGGCATGAAATAAATAGCTCTTTTGACAACACAGAATAGAAAAAAAAAAGAAAGTTGATTACTAAACTGTGTGCGAAAGTCATCTTTATTGCTCTGTTGTTGTTTTGGCTTTGTTCTGAGCTGTGCGGAAGGCTACAGAAAAGCATAAGCATGTTTCTTGGCAGCTCCTCATAAGCAGCGAGCCCTGCGGAAAGTCAGTGTGAAAAGCCCCATGAAATTCAGGATTTTGCTGAAGAAATAAGAGCAGGGAAATGTTGCATGAGATAATAAATGCTGTGTTGTGGCTTTTTGGAAAGCAATGAGCGTTGCTGGTAAAGGGGACAAGGGAAATAGTTCCGAAGGGGCAAAATACCTTTCCTCTCGTTTCGACAGTGGAGGTCCCCCTTTCTGTTCTTTTTCTGTTTTTTTTTTTTAATGCATGAGACAGCAGCAATGAGTGGTCCAGCTGTTGGTACCCTATCAGTAAAAATTGCTTCTAATCTGAAAGTCACATTTTTGTGGCAGCAGAGCATGTTGCTTTCTTCATCTGTTTAATGCTTGCTTTTCTTAAGCAGACACTAGTTACCAGCACGTTACTGCTGGCCTTAAGGAGTCTAAAATGCAGTGCCCACACAGCTGAGGTTGTGCCCATCTTTAAAAAGATACCCCCTTCTTACCATGCCTCAGCTCTGTGGACGACAAACTTTCTTGAGTTAATACCTCCAGCTACCATAAAAAGTAAAATCTGATGGCATAAACCGTTTTCCTCTTGTACATCTGACAGTCCTAACCTCTTCCTCTGCGCACATTGCAGATGTGATCTCTCCTAGGCTTTTCTGAAAGGGTGTGGGTGTGCCTCGATGAAACAAAAAGCATGATTTGGGATAAAAGTTTTGCCTAACTGATTAGAAGAAAAACATGGATTTTGTTTTCCTGTCTTATATGTAAGCACTTTAGAGACCCTTGTGAGCTCTGATTTGAGAATATATAGGAGAGAGGAAAAAGGTTTGCTAGCTTTGGGAGAGCATTACATTGAAGTTTTCTGTTGTTTTGGCATCATCACATACCTTTCACAAAGAGCATTAATGCTGCTGGAAGTTGGCCTGAGATTAATGTAGAGTTCATTTTCAGATTCACATAGCTATCCAATGAGAAACTTGGAAGAGACCTTTAATTGCTACACAGAGAAGCAGCCTTGTGTCACTCTGAAAAGGAGAGAGGATCAGATTTTTCCTCTGATACTCACATTAAAGTGGCCAATGAACATAGCACCCTCAGGTCTGAGGGCAGATTTTTTGGCCCAAATATTTTCTGACTGAATAAAATATAAAAAAGTCTTTGTGTAGCTAGTGCCTTGGGTTTTGCTTTTCAGAAAGTGTTTTATTTCCCTGGCATGCTTTCCGCAACATCCAGTGAACATTGGTGGAGCCTGAAATAATTTATCAAGAAGAATTTTCTTCCCTGAGATGAGGCTGCTCAAGTTGCAAGACATTCCCAAGTGAGCTCTGTAATGAGTGATAGATGAGGAAAAATAACAGGAAGGATCCTTGAACATTCCAAGCTTCACATGAAAAATGATAAATTTTTGGATGCTGTGTTTGGTACCAAGCCTGGAATTCTCCTAAATTTTGATAGTGGAGCCTTCAGTATGACACAGTGAGTCATAATATTTGACAAGTGTATACATTTTGGGAGATTTTCACTGGATCTTTAAGCACTTGTCAAGACTGCTGAGAAGAATACTTTAAGAAGAATTATGATTTCCTTTGAGAGTTTATGAAACTGTTCTTATTTTTTTCTTAAAGCCTGTTTCCTTTTCTACAAAATAAAAAGATAAAAAGAAGCCTGAAAGGGCTGTGTTGGACCTTTTTAGCAAAATGACAATTGAAGGCATCTATGCACACTGTACTTAGTTATTAAATGATGTCTTCTGAAAATATTTCCAGCTTTACATCATTGTATTCTTTTAATGTCACCAGCCAGTTACATTTTTCTCATATTTATTTTCACATATGATTCATATGTTATTTTGTACTGATAAGGGGTATAAGGAGTATGAAGACGACACACGGACAGCTGACCAGGGGCTGGGACAAGTTCTGACCTGCTGGTGGTAGTGTCTGCTTGGGGGCTGAGGGCTAGTTGCTTTGCTTGTTAGTGTTGGGCAGGTTGGTGGTCTGTGGATTTGGGGAGCAGTTAAGTAAGCAGACCTATTTCCAGTTTTGCCATCTTAAAAATGTGTTCATGACTGTCTCCAGCTGTGTTCATATTGATACGGCTTGAATGTCCCCACTTGCTTTTGAGAAACAACAAAGTGCAAGAGCCAGCCCCAAGGCCCATGGATGATCTGTTTCCCTGGTTCCCGTGCATGTGCAGCCCTCTGTTTTGTTGGTGTGTCCCCCTCTCTGAGCTGGATGCTTTCATTACATTTATCCAAGATTTCTCCAAGGCTGTAAAAATACTGGGTGGTTTTTAACAGCAGTGGTTTCATGGGATTGCCTGGCTCCAGATGGAAATCTTTGTCTTACAGCAGTTATTACAAACAAGAAACTCTGTCCATGGTAGGTCATTGTGCCAGGCTTCACCAGTATTGCCACAGTCAACTCATTAAAAGTCACGATAGTGTGGTACATGAATGTGGGGTTTACGCTGGTAGTACCCTCTAGCATGCCTCCAGGTCTTGCATTCTTAATCCCCTTTCTCAGTTATGCTTGACCATTGATGTTTGACTGTCAAAAGCAAGTATATTAGAAGTTCCATGTTTGAAACAAAAACTTCTTGAGTAATTCTTGCGAAACAATACTATTTTTACCAATTTAATGTGAAGAGTCAAATGAAGAGCTATGTAGGTTGTAGTGTAGTGAGGCAGGAGCTGTGGGAGAAACAACCCGAAGGAGGGAACGAGGGGTGTTAACAGCTTGGCCCATACCTGTCACCACCAGAGTCAGCCTCGTGATTGTGCTCTCCATCGTCCTTGCCAAATCACAAGCCTGATCAGCTCTGATTTGCATTTGCCTTCTGCATTTTTGATCTTTGTGGTTGTATTTTCATCATCTGGGTTGTATTTTCAAGTATTTCTCTGTAGCCACTAGAGTTAGATATATAATTCTTTTTGAACATGGAGATTGTCCCTAGTCAGGTGGAGCTGCAGCTTCATGAAAATACTGCTAGAAAGCTGTGGACCCACATGTGCCTCCCACACTGTTTTTCCTGTTTGACTGTTACAGGTGATGGTTTGCTCTTCACATGGTAGTGTGTATCCTGTGTATAGGCACACACAACATGCATAACCTCAAAACCCCGCAGATGTGCTCTGCTGATACTGCTGCAAAGGGGACTTTGGGACTGTAGCTTTTGAGGGTTTCCATGTTGAGAATACTTGACCTTTGCTTTTCCTGCATGGCTTTGGGAGGTTTAGGGTAGTTTTCTGTTGTTTTCTTGGGAAGGCAAAGATTTCTGAACAATCCTTGGCTGGATCTCAAATCCTGGGGTACTGAAGTGTGACCTAATAATTTAGGATTCAGAGAAGGGTGGTGTTTAAATAAACTATCTGGTTTTGAACATTTTAGAACTATCAATTATTAAAATTTAAACAAATCCTGGGAAGTGCATGACATGTTACACACAATACCTAGAAACATCTGAGCTGAGCTTACACTGATTTTTTCTGAAAAGACATCATCTCCTATGAACACAATAGAGATAGTACTTTTCTTATAAATAGTGAATGTTTTATAATTACATGCAGTCCTAAAGCTGGTTCCTATTATTGAGAGTTGCAGAGGTTTCAAGGGAGGGTTTGTGGGTTTTTTTCCAGAATGATGTCCGATCTGCTTCTATGGCAGAGTATTGGCTATGATTAAAATATGTTTTGGTGTGAAAATGTTAAGGTCTAATGAGTAGCTTCACTTTTGTGTCACTTTCTTGCTTTGATATAGGAGCCCTTGGGTCAGGATCTGTCTGTTCAATCCATAGTCTGTTTCCAAGTGGAATATATATATAAGTACTTTTTAGTCCAGCCTGTCAAATTCATATGATATAAACAGTAGAGTTGGGTTAGCTCAGGTAGGTGAATCCTCATTAAAAATAGGTATTGTCGATTGATAGAATTCAAGTCAACGTCATCTTACAGCCTTTTGCTTTTCTTTTGCCTCAGGTGAACTGTGTGATGAGGTGATCAACCATTGCGTTCCTGAGCTAAATCCCTGCCAACATGAGTCCAAATGTCTCCCCCTTGACAAAGGATTCAGGTAAGCGCGTGTGTGTATAGGTCTTCACACACTGAGCAGATCCATCCATGGGCTTGGATAGGGTTGAACTGGCAGTGAGTTTGGGGTAATGAGTAAAACCCATCAAAATTAATGAAAATAATGCATGACCATACTTCAGACCATGTTACATATTAATGCAACCATACGTACTTTTCCAGCTTTCTGCAGTTTACTTGAAAGTAATGGATGTGCCTCAGAGCAGAGCAATTACTCTGGAACAGAGCATGACAAAAGGAGCACTTCTGGAGTAGTGACTACAAAATACCTTATCCTGCATCAGAAATTTCCTTGTGTGTTCCTTTGGGCATCCATCAGTTCAAGCAGCCTAAGCGTGAGGAGATACAGCAGATATAACTCAATTTTCCTCCAGTGCTGGCTCACTGTTTAAAATCCAGTACCCAGTCTAATTACGAAGAAGGAGGAAAAAAAACTTTTGTGGGCAGAGCATAAGGCTAGGGATCAGGAGTTTTCTGTTGTATTCCCACTTCAGCTTTTGTCTTCCCGGATGCCTTGGCCTTGCAGAGAGCATTCACAAGGGCTGGCCTTGGCCACGTTGAGGCTCATCTCCCTGCGGTCCCCCACCCAAGCAGCAGGAGAGAACAGCTAAACCCAACTGCTCTGACTCAGGAGCCTTCTTTTTCCTATGTTTATAGAGAAGCGAGCCTCACTACGGTACTGTTAGATTTTGTGATTTGTCTCCTATGTTTGTATTTGCATATTGGCGATGACATTGTTTCACAGTGGCAAAGTAAACCTTCCTGTTTAAAATGATACTAAAACATCTGGAGGTCCTTGGGAGGGGAGTGTTTTGAGAGGTGCCAGTGTTCATCACTTGGATAAAGATGGCATTTCAGAGTTCAGCAATTTAGCTCATCTTGCAGCCGCCGTGCTCTCCCAGTGGCTCACACATCCTCTCCTGGGAAGAAGGCTGGGATTTTGGCAAGTGACAGCCTCCCCAGCACACCCAGCATGTGGTCCGTGAGAGACAGATGTGCTCTTTGGTCTTGCTGGTAACTTGCAGTTTGGGTCAGACTGTGTCCTGTGAAGCAACCAGCATGTCAGAACAGTGTAAACTATCACATTATATATTTCATGACAGTTAAACAGAGGCAAGACAAGGTTTTAGTTATGCTGGCTACCTAGAGGGCAGCTGAATCTGTGCTAGACAGGCTGTACAACTCATGCTTTGCTTTTGGGTGAAAAACCTCCAGACAGACATGTTTCCAGCTCTTGAGGAAGACGAAGCTGTTAAATCATTAGGACAGTTCCTGAGTGATTCACAGGGAGTGGAAAAGGAGGTGTGCGCTGCTACATGGACAGTCCCTGATGTTCTTTCCAGCCTTCGTTCTTAGCTAATCCATCATTCAGCTAATCCAGTAGTTACAGCACGTTACAAGGAAAAGGCTTGTAACTCAGATTGCCCAGTGTCACTAGATAAATGAAGGAATGGAGACTGCTGTGCTGCTGAATGGTTTTACACTTGCTGGAAGTGTTTTCAGACCTGCCACCCAAGTACTTTGAGTAGATAAGATGCTTGCTTGTTTGCTCGCTAGCAGGAAGGTGATATTGAATGGTGCTCTTCGCAGTGGTGCCCTTAACCTTTGGGGGGAGCCTAAGCTCTGAGTATTTTCTACCACTGTTAGAGTTGTTATTCCCATTATTCACAGTCTGCTACACAAAAATTCAGAATTTCTGTACTTGTTCTCTACCATTTTGTTTTCTAGCAGGCCAGACTGGTGGGGTGAGGGAGCCTTCCTCATCTTAAAAGTAGATTTGTCCCAGTATTGCTTTTTCTTGCATGCCTTGGTTGCACCAAACAATTCAGAAACGGGCTGAGACCACTTAGCAACTTTTCTGGTGCTGAATGGTGGCTCTTGGGTCTTGTTCAAAAATGAGAAGCTCTGATCCTGTGCTGCCATCAGTCCTTGAGTAGTTTGATCCCCTGACCTATGATGTGCCTTATATTTAGCACAGAGCAATGTAATGCTGTGTGTGGGATGAGTCAGGCTCATGCGTCAATCCTCCGCTCCACTTACCAAGCTGGGGAATGTTAATGTCAGGAATGACTTGGTGTAGGGGCTTGTTCCCAGGTTTTGGCTGACCATCCCTTTGCCAGGTTTGTTCCTGGTGCACCTGAGTGGGACACACCAGTGGAGACTGTAACAGCAGCAGGGACACCCGTCAATCTCTGTCCTGCCTTCAGCTGCAGTCAGTTGCCAGATCTGCAGAGGGAGGAAAAAAATTATGAAGAAATAAAAAAAAAATAGCAAGCCAAATTATATATTGATATGGGGAGGGAAATTCCTTTTTGGCCCTGCAATAGAAGCCATGAATCATAGCTTTAATAGAATAGATATGGAGTGCATACAGATGCAAATCCCTGTGTATAGGCCAACATTTTGAATACCAAAGAACATGTTTTTAGGCTCTCTCTACTGGGAATGTTGCCATCGCTACCAGGCTATAGCAGAAAGCAGCATCCCAAACGCACTGGTGTTCAATGGGTCATGGGGACATAAGACACCCCAGCTAGTCTTATCGATTACTCTTTTACCAAGACTTGAATATGAAAGCATGTTTGCCTGCTTCTTTACTGCATTATGCTTGTACTGATCACTTGTACTGATCTTGCTGGCAGTATGTGGACAACGGATGGAGTCAAAGTGTGTCTTCCATGGGGGCAAGACACTGGGTTTCTGGAAGCAGCCTGGGCATGGCAGTCACGTGGCCGCATTTCTCACCTGTGATGCTCCAGGCAGGCATTTTTGGTAGCTTCAGCCGAGATGTGACACACTATAAACTCAGAAATGACTGACCTAAAAGGAATTCCATGATTGCAAAGGGAAAGCCAAGCTTGGAAGCAAACTGAACTGTTTCGATGTGTGTTTGGCTGCACAGACCTCTTTGCTTTCTAAGCTAAAATTGCAGGTGGCTTTCCTCACTTCCAACCTCCAGATCTTTACTGCACTGCTATTGTAGAAGAAGGGTAGCTTTCTGTGTGCCAGACAAAAAAAAAATCATTTAACACAATGAAATGACTTCTAAAAAAATAACTTCAGGAAAGAAGCATGTTTTTCCATTCACTGCAGTGATATTAGAGCATGGTA
Source organism: Apteryx mantelli (assembly GCF_036417845.1). Taxonomy (NCBI): domain Eukaryota; kingdom Metazoa; phylum Chordata; class Aves; order Apterygiformes; family Apterygidae; genus Apteryx; species Apteryx mantelli. Next base: position 18,243,336 of record NC_089991.1, on the reverse strand, counting down.
TAAATATACTTTATTATTCTAAAGCTTTGGAATTATTACCTGACAGCTTAAAATGCTGATTTAATGCAGCCCTGCAGAGAAAAGTGGTGGTTCTGTCATTACTGAGATAGCCAATACACATCGTAAAAGTGATGCATGGCAGCACTGAATAAGGAGCTGCACATCATTCATTATTACATCACTTTATATTAGGGCTGCGGGGATCAATAAAAAGCAACAGGACTAAATGCTGCCAATTCCCCCCACAGTCTTTTGATTGACATTATTTGCTCACAGGTGTGACTGAAATCTTGCCGAAAAATGTTGCCCACTCCTTACGGTTTGGGGAAGGCACACTTTATCCTTTTTGCTCTGTTTTGTCATCTCTGTTATGATAATCACAATATTCCCTGAGCCACCATGGTGTAGAAATGTGATTCAGACATGCAGAGCGGGAATATCAACCGTCCTGTGGCTGTGGAGGGTCATGATGGGGCCTCTTCCATGTGGAGGATATGCCTCTACATGGCTTCATCCACCCTACACCTTGCAAGTTAATAGATTTTGCTGTATTTCCTCCTTTTTGAGCCGGTCATTATGAGCCATGCTTTGAAGTGCAGACTGAGGGGTCACTCTTTTCTCCCTCCACTTCTCTCCTCCGAAGAGGCTTTCCACAAGTAGCCTCGTGGTGCCCCAGCCCTGCCAGGGCCTGGCTGGGGAGGAGGAGGAGGAGGAGGGCAGTGGCGATATAGCCGCGGGGCAGTGGTTTTCTCCCCTGAAGCTACCTCCCTCAGCTCAGCGGGTGATGTCTCTCCTCTCCCAGCTCTCAGCGCAAGCGTGCTGGTTCCACGCAAGGGGCTCAAGCAAGGGCAGAGACCCCTCTCTTACATATCAGGGAAATAATCATAGCTCTCCCCTTGTTTTGGTTTAAGTGATGCACTTTTTGTTTTCCAGATGTGCAGTAAAATGCAGCTGGGAGGAGTGAAATGTGTTTTATGGACTAAAATGTGTTCATGACTAAACATTTGTCTAAACTATAGACTCAGAAAGAGGCTGTTCAGCAATCCCAGAAGGTCTGGTCCTAGCCAGAGACTTTGGGACGTATTTTCTATGGTGAGGTTATAAACTTTGCAAGGCTTATTATAGAAATGCTGGTGCAACATTCATACAACAGACGTAAGAACTGTATTAAAACAAAAAAAACAACTGTTTGGAGGCTTGGGGGTGTCTCGTTGCATTTCTGCTCAGCGTGGCCATATCCCATAGTGGCAGGTACATGCCTCGCCTCAGTCTTCCCATGGGAAAGGATCAGGTTTGGAGACAGCGCTCAAGAATTGTAGCAGTATTTACCATGCCTTGTGAGGGAATGACAAACAGGTGGTGGGCTCAAAACTGATGGTCTTTTTCTTTAAATTTGCTGAGTTTTGTGGTTTGCTGGCAAATTATTTCCATTCGGGAGGTGGCAGCTCACTGTGTTCTCTGCAGCTGCCCGGGGTGAGCCTCAAACACTCAGTGGCGCAGAGGCATTGGCAGAGTCTTTTTTGCTTTCTTGCGTGGTCTGAGACATTGGAGCAACTGCCATAAAAAGCGTATTGCCTTTTGAGTCTGCAGTGCTGCTGCAAGGTTAGGGAAGATGTTGTCATCTTCAGCATCACAGGGAGAAAACTGTCTCTTCACCCAGTGCCCTTCTCCACAGAGCTGGCTGGGAAAAACTCGCAGTATGGGATTGCTTTGCTGGGCTCAGATTTAAGCAGATTGCAGGAGCCTGACGGGAGGGACTGGAGCATTTCTGGTGGCGAGAAATGTGCTTGGCGGTTCCAGGGGTAACCATGAGCACCTTTGCGTCCTAAATCCGATGGGGCACTCGGCCGCCTGGACGTGTTGTTACTGCAGATGTCACACCACTGTATTAACAGCGATCTGCTTGTGTTTCAGATGTGAGTGCTTGCCAGGCTACAGCGGCAAACACTGCGAGGTAGATGACGACGACTGCGCAGGCCATAAGTGTCGGCACGGTGCTGTCTGCGTGGACGCGGTCGACGGCTACACCTGCGTCTGTCCTCAGGGCTTCAGGTAGGTGCGTGGCACGGCTCGCACACACCGCCGCTGTCCTGCGCGGAGGGTCGGGACACCCTCTCCAGTGTCCCCTGTCCTCAGAGCTAACTGGCCTCTGGGTACGGTACTGATCCGTCATGGCTATGGGTATGGATGGTGCCGTGCTCCGAATCCTGGAGCTGAAGTAGGTCTTAAGGGGTTAACAGAAAACCTAGGGTGGATGATTCTTAGTTTGAAAATAGCAATTTGTCTTTTGTGCTGTGCCGTGCTAGTTTGCCTGTTTGCCTGCCCTAGCCTTTCCTGCTGAAACACGAGGTAAAGCACACACATAAACTCTACGGACATAAGCCCTGCGTGTGTGAGAGCGAGCGAAAGAAAATAAAATTACATATACGTACCCTGAGACCTGGCTGCAAGAAAATAGGATTGTGAATGTTTTGTGCCAGTATCTCTGTGCCCGTTGGTGGATAGGCTCTGTACAATTTGGGCTGTAAATATCCAGTCTCTGCTTCTGACAGCTGCCAATATATCCAACTCGTGGAAATCTCACTGTCTGTCAAAGATAAGTGTGCTTCTCCAAATGGATTCACTAATCAGGGCCTGAGGCTGGATACTGGCTTCCTTCCAGCCAGTCTTTCTGTATTTGAAATACACACATGAGACAAAGAGGAGTACCTGAAAAGATCAGTCTCGACAAAGCAGAAATTGCATGAACACTTATAAATCTTTTTCTCTGCCTTGTATCTGCAACTGTTTTCATTCTTCTTGCTTTCATCCTTACTCTTTTTTTCCCCTCCCAACACAATTTTTATTGCAAAGCAGACAGACTTCCCTGAATAGGCATTGATATATAACACGATGTCAGCCTGCGGTTTCACAGAATCAGACTTGTTATTTACAGGATATCAGATATCCTCTGAATTTCAAATTCATGCCCCTCTCACCGTGTTTCATTCTCTGCTTCAATCCTTTTGATGGCCTTAGGGATCTCTGAAATTGGTGCATGGAAATAAGAAGTGGTTATCCCACACAGGAATTGTAAATGTTCAGTGTCATCTAATTGGTAAAGAGTTGGAGCTGGGGCTGCAAAGCCGTATCAAGAGTCACGGGTAACTCAAGCCTGTTGTCTGCTGGTAGGGACTACGAGACCTCTGCTGCGGTGCCCTCTGTTTTAAGGCATGTCAGCAGTGGGCAGTGAGAAATGTGAGGTTTTTACAGTAAGTCAGGATCCTGGTGTTTGGCAGAGATTTTTTTTGAACTGTGACACAGCTGAGCTGGATCGCCAGGGTTAGGTGGGAGATTGGTCTGGTTCCCTCCTGTGTCCTGGGCAGCTCTTAGGGCAGTTCGTGCTGTGCTCCAGACTGGCTGTTCTCCAACCAGGGACTTCACGATGAGGACCTGGAGCAGCCTGGCTTGCTCCCCTTCTCAGACGAGGGGTTTTCATTCCACTCAAAGTCCTCCAAGAAGAGGAAACTTTCTCCACAAAGCTCCAGAATTCTGCTACTAGCTTAGACAACACTTTATAGCTGAAGGAAGATTTGGGTGAGCAATGTAATCTCATGGTCCATGCCACCTGCCTGAATTTCCTGGTCAAGATCCAAGGGAGCAAGTGTCTTGCAGGAAAGAAAAATCACAGTGGGCACTAACAGGTCTCATCTGCCAAGGCTGAGAGGGAGCTGAAGACTGTTGAGCTCTCCATGCAGAACAGTATCTGTCTTGTTTGATTTCAAGATTAAAATTCTTCTAACAAATTATGATCTCATAATTATTCTTTCCATGACTTCAGCCTTTTGTAGTTTAAAGGCCTACTGCTCTGAAGGGGGTTCTGATTTTTTTTCTCTTAAGATTGCAATTGCGAACGTGGTGATTGACGGAGTTCAGGCTTGTGAAGTGCAGGCCTGTAGACTCAGTTGTTCACAAAGTCTGCCCCAGGCACTGCGCTGTGAGGCAAGGAGGTAAGTTTGCAAGTATTTGAAGGATGCGAGTGTTGATGAGGAGAGAACACAAAGCATGATCTAACAAAGATAACCAGGAGACCTCAGATGATGATCAATACAGCTTTTTGGCTAAATATCAGGAATCTTTGCCCAACAGTGAGCTTGCAGAGTGACCTCCCAGTTATCTGGAGTTTACACTGTTGTAATAAATGCATAATTATCTAATACTTTTATGTTTATCACTATGTGGTATGTCAAGGCTGCTTAGAATTGCACAGTAATAAAGAGGTTAAAACTTAATGTCCTCACACAGATGAGGCATGGTTGGACAAATGGCCATCTCCCTTAATTCTTAGCAATGAAGGGCCCCACATACAAATGCAATGGGGATTGCAGGCCCAAAAAAGTGGTAGCACATACACACACACCTGTTCTTCCTTTCTGACGTTTGCTGTTAATGGCTCATTGGTAGCTGTGCTCCATGCAGCACTTTAGCTGATCACTCAGCGCCTTTTTGCAATCACATAATACGCTTTCTTCCTGAAATGCTTTCTGTGCGTTTTCTGCCCAATATAAAATCTGTTTACCTCCTGTAGGTGAACACATTTTCTAGAATTTGTGAACCCCGTCGTATAAACCTTCCCTTTTGCAATCTACCTCACAGTAGTGTTGTCCTGATAAACGTTTCTCTACTGGGGAAGCACATATTAAAATTGCTGAGCTTGATATAAAGCATTATTTCTCCATTGTGTGGATGTTTCAGAGTTCCCCACTGGGATAGTTTGAGATAATTTGGGATAGTTTGCAAGAAACTCAACAGTGATTATTTAAATAAATGAGATTGTACCATGCAGCATCCAGTCCTGCGGACTTGGCCAAGATCTGCAAGGCAGGCTATGCTCCACCTTCCACTGCTGGGGAAAGAAAAGGTATTAGTGTTTGGGGGTTTTTAAAGGCCTTGACAGACACTTCTTGCTAATGTAACTTCTAGATGCCAGTAGCTAACAGCAGCTAACTGTGTGGAGCCACAACTGCATGGGTTTCATGGCGAGGAGAGGCTGCAGAGGAAGTGCACTGAGAGCTCCGGGAATCGTTAGAGCAACACCAAGCACAGACACACTGGATTCTTGCAACATTTGCTTTCTGTTAGTAGAAGCTGCTGCAGGGTGCATGGTTTTTTTATTATTATTTTTAACTTCCATGAAATTAGAATTATGCACACAGACTTTTCTTCTGCTTTCTAGCTGTCCCTCCCAGACAAAACTGAATGGTTGGCATCAGATAGGACAGAACTAGTGGGCTGGGTTAGCAGTGCTCCTTTCTGCTAGTTATCTCCGGAAGACAAATGACGCCTGACGCGTGGCCAGTGGTGACAGCTGTTCGTGGGGCTGACCCCAGGTTATTCCCACCGCTGGCTCACCCGGCGCATGTTTGCCGGCCACCCACAAAGCGCTGCACTGGAGATGGAGATCATGCGCTCAGTGAAAGCAGTCTTTGGGTGGGAAACTGCCTGAGCTGGGAAGTCCACGTTAGTGCCTGGCTAGCAGCTGTGGGCCCTGCTGTGGTGAGACCCCCACCAGGCCTCCTCAGCTCTGGCCCCTCCGGTGCCAGGAGCTGGCCAAGGCTCGCCATCTGGGAGGCTTAGCTGCTGCAGGGACTACCTTGCACTGGCAAGATTGCTTTCTGTGCATCCAACTTCTGATAAAGCGGTTGCTGTTTTTTGATATTCCCTGGTTTTCTTGGAAAGGGGATTCCTGCTTGTCACTTGCTGAGTGGCTCTGTGACCACAGGGCTGTCCTGTCCTGTCCTGTCCTGTCCTGTCCCATCCCATCCCCCCAGCGTGGGGCCCTGGCGGGACTCGCGCCAGCCCCCTGGAGCAAACGCTCCCGCTCAGGACGGCACAGTCTCCTAGGCTGTAACTGCTCTATAGTTCAGGTGTGTCCACAAATAAAGGTTCCCAAGAACAGACTTACCTTGGCAAACACATAGGACTGAGCAAAGAGAAGCATGTCCCACGTGCAGTCATCCCCGAACCGTGCTCCCCCGCACCCTCCCGGTCCCACTGCTGAGCGCGGCGCCGACCCCCTGCGCCTCCCCCAAACAGTCCTGGGAGCGAAGCGTGAGGAAACGGCGGCCGCTGCCTGCCAGCAGTGCTGCCTGCCAGACTGCGCTTCCGAGAGACGTTTGTTTAAATGACGAGATTGGCTGGTCCCTCTGGAAGATTGTGCTCTTCTGGTAGAGGATATTTCCCGCCGGCTGACGGGGAGCGGTTGCTTTTTCCCCCAGCCCTTGCTGAAAGCGTGAGCAGCCTGTCTCCGTGCCCGCCCGCAGCCCCGGGGGATGCAGGGGACATGGGGGTCCCGCTGCCGACTGCGGCATGGCGGCGATGGGGGAAGCGTGTGGGGCCGGGCTGTTAACCCCTGCCTGACTCGTGCGGTGCACAAAGGCAGTTTGGGGTAATGCAACAAGAGAAGTGTTGAAAGGCAGTTTATCCTGAAATGCACCGAGAGGGGAAGCTTTGGTGCATTCAGGATTTAGCCCATCCATATTTTATTGTGTATTTCTCCCTCTTTTGCATGCTGCAAAGAGATTTCCAGAGAGGTAGACCCCGAACTTGCGCGTCGGCAGCAAGCAGCAGCAGGGAGACGTTCGGGCTCTCGTGCCACCCACCCACCTGAGCTTAAAATAACGCTCTGTTACTCTGTGCAAAATAACACACACGAAAATTTAAAATGGAAACCAGGCATCTGCGTTTCCTTTCTTTACAGAAGAGGAAGGTTCTGGTCTCGGTAGCTAAACAAGGTTGTTCTTGAATATGTAGTGGCTGTTTCGTTTGCTATTCTCGTGTCTAGTATTGGTGCTATTTACGCATGGAAATGGGCTTCGGTTTGTATTCTAATTGTGTCTAGTAAGACTGTCTATAAATTCCTTGAGCTTCCAAGTCTCACCTGCTTTACTGGAAAGGAATGAAATTTTTGGAGTTTTTTGCTTTGTTTTTATAAGAGGGCTATTATTCAGCACAGCGCGCCCGGCATGGCAGGAAATTCCGCATGGGATTTCGAGGTTCCAGCGCTGCTCACGGACCTCTCGTCACACGAATGGATCGGCCACAGTCCTCTCATCAAAGCCCTCGGGCGCCGCGCTGGCGAGCGCTGTGTGACTCGCGGGGCTCTGCCCGCACGGTGTGCGCCCGCCGCCCCGCAGCCCCCGCGCGCCCCCCACCGCACCGCCGGCCTGCGCTCCCGCCTCACCGGCTGCCAGTTTTTCACCGTTTCCCTGTCTGCCCCCTTCCAGCCTGCCGCAGACCCTGATGCAAAGAGTTTGTGCTCCTGTCAATGCCCAGAGGAGCTGCTGGGTGCGGAGAGCTGCTGTAGTCGGGCGCGTGGGGTGCGCGGCAGGCCCGGGCAGCCCGCCGGGTCGCGAGTGGGGTCTGGCGCCTTTGCAGCCCCCTGATTCCTGGGCAGAGGTTTTCTGTTTATCTTCTGCCGTTTAGTCTGACACGTGCCATCGCTGTGAAAGACGCCCGCAGCTTTGCGCCCCTTCGCCCCGTGCCCTGCTCCCCCCGGCTGCCTGGGGCGCTGCAGCGAGCAGCTGACCTGCCGCGCGGGCAGGCACCCGGGCTCGGGCGGGCAGCGCGGGCGCCGAGCCCCGGCTGCTGCTCGGAGCAGCCCCAGCGTCCGAGCTGGTAAGCTCAGGCACCGGGGCTGCGTTCGGCCCCTCGGGCGGCTGAGGGCGAACCGCAGGGCTCGCCTCCGGATCTGAGCATGGTTTGCCTTCCCCAGCACTGAGACCTGGTGTTTGGTTTGCAGCCACCTCTGGCTCTCGGAGATCTCGCTTCCCTTTGCGTTCTTCTGGTCTGTGACACAACCAGCCAGAAACTCGGCTAAAACAAAGCTGATGAGCCCGCTGCTGTTAGAAGTAATGGGTTGCCCGGCAAATAGCATGGTATCAGTGCGCTGCCTACGATAATTTCTAGCAGTTGCCCATCTGTTGATTCTGTGTTCTCTGATATACCGTAAAGCAAGTGAGGAGGCTGTAAGAAACACTAAAAATAGAAGTTATTCCCCTTGCTTGACACTGCTAGACCAGCAGCGGCAGGCTCAGGTACCAGCCTCACACTGAGATTTTTGGCTGATGAGGCTGGAGGGCAGGGAGAGCAGGCAGCGACGTCTCAGCTTTGGGCCGCGGTAGCTCCCGGCTTTTGCTGGGTTGGCTGCACGGCACAGCATAGGATCGAAGCAGCTTTGCGCATTCAAACACTATTTTAGCCAGACTGATGTACCCTGCAGAGCTAAATAACCAGTGCAAAGCGTAGTACACGCTGCTTTCAGTATTGGAATTGGCTCGTTCAGACCTAGCTTGGGGATTTCTGTACAGCAGGATGCTGTGTAGCTTTTATGTATGTAATCTGGCACGTGCCATGTGAATCTCAGTCACTATCCGGTAGTATTGTAACATCAGCACCTGTAAGTGTTTGCTTCCTCAAAAAGATGGTGATAACTGAGGCTGCTTTTTCTTTCCTTGGCCTTCTAAAGTGGGCTCTTCTGCGAAAACCCTCCGCCGATGGTCCTGCTGCAGACGAGTCCGTGCGACAACTACGAGTGCCAGAACGGGGCGCAGTGCATCGTGGTGCACCACGAGCCCGTCTGCCGCTGCCTGGCGGGCTTCGCCGGGCAGAAGTGCGAGAAGCTCATCACGGTCAACTTTGTTGGGAAGGATTCCTATGTGGAGCTGCCATCGGCCAAAATTCGCCCTCAGGCGAACATCTCCCTCCAGGTACGCCGTGCAGAACATCGGTTGCTAGTCCAAGGCTCTTCTAAGTAGTGTTGTTGTTTTCCTCCTGAAGGAAGAGGAGTTGTTGGCCGAGATGCAGACATGGTTAGAGCCAACTTGTGAGCCAGCTGGCTGCTCTGGAGTTGTTGTAACATTAAGGAGCAAGAAAGACATCGCCTCACCCTTTTGGACATGTATCCTACCTCCATAATCTCACCACTCTTCTGTTCCCAAGACTGGCAGTGTAACTGCAGATGATATCAGCAAACTTCCCTGTCGTCTTGCAGATTTACAGCATAGTGCAGTCTTTCATCCTGCAGAAATTAGTGCTTAATATTAGGAGACTTATTAAAAGAGGCTGCTCTAAATGGCCTTTCCAGACATTATTTTGCTTACTCGTTTACTGTGCATGTTCACAAGATGAAAGGCTTGGGATTTTCTTACAGGCCTATTGTTACACTTAAATTTGGTTTGGGGTCTAAGGTTCAAAAGGCAATGGAAATTAGATACCATAGTTACCATGCTTCTACTGTGGTGTTTGTGTTTTTTGGATCAAAAGTATTTTGGATACTCGGTCCAATATCATGTTTAAGTGATTTGGAAGTTATTTGTATTTGCAATTTAATAGGCATTAAATTGATGTAACCCAAAGTAAATGAAGGAATAATCTTTAGCTTTGTATTTTTTTCTAAAAAAGAGATGGGTGGAACACACATGAGACATAATGCATCTATGTCTTAGGCCGCTGATTGTTAATCTGGATTATTTCCATGCTGGACTCACCCTGCAAAGGGAGCATAACATTTCAAAAGTTGTGAGAAGAAAGACCATCTCTGTATATTTATTTTATTATATTTATTTTCTCAATTCAAAGAGACTGTATTCCGTAGTTGGAAATCATATTCTGGACTTACTTCTTTAGTTTAATTGTAATTAAAATACCAATGTCAAGACATGGAAAAATGGACCAAATTTCCATAAAGGAGTAGATTTTTAAAAGCTTATTTGGGTGGTTCCTGCAAAATTTATTCTAATGAGCAAACTACATACTTAATGTTTATCTTTTCTTTAATAACTTGAATATAAGGTTTATATGAAAAATGAAGCCCATTCATGTATATTGGACACTTTCAATTATTCTTCCAAATTCCCTTTTATTTAGTATCATACAAAGGATTCTAAGATATTCTAAAATATGTGCATTCCTGAAGGTTCCACTACACCATATCTCAACCACAGAGCAGAAAATCTGGACACTGTCTTCTTAAGGAAAGTCTACAAAACATGCATTACATGAGCCATAGCCTGGAGAATAAAACTGGTTATTACAGCAAGTACATGCAGATGATGTTCTCTCTTCTTGTTTCCCAGGCTGAATATTATTTTTGCATCCAGCAATTAATTGTCAGGGAATTAAAATTAGAATGCAACACTTATTATTAAAACCAGATAGAAGAACCTTATTAAAAGTGTTAAAGAAAGTAAAACTAATCTTTTAAGGGCAGAAGGATAGTATTTAAGTAACATGTCAATGCAAAAAGAAATTTACCGTTTAGTTTTGTCATTTAACTACCATTCTAAACAAATAACCAAATAGCCTCAAGAGACATATACTGTGAAATAATAGAGGCAGGTTCTACCCAAAGTCCCCATTAAGTCTCTTTTTTTTTCTTCTGTGCTGTAGAGATAGTGAAGAGGTGGAGACAGGGAAAGTAGAGTGTTCAGATCTTGATTCAGTCTTCAGGATTTTCTTTTCTTGATGTGCCTTAAAGGCATAGGGACGAAGGCTACTGAATTCTGTTGTGACTCTCTAAATTTCCCACTTGATCTCAGCATGACTTGCTAATAACTCGAGTGAATAGCTCATACTAGACGTGGGGACAGGTCCTTCTTTCCTCCTTTTTGTTCGTAGAAAGTTTGTGAACAGATCAGCATCTTCTGAAACGCTTTTGCTTCTAACTGTGATAAATTCCTCCTACTTCCAGAACGGATCTTCCAAAACTCCAGTTCAAGCCAGGGTAATAACTGAGAAATGACTCATATGTGGCTAAAAATACAGCCACAGTCTAGTGAGAGGGAGCAGGGACCAGGTTCCCCTTTGAAGCAAGGGAGCCCTCCCGCCGCGGGAGGCCAAACTGTTGGTGTATGGGCCCACTCAAGGTCACCAAGGGCTTTTTGGATCTCATGTTTCTTCTTGTCTTTGTTAGTCATATATATGGTTTATTAAATCATATTTAAACTGCACATATGGTTTCTATATTATTTTAATGTATGCTTATTGTGTCTATTTTAGTCATTCTTAAGCAACCTTACCTGGCTATTAATGTTTCGTAGGTAGCAACAGACAAGGACAACGGCATCTTATTGTACAAAGGAGACAACGATCCTTTGGCTTTGGAGTTGTACCAAGGACATGTGAGGCTCATCTACGACACGCTCAATTCTCCACCTACCACTGTATACAGGTAAAGGCCTAAGCTATATCAAGATAGAGTTGATTACCAAAAAAAGATGGAGAGGTAGGAATTTTCAGAAACGTGTGGGAGAAGAACCTTTTGTTTTACTTACTGCATCTCTTTTATCTATGCAATTAGATAAGAAAATAAGAATAAGTCTTAGCTAGGGGCTGTGTGGTTAAAAATTTAGTTTTTGGTAAATGTTGTCCTTGAAATAGTCTCAAGGAATCAGTTTCTCTTATGTTGATATTTACCATTAATGTACTGTACCAAGGCACAACAGTGACTGTGCAAGTGCAGGATTAGCCTGTGTCAAAGCAGGAGAAGGGATGAATTCCTCTATGGGGGGAAGGTTTTTAGAACTCTCACCTGTATCAGAAATAATGACACAAGCCATTGCAAAGCACAAATTACAGACGTGGGCTGTAGGGCAGTCTGACCCTCAGCAGCTTGACCTCTTGGCGTGCCAAACAGCACAGTTTCTATTCATTAGTCACAAGAAGAAAAAAGCAAATGTAAAAGCAAAACCCGTATGCAAAAGGGTTTCCTTAGAAAGGAAGGATGTGCTGCTCGTGTCTTCCTTCGTTTCTTTCACTAGCCCCTCTCCCCAGATTAGCTGCCTTCTGATAATTTTTAAGCCCTGATGTTCCAGCTGGTTCCTTGTGTCCACATGGGGCTTTGAGGGTTCAGTGCAGCTTCATGGCATTGCATGTGCGGAAGAGATGCCTTTCCCAGCCCGCCTTCTCTTTCAGGGAGAGCGTCCTATTACAGCAAGGGTAAGGATGCCACTAAATATCATATCATAATATCATAATATCAATATCATAAATATAAAGTATAAGGATGCCAACAAATAATCACCAGCCAGGATGCTCCTTGTACTTTTTTTGGAAGGTGTTCTCAGCATGCAGTAAAATTCCAGTTCTCCAGAAACATGGTAGTGGTTTGTAGTTTCTTTTAAGGAAACTGTGATATTTGTAAGAAAATGAAAATGTTGTTTTTTATTCTTTACTGCATAAAAGCAAATGGGATATACCAATGCAAGGATATTGCCAGGAGGAGCAATGGCTTGTCCACTGTAGGAATGACAAAAGTGGTTTGTTAGTGCTTTTCACCAGTAGGCTAGGTGTGAAACATTTCTCTGTGTGTGGCCGGTAATCCTAACTGATTTCACGTTAGAGCAAAGCTGAAGGTGTTAAATGGTTTTATGCCCCTAATTAGAACATAGGGAAAGGCTCATCATGGGTGGGCAGCACGCGAGGCGGCAGATCTGGGTGGATGCTCACTCTTGTTGTCAGGGCAGAGCGGCGTGGTGGCAGGAGCCGTTTTCACCATCACAACGCACTATGGATCTGCTGCCTTCTGGCAAAGTTGCCAGAGCTGGTGAGCGTCAGTGTCCTCATTATTCCTGTGCCCTTCATATTGATCAAGGAGGAGGTCTCCATGCAGACTGACACCTCATTACCATAAGATTAATGGCCTGTTCACTACATTTTGTACTGTGTCATCTGTTGAGATGGTAAAGTAGCTGCTTAATACGATGCCCTTTCTGAAATGTCACTCTAATCTTTTATTAGTTTAAGGAGTGGAGCAAAATGGGATTAGCATGGAGCTTGATGGGAAAAGATTAGGTTGATTGAGAAAAACTGCAGCTAAAGAATGTCAGAAAGGGCCTCTAAACAGATTAAAAGACTTGTTTTCCTTAAGGGCTGAGGAAGGGGGAGGAAACCTGCTTCTCTCCTTACAATCATAGGATTTAAGGCTAGAAGGCATGAGTGGATCCAGTTTGACCTCCCTGTATATCCTGTTTGACTTTTAGCTAAGGCACAAGCTATGTTTGGCTAACGCCTGACTTCCAGCTAGGCGCCCAGTTTTGACAGGAAAACACCAAGTGATGGAAAATCCCCCGTTTCCTTTAGTAGCTTGGACAATGGTCAATCATTTCCATTGTTCAGGCATTGGCCAAAATTTCTAATTTGAGTTTTCCTAATGCTTTACGGATGTTTGAGAGGCTTTCTCCAGGGAACTGCAAGTTGTGTTATACCCGGTGCTGGCTCCCATGAGTTTATCTGTACTTGTATTGCCTCCTAACTCGTATTTTGTTGAAATGAACAGCAGAGTCAGTGTGAAGCATTTTATTCAAACCTTAAGCATTTTAGGGACTCTTTCCTGCAGCTTCTATAACTTTTCATTTTGCGTTAGAAATAAGGATACTAGGAGAACACACAACATTCAAAGCTCAGTCTCACCATTGGTAAAACCATTTGCCTTTTGTGCCACCTACTCCTTATTCCCTCATTCAGATGCTTCATTTAGCTCTCATCCTCAGCAAAAGTGGACTGTTTGACTTTGAGTAGCTCTGCTGAAAGACTGCTAGAGTCATTATCACTGGCAATATCCGGAGCTGCGGTCCTCCAAAGGGGTCCGCTCCTTGGAAGGGATGAGCAGTGCTTTGGCTCTTGCTTTTCTTCAGAAGTGTCTGCCAAAAGAGGAGGAGGCCTTAAAATATTGCCTGCTGGGAACTGTACCAGGAAATCTATCACTGACCTGGTTCCTGTACTGTAACTGCGACATTTTACTGGCTATTTCTGGGACCCCCATGATGGGATATGGGAAGTCACAGGCATCTCCGTGATGAGTTTCATTAATGATGCTGAAGAACAATACAGGCATACCTCGTTTTATTGCACTTTGCTTTATTGTGCTTTGCAGATATTGTGTTTTTTACAAATTGAAGGTTTGTAGCAAGTCTATCAGTGCCATTTTTCCAACAGCATGTGCTCACTTCATGTCTCTGTGTCACATTTTGTACATTGTTTTTTTAGACATAATGCTACTGCACACATAATAGACAACAGTATAGCGTAAACATAACTTTGATATGCACTGGGAAACCAAAAAATTCGTGTGACTCACTTTATTGCGATATTCGCTTTATGGCGGTGGTCTGGAACCGAACCCACAGTATCTCCGAGGTATGCCTGTAAAATTAGCAAGCTACTTGGCTAACTCACGTAATATGTTTAGGGATGATGCCTGTTGTCAGACAGGTTTGGAAGCTAGTATCAGGTAAAGCGTACTTGTAGGCAGTTTTCAGAAGTGTTCAGCTGAGGGTGCTGGGTGGGTGAAACAGTGGATCCCATTGCAGAATCCTTCCCTATCCCGTAGGTATATTGCCAGGGTTAATGTATGTTGCAAGACAAATTGTGTGTGTACTCTGAACTTTACCTGCTGTAATGTGTTCTGCAGATGGGCTCACTTTGAAAAATTATTTAGGAGATTGTCTGAGAACAGGGATATGGCATAATAGCCAGGAAAGAGCAGTTTATTTTATCTGCTCTGTGAGCGCATACTGTCTCTGGCTGTGGGAGCAGACCTGTTCCTGTATCTCATTTGCTTCTTTGAGCAGATTTGTTTAAGTAGAGATACAGTGCAAGGTTAGTCCAGAAAAGCCCAAGATTAACTTGCTATAGGTTCAGATTTGCTTGATATGTATCCATTCCTGTAGTATGTCTTGGATAGAAAGGTTAAAGTTGCAGTTGGAGTTGTCTTGCATTCTAGTCAGCTAAAGTTAGCAAAGATCCAGTGGAAGCAATTGCATAAAATATATTGTCATTTATCAGCAAATAAGAGGGAAATGCAAGTTAGTGCATGAATAATGGTAGATTGAAATCCTCCTTTTAACAGAAAACCCTACTGATCTATCACAGGAACTCTTCACTTGTAAGATGTGCAATAAAGGCTTTCTGAACTTCATAGCGAACATCTTACAGAAGACCCACTTTGTAAAGTAGCATTCTGATATGTTGTTTCTTTTATTCTATTTAGCTACTCTGTAGATACATAAATGAGAACAGAATTCTGTTTCTGAGTGCTTTATGGACCTCTTGATTTCTGGACTGGTGAGAGTTACTCTTCCATACCATGACAGTACTTAATAATGAGCCAACAATGAGTTGTTGAAATAAAGTAAATCTCTCAGATATCCTACCTTAATTTAAGATACCACCTGATGATGAATGCACTGCTTTTATTTGCCAGAATGCTGCAGTTGTTAAAACTTGGAATTAGCAAAAAAGCATTTCAACTTTGTAGTTTGAGCTGTCAGTCATTGAAACTGATACCTGTTTAACTGTCTTCTACAGGGAGAGCTTCGTATTTTCCGGTATCTCTTCCTATATCTTGTTCTTGAACCAGAGATAAGACCTTACTTGTAATTTCTTTTTTATGATAGGTTTTATGCTACTATACAATGATACTGATTTGAATGCTAGATCAATCTTTCATTAATAGAAATGGAAAAGAGAAATTTGACATTTAAACTAATGATGTAATTCCCTCCTGAGTACCCAGATTGCCATGTTGCATACAAACTGTCATATCTGGTAAAAAGCATGATGCAGCTGTTACTGGTGTAAAATCATATGTTTTCATGCATGCTTCCTGGCAGCAGTGAAAAAGGAGGCAGTTAGGAAAATACAAGAATTCATTGTGTTTGTCTTTCTGCAGCGCCTACACCCAAACTATATTATAGTTCTTTATATAAGTATTCTTCTATAATCTGTTTTCAAAAATGCTTCATCATTAAAAATATTTCTTACAGATTGTATCATGCAATTCTAGTTGTCTGGCTAATTCTTACAGAGACTAGCTGGATGTTCTTGTGGTTAAAGCACAAGACCTCAAGTCAAGGGAGTTTAAATTCTTACTGTTTCTGCCTCATATTTGATGACTGTGGGATGACACATTAAATATGGGTCTCTGTGCATGCTGAAGGTGTTTGGGGAAGGTGCTAGGGGTCTCCAGGAGGTGAGGCAGTCCTCCCTTCTCCTCTGGGTGGTGGGGCAGTGGTGGTCCAGCCAGCATGGCCACCACTGTGCAGTTGTCTCACAACAGATTCCTGAGTAGGCAGCTCCGAAGAACTGAACTGGGTAATATTCAAGGAGTTTGGCGTCTCCATTCAGATTTCTAAGACTTCTCCTCCACCCATCTGGTGTTGAGGTGTAACAGTTACTTTGGCGAAGGAAAAACTTCTGCATCTACTGAAGATCAGGGAGATGGGATTTTTCTGTAATTGCCTCTCTGTAATTGCAAATGCTTACCTGTGAAGGGGCCTAGGAGCTTGCATCATTAATACACTGCATTTTAGGGAGGAATGTGCTGGAGGAGGGAAAGCATTAGTTATTCTTAGAAACAGTATTAGGGCTCATCAAACCCAGTATTTGCCAGAAGTGTCTCTGCAGAGCTAACTGCGTGACTGGTCCTTTCCTTCATAATACCTTCATAGCCTGCAGCTGGTGCTGGGCCTGTCCCTGGTGGGATTCCTGTTTGATACTCCTGGATGGTCTCTAAATAGACTGTTTTTGGGAGATTTCTATGAGGCATCAGTGAGCCCTTAACAATTCTGCATATTTGCAATTCATTTTATTCTCTCTATCACGCTCCCTTATTTTTTCAGGTACTCCTTAGGGAATTTGCATCAAATATAATGAAAGCAGCTGGCATTAATCTCTGACCTGCAC
The DNA here is from genome assembly GCF_036417845.1 of Apteryx mantelli. Classification (NCBI taxonomy): domain Eukaryota; kingdom Metazoa; phylum Chordata; class Aves; order Apterygiformes; family Apterygidae; genus Apteryx; species Apteryx mantelli. The sequence continues at coordinate 18,226,614 of NC_089991.1, read as the reverse complement.
AGTAAATGTTGTAAATTCTGAATGTACTTATACATCTTGCATGAGCCAAGGCAAAAGACAGATGAATTATTTCTTACTTTTATAAAGGGCTCTGGTGTATTTGAATGGAACAAAAAAGACAAGTGTTTGAGTTCTTGTCAAACTATAAACATAGTATTTCCCTAGTTTTCCTTGGATTTTTGTGAAAATGTAAGACCAAAACCTTAGAACATCATCAAATTTTTATCATTATGTTAAGAATCAAATATTTGCTTTCATGAAATTCAGAAACATTCTTCTGGTGAGCTGAAGCTTAGAGAAGAGTAAAGTGTTGTCCTTCAGGCTGCCTGAGGCCTTAGCCAGCAAAATCTTGTTCAGCTGAATTAATTTTTATTTGTAAATCTCTTCAGTATGGATCCAGAATCACTGTGCTCCTGACCCACAGCTTTATTTCTAACCTCATTTGTTATACTACTGTTGACCTTATACCTATGCGTTGGGTGTTTTAAGAGAGAAATTCAAGCCTTTCACAAAGCAAGTCAGGGTTAGCATGTCTATTTAGCAGATACAGGCACTGAGGAATAGCTGGCCCAATGCCACTTGAACTGTGGTAGTGACAGAAATAGAAATGAAGTTCTCTGAGGTTCAGGCCGCGTTCAGTAGGGCCCAAGCCTTCTGGATATCATCCCAAAGTTATGCTCAGAAGTCTCCTGTCCGAACAGCAGTAACACAAGTGCTGCCAGGGTACCTGGGCTGCTAATTCACAAGAAGAAATGTAAGTGACACCAACTGATTTGTGTCTTCCCCTCGGCACTCAGGACTGAACTTTGGAGAACTTAAGCCACAGTTTGTGAAGGCAATAAACACAGTAGATGCTCTTCCTCCAAATAGGCTTTCATGCCCTTTTAACTAATCATTTGAATTAACTCATATTACAACCACTTGACATCAAAACAGGGGTGTTGTTTGTATCCTTTTAATTAGGAATGTGGTCATCTATGCTATTGCTGACACCTTTATCACTGTTTTTTAAAAAAAATCTGAATATTGCTGTGCACAGAATAATAGTAAAAATGTAAAGAAGTCAGCAAGATAACAGTATTAATCCAAAGAAGAAATGAGAGGTGAGGAGATAGCGATAGTTCATAAATAAGCAAAAAAGTGGAGGGGAAAAAAACACAAAGGAATCAATGTGTTGAAACAGTCTGAGTTCAGTCTCTAGTTAGAGTCTACTTGTACGGCATACTGCTCCCATGCAGTGCCTTGCCCTCGTGACTGTAATGGGCACTTGCGGGGAGCAGGCCTAAAGAGGGAAAGCAAATCCTTCACAGCCATGATATTTTACTTGGCTGTAGGAGAGGGTTAACCATTTTAAAGTATTTTTGAGAGCATAAAAAAGGAAGATATTTGTTCTTGAAAGCATGCTGTGTTCTAGGAGCAGCCCTGCACCTTGGAGGTACTTGTTGGTTTTCAGGGTTAGTAGTCTTGGGCTTTTGTAAAATTGAATGCACAAGCCAGAAGTTGTTCTCTACAGTGGTATTTGACTATAACTAAAAGTATTATTATAGCACTATCATCAAAAGAAAATTGCTGCTGAAAATGCAGGGCCCTCCACTATAAAGGAAGCATTTCCTGTTTGTAAAAGTAGGCAGTTGGGTTGAGTTTTAGCCAGTTCAGTTTGAGCTTTAACACTGCCTAGCCAAACCAAAAGTAGTTGTGAAATGAGAACCATTTCTTCCGCCCCAGCAGATAACTTGATTTAGTCATTGGTCTCTCCATAACTCGGCCTCGCTCTCTCCTGTAGTGAGAGCATCAGTGGGACTATGGCAGTGGTCCTGGCAGCTCAGGAGCTTTGTAAATGATTACTGGTGTTAGTCCAGCTTCTGAGGAGCCGGGTTTGTTCCTGAATGTTGGAAACATGGCCTTGTGCTGAGCTCTCTGTCCAGTGAGTAACCAGGAGAGAAGTGTGCGAAAGTATTTTAAAAGGTATTTTCTTAATATACCGTAGGTCCCTAGTCCGGTAGTGCATTGCTGAAGCTGGCCAATACCGATTGCTTCAGAGGAGGGTTGAAGAATCCCTGTAATAGACAGTGATGGAATAAACCTAATCATAGCCAAACTAATTTTATAAACTTCCTATCCACTAATGGCTGGCTTATGTCTTGAATCATGAGGTTTTTCTCTTACAAAAAAAATGTAGCAAGCCAATGTAACATGTTTATTTCTTCTGCCTATAAATTTGTTGTAAACATGATGACTAACACAAAATATAGATGTGTACCATGTGTGATAGATGTATATAGCATTTATGCAAAACCCCAAGTTCTGGATTCAATAGATGACAGTTTCTGTTAGAACAAGTGCATGCAGAATTGGTGTTCAGGATTATCACACAGGTGCGGTTGATTCTGTGCACAATTGTTTCAGTGCTCCTTCCCAGTATAAAAATGAGACGCACTGTTCTGCATCTGCCAGGATGCCCCAAAGCCTCTGGAAAAGGTGGTTGAGATAACTGCTGTTCTCAGGGTTTCCACATAGTAACAGATTTTGTTTATTTTTATCTAAACTTTACTTATTTTTATGCAAAGTCATGCAACTATAGGTATGTTGCCACAGATGATGTGAAAACAATTTCATTTCCTGACCATGTATTAGGTTTCTACATGGACACAGTTTTCTTTCTTAGGGTTTAGCCTCCAGTTTCAACTAGAAAGCTTCATTGTCTGTCTGTCTTTCAGTTTGGAAGCACTTTTAATTCTGTTCTGTGATGGCCCTGGTCACTGTGACTAAATGGCCGATACCTTGGTATTTTCACGAGAGGAAAAGAGGATAGGTTGTGTGTAGTATTCCCTCTGGTAAAATGACCCTGTGAAGACACCTGATAAACCTCCTCCTCAGAAACAAGCTGAGATTTGATATCTGGCTGAATGGCATAGTTGTTTTCAATAGTGTTTAATACTAGCACTGAACAGCGTAAAGCCAAGCACCATGTTTTGTTTTGAGCCCTGGTGGAGCAGGTCGGGCTGTCCCACACGTCCTGCTGTGTGCCCCACAGCAGTGTCCATGTGCAGGGAAGCCTCTCCTCCTCCTCTGAGGATGTGGCACTGCAGCGCTGGGACCGGCTGCTGCTATGTCAGGGCTTGCCCTTCTCTGCAAACTGATGTTTGCAGTCTAACTTTTTCAGGATAACTGATTTTATGAGCCCTAATAGTATTGCAGAATCTATATGTGATCATTTTTGCATTCTGTATTTATTTGGTTTGTTATATATTTTATATGATGCATGTTACAGTAAAGATATTAAGAAGCAATTGCTCGTTGTGCTGAAATACGCTGACTGCCGGGATGTGCCAGCTTGTTCTCGGGCAGTGAGACGGGAAGGCAGCAGCATCGTGATCTGCCTTTCAGGAGAGCCCCTGACTTGAAATGCTCATTCAAGCTATGTTTATTGCCATTGCACTTGCTTTTAACAAATTTTCAGTTAGCAGAACGAAGTATGCAGCTCTGCAGAGACACCTTGATAGTACAGGGGGCTGCTACAGGCTTTGTGCGGTTGGAGGGGGGTGTCAGACCTTCTGCCCATGCTAGTGAAGCTTTGAGAATTTACTGCAAACAAGGTCTGTTTACCCTCGCCATGAATCTGACCCTTTTATGAATAATCTGGGGAAAGGGGTCAGGACTGTGTGAATTGCATGTTGCGGTGGTATAAAAAAGGTCCTTGTTTTTCCCTTAGAAGGTCTGTAATACAATAGCTTTCACTGTTGGCAGGGGTGCTGCAGGAATTGAATTATGAGTGGAAATTAGATATGCATAGCCTGGCCAAATGATCATTAAGGGAGATACAGTAATCAGCTGCCAGTGTTTAGGGGTTGTAAACACCAAGAAGAGAAAGATGGGTGGTCTACTGAGTTAAGTACAAGAAAAGGAATAAAACCAAGCAAATGAAAATGTAGGTATCAAGGAACAAAAATCTTAACGTCAGGTCTCCCAGAGAGCACTCAACACTGGAGTCATGTAAAACAGGACTGAAAATAATAAAGGAGAGTAAGTTTTGAGCTGAAAGTGAACTTGAGTGCTTTAATACATCTTTTTCACCTCTTACTTCCCTAGTTTTGTGTTTCATTAACATTTTTCTTGCTTTTTCTCAACATGTTTTTTTTTAATTTGGCTTCTGAAGATGATAGTGCTTGAAGTGATGGGTTATTGTAGAAACAGCACAAACATGACTCCAATTATGGTTTTGCCTTTGTTGCCATGGAGAAGTTTCAATCTATTTTAGACTGGGGACTGATTATAACTGTAACTAAGGATGGGAGGTAACCGTAACTTGGAGAGATGAAAAACCATCACCACCACTGATACCTGAAGTAAGCCCGGTGCAGAATGACTTTCACCACTCCCAAATCACTAACGCCTTAATGCATTTCCTTGCAGCTGTAACGGTGCATTTCTTGATTTTGGTACCTCTTCTCCCATGCCTGCCGTTTTCGTGCGTCATAAACTGATTTAGCTTTTGGACAGGATTTCTGGTCATTCCCTTCTACTCTGAGTGTTTTCAAACACTGCTTAACTTCAGTGTACTCTGTGGCCTTCACTCCTCAGTCACTTCCCATCTTCATGTTTGCTTTGTTCTGCGCTTCAAATGAGGCATGTCCCCATTAAGACAGAGGTCAGGAAAATCTGGAGATCATAGTTAATGAATTGATGTCCTCATTTGCATAATTGATGGCTATACATTTCCTCAGTGACATGGTGTGCTGTGATATTTAAAGCTATTTTTGTTTTTGACTCCTCTGCCCTGCTGTTCCCTGCTGTCTCCACTAAAGGTACGTTACACATCAGCGAAAAACCACCACCCCAAAGCCCAAGTTTTACAAGCTCAAATTGAATGGTTTAATCCTTTAATGCATTTCTGTTCAGTGGCATATTTGCAGTGGCGCAGCTCTAAATCTCTGGTGGGTATTAGAGCAAGGGGAGGCAGTGTTTATAACAGCAGTGTGTGTTTGGGCCTGAAGTGGAGAGGAAAGAAAATATAGGAGGCAGAAGAGAAATAGACCAAAAATGAGCAAGGAAATCTGTTCTTTCATGTATTTGCTGTGTTTTTAATGTTTAATACACATCCCTTCCCTTCATTCCTTTGTGCTATGGAGTCTGAGCCCCTGGCAGAGATGGTGTCCATTGCGTGTGTGTGTGGAGGGCCCCATATGAGGACTCCTTTTGCCCATCGCTCTGGAATTGCTCTGATGGATGAGGCCAACTCCCTGCAATATGATGTTTTAATGGCTCTTCCATAGACCCTTCTCTGCTGGGCTCCGCTCCCTGCGAGAGCCGCTCCCAGCTTCCCACGTTGGCATGGAGGGAACATGAGGTGCTGAGCCCAGTGGTGTTCTCATGAGGTTTGGAAGTTGTGCTCTCCCCACATATACGCTTAGCTGCGTCGCTCAGGTGGGTTGTTTTATCTGTAGATTGTTTGCAGGAATCTTACACAGATTGCAGACACTAAGAGCAATATCCACATGGCTGAGATTTCACCCAGGTCCTTGCATCTCTTTTCCCCTGTAGGCTTTTTCTCAGTGATTCTCAGCACAGCATTTAGACCATCTGAATCCATTTTCAGAGGTTTTCAGAAGTGCTTAGCTTCCTCTATTGACTAGGCACAGGAACCTGTAGGGCGTTTATCTAGACCTGAAGACATACCTATAATTCTGTGGAATAAAAGTCTCCAGTGCATAGAGAATTAAAGTAGGTGATTAGGTGCCTATAAGAAAAAGAGGAAATCAGGGAATCCTCAGTGAAAATAATAGACTATCCAGATCTGGAGGAGACATCATAACCTATAGCCTGAGCCTGTAACTGCTAAAGCTATAATTTCAATGACCTTACAAGTTAAGCTATCTGGATCATTGAGCAGTTGAAGGCAATACCTTCCAGTAATTTCTCATGTGAGGTTCAGTGATGATGATTAATAGTGCTACTATTTTCCTTGTGTTATTTTTGTGTGTAGGCTTCAGTGCAATGTGAAGGGATGCTGCATTGCTTGAAGATTACAGTAAAATAAAACTTATTCCTGAGTGTACTGCTGCTGCTTCGGTGGTATTTTTGGAAAGAGTAACAGTCTGATCTTGTTTTAGTATTTTCCTGGGTGTTTTTGCCAGATTTGATCAGATGCTACAACCAGCTCTCAGCTGCATAGTATAGTATAGTAATGAAAGGCTAGGGTAACCTTGATGAAAGGAAAATAATGCATTGAGCGAGGTGAGCGACGCTGCTGGTTGTGGAGCAGCACGTTCCCTAAGCGAGAGCCTCCCGGAGCCGCTCAGTCCGGCAGTGCGGAGCAGGAATGCAGCTCTCCTGCCTTGGGACCTGCGGGGGCTTGCTCAGATGTGGATCTTCTCCCTGCACCGCTGGAACAGCCGATCCTCCTGCTGAAGGTCAGGATTTGGCCATCCATTACTTCCTGTTGCTCAGGGTAACTATTTCTAAGGCACCAGAAGTGACTACACTTGGATGGTAACTGAAATGGTTTCTCAGTGTCTAGTTTGTAACAAGCCTTAAGTGAAAGTCCTGTCAAAACTGTGAGAACAGTGTATATGAAATGTCTGTGATGAGATGGGCCCTAAGCAAACTATTTATGGCAGTCAGTGAAGCAATTCCCAGGTCCTGAAGAAGAATCTTTCCATTTTATATAAAGCTGGTCTTTTGGCTCCTTTTACTGTTTATTGTTAAGCAAGCTGCATTATTAAATTAAATTCCTGGAAATCCTTGCTTACGCTTCAAATGTTTACACTTAAACGTATTCCTCCCTTTATTTAACAAGACTATATTGGAAACTATATAATATCCAGTGGTAGTGGCCCACAATAGTGCAAATGTAAGTTGGCTAAAAATTCATGACTCTTTGATAGTTTGGAAAATCTCAAAAAACAGGACTTGGTTTTGTCAGTGCCCCTGAAAAAGAAGTTGGTGCAAATCCAGCAGCCATTTTGCTTCTTCCTTCAGTTCCTTTCCCCTCTCCCTTGCCTTGCTCAAACATATTATTTTGATTTAATCATAAAGCATGAAAACCTTTGCAGAAAGGAAGGAGTTGTGTAAGATCAAGTCAGCTGTCAGGTGTGTGACATTAGAAGATCTGCTTTAGTAAATAAATTCTAAGCAGCAAGCCAAAATAAACCTGCAGCATCAGCTTGTAAAAGTTCTTCTGCCTCTCTCCTGAGTGAGTAATAGAGTGCAATATTCATTTGTGAATGAAGCTGTAAAAAGCCCAGGTTTGGGGAGCGAAGGAGAGGAATGCAAAAGCCTTGCTGCTTTTCCAAAGCACTTTGGTCCTTCTGTGATACTCCATCTCCCTCTCGTGGTCAGATGCTGATTTGGTTATACGCTACAGCTACCGCAGCGGCAATTTTGGACTCCTTGCCTCGGGGCTTTGCAGAGCCATAAAATGTTTACACCTTGCTGTTCCTGTCTTAATCCGGCAGCTCATGTTCGCCACATCATTGCCAGTGTCAATACAGCAGGTTAAAAGCTCCCGCACCCGTGTCCCCTGGCATCGTGCACGGTAGCGCTGTCGAATGAGATTGCCGATGAAACACAATAAATCCCTGACTCCGAGGCAGGTATTTACATACTGCAGGCTGTGGCAGGAGGATGAGCTCTGTAAGACCACCTGATCCCCAATAAGAATCCAATTAAGATTTTAATAAAACCCTTGCAGAGAGCTGGGTCAGGAAGAGGCCCCTTGAAAAAAAGCCGAGCGCAGCAAGTTTGTGCTCCGAGCTGCGTGGTGATGCACTGTTCAGCGTCTGTGGCTTTCTTCCCTTCATCTCTGGCCAAGCCACTGTCTCCAACTGTCTCAGACGATTGCCGAGTCTCCTAAGGGCCCAGCTACATAAGAGGCTCCGAGGAGAGTTTGTGTAGCGTTTCCCTCACTGCTGGCTTCTCCCCCAGTGTTGTCTCAGTCTCTCTCAAAATCCAAAGACTTCTTAAAGTCTTTCTGTCAGCAACAACAATAAATGCTTTAATACAAGTATCTACTGGCGAGGGATTTTCTGCCATCCTGGCTGTCCACATTCAGCTCTTCCATCATATGTTAGTGTCTTCTCAAAAAGCAAATGAGTGCTTTGCCTGTTTTGCCTTTATCTGCTTTCCAAAACTACAGTGTTGGATGACAGCTGAAGCTACCTTCTGTTTCTCAGTTTATAGGCATACAATATTTTACTTCTCTTATGAGTTAAAAAGTGTAAGAGTCAGAACTGAATAATGTTCACCTGCCGGTACCTATAGGTGAGTACACCTCGCTCCTTTTCCAATGAAAACACTAGCTCTGGATATGCTGAAAAGCGTGAGCGCTGTGTGGGATGGCTGGTTGCATTGCCAGGACACACAGACTTTTGTTTGCCTATTAGTCAAGGCTCTTCTACATAATCTGGAAAAAGCACATGCTGTGGGGGAGTAGGTGATTAATGCCTGTGAAATCCTGGCCCAAGGAAGAGCTAGCACTGCCAAATGTGATAATGTTGTCCTCTGACAAATGGTCATAGCTTGGCCTCCTTCAGATAAGGAAGTAGTTTTGTGCGTTAGCTTCAGATATTGATCCCACCAGTGGGAAGGGTTCCTTGTCGTACAGCTACTCCTCCCAGCTCCTCAATGCACGGCTGTCAGAGCCGATGGGTTTTGGCTGTTCTTCTTCCTTTCATTGGCACTTCTGCACGGACTAACAAAAACAAATAGGCATTTCCATTTATCTAGCACCTTTCAGCTGAAAATCTAAGTACTTGATACATATGAATTAAGCGTAACAACCCTGCAGTTAGATAGGCAGGGAGTACATAATGATCATCCAGTCTGCCCATTGCTGTAACACAGCTGTTTCCCATAATACGGCAGATATTTAGCAGAATTCAAGAATATTGAAACAGAAAGTTTGGACCAGCTGTTTGCAGCCTTGAGTTGTAAATCCTAAAATTTCTCTGACAGAAATGTGGGCCCTACTACAGAAAATTTGAGTACAACAACGACAGGTTTGCTTTTCTGAGGGGTACACACTAGACCATCTTTGGCAATAGGACCAGCCACTTATTTCTGCCCTTGTGCTGCAATTCACTGCTCTTTCAGTGGCACTGGTACAACTGTATTTTGAGCCACACCGTCTGCTGGATCAACTGGTTCTGGAGTTTTTGTACAGTGTCCAGACTTTTTTTTCTAACAAACACTTCAAACAGGACCATCAGCTCTGGCATCTTGAGACCAGCCTCCTCGGGGCTGTCTCACCATCCTAAGAATGGGCAGCAAGAAATGACATCCTGGAAGGTCAAGGGCAAACAGTTCAGTCAAAAAAAACTTCCCGGGGAATTGTTCTTTGACAGAACTAATTTACCTTATTTTTATGTAAACCCACTCAGTAAAGGTGCTCACATACTGCTGTCATGTTATAATCCGTTAAGAACTTTGTAAGCTTTTAGTGGCATATGTGTTTGTGATTCATCCCAAAAACCTGCAGGGACAGTAGCACTGTAGTAGGACATTAGCCTAGTTCTTCAGATTGCCATATACCGAAACAGCAGTGCTCTGTTCTTAACTACACTGGTCCTCAAAAATCGCTGTAGTGATGACTTGCTGTCTGACACTGCTCATTTGTAATTGGTTTGTCAGGTCCACTGTAAATACACTGTATAAAAATTAAAGTTATGCCAGAAACAACTAAATTCCAGTACTTTCCTCCTTTTTTAACTTGTTTCTAAACTTGAGGACCTATTTCAATGGCACAACTCCCTTATATATCAGTGAGGCAAGACTGGACATTAAGGATGGGTGGCATGTCATCTACATCAAGAGGCAGATACATCTAAAAGGAGGTTTGTCTTTAGAGATGAGCCACTCCTAAAGCATGCCTGTCTCTCTCAACTGGTAGTAGAGAAAATCTAGGCAAATAACTCAGATGTAGACATCTACATTGCAGACTTCCAAAATACCTGAGATTAATCTGACCTGTGATCTCCTGATTTACTGAGAAATGATGCTGAGCATATGGACCATGTGAATGACCCATTCGTAAAACCAACATTTTATATTTTACTATATCTCACTGTTATTTACCACTTGTGCAGCAATGCCCAATCCAGATTTTCATCTAAGCAATGTCTCACGATGTCTAAATCCCACAATTGGTGTTTTTTGTCTGTATCCTTACGTAACAGAACCACCACACAGCTCGCAAGCCTGCTGGGAAGAATTTGGAAAAGGGTGCATGCAAGCCAAGCTTATAATGTATTGGCATGTGGGCAGTTTACATAGCCCACAGTTTAATTTCTGCTGTAACCACGACTGCTATCAGAGTCTCATTATGCATTAGTGTTTGCATGTGTGTGGAATAGAGGCTGTAACGTTTCATTACATTTACAGCAACAGAAAAGTCCCATCACTTCTATAGCTACAAGCTTAATTTGAAACTCTTTTTGCTCAAGAGCAGGTAATCCCATGTATATCCCTTGCCCCCCGTTCGGTCTCTTCCTGCTTTAGGTACAATGAAGCTATCATGTTGTTTTAGCGAATTTCAACATGCAGTGTAAAGGCTCGAGAGCTGAAGCTGCCCTGAAAATAAAATGTGATAGATTGGTACAAACTGAATTTTAGCACTGCACCTCCTAATTTCTGGGTGATTGAACTGAAAGTGCAGACTGTACGTGGTACAGACTGGCAAACAGCTGTTGAGCTACCTGAATGACTGCAGGCCTAATGCATTTGAAAATCACTGCTCAAAATACCTGAGCAATAAATACATAGTGCCTTTAATATATTGTCCGCTGAGATGATTAGCTGGCCCATAAAAATGCTTTGTCTTATTTTCAAGGCACAATCTACCCCTAAATGTTTCTCAAAGAGGAGTAACAATTTGTCGGTTTTCCTTGCATTCAGGTGGGACTGTGTTGCATTGGACAAAGTATGCCCGTCATTTTCAAGTCAACGAGTCCTGAATTCCTCCTTTGGCTTTACATAGCTCAGCCAGTCTGCCTGTCTGCATGCCTCAGCACGTAGTTACAAGATACTCTGATTCTGAGGAAAAGCTGGTTTCAGAAGCCCCTGCTTGCTCTTGCCCCACACTGCAGTCCCGAGCTGCCTCTGTGAAATGATTAGAGTTTAAACTAACCATCCAAAAAGAAATCATGGCAGTGATCTGGCTTGCAGCATGGGCACCAAACAGCGTGACAGAAGAACAGCAGGCTGCGGCTGAGGGCAGAGAACAGGAGATCTTTACTGAAGTAATTTTGCCACCAAAGCCAACGTATCATGTAAACTACACTCCCCCTTTTCTGCCCTGGAAAGTGCAAGTAGAATAGTTACTATGCTGACTGCATGGGACAGTTGGGAGGGCTCATTGGTAGTTTACAAAGCAACTTGAACATGTGTGAAAGCACAAGTTTTTAATCCAATTCATGAATGGACACAACCCTCTCAAATGCAGTGATTTGCTGTCCTCTCAAGTGTTATATATGTATAGGTAATGCCTGTATAGGAGTCAGTAATGTTTGAGTTTGTACCTTGGAGACTGTCTCTAGGAGAAATGTTGAGAAAACAGTGTTCATAAAGGAGTGTGGAATGTGAGGTGTTCTTTTCAAAGTATAATAGTAGGAGACGGGGTGTCACAGAAGCAGGCAGATCATGGTTAATGTCATTTTCTAATTCTCTCTTTCCTGCCTTTTATTTTTAGTGTGGAAACAGTGAATGATGGACAGTTTCATAGCGTGGAGCTGGTTATGCTGAATCAAACTCTGAACCTGGTGGTGGACAAGGGGGCTCCCAAGAGTCTAGGAAAACTCCAGAAACAATCTTCTGTCAGCCTCAACACACCCCTCTACATTGGAGGTACAGCCAGTTACTCTTGACTTTGGTTGAGATTTTAACTAGTCCTTGCAGAAGCAAATCATCTTCCATCCTATGGAAAGGATTCTGGGTGGGGGGGAAATGCAAAGGCCTTTGACAGAAGCTTTCTGTGTCAGCTCAAGATATTGCCAATGAAGCGGTTGGCCTTTCCCCTCTGCCAGAGGTTGCTTCCCTGAGCAGAGAACCTGCCCCGCTGTTCTGCTTCGTACTTCCTATTCCCCTAGCACCTCCTGGGCACAGCGGAGTCAGGACTGAATTTCTAGGAAAGGAGGGGCCGAGTAGGGTGGGGAGCAGATGCCCAGAATAACGAGCATCCCCCTGATTAGGTGCCTGGCTATGAGGGAGAGAGTCTGAGGTCTGTGCTCTGCATGACTGATTTGTTTTTCCCGTAACGCCCCAATCCCCCAGTTCCATTCCGGACTGAATGTTGAAATCTCTCCTTTTCTGTGACATGGAGTACTTGTTTTTCTACCCAGACTGTTCTAAATACAAAAGTCAGATCTATAATAGACTCAGAAAGTCTTTGGGCTTTTTCTGGCCCCAGACTATTGAAGCCAATTGTAGAAACTCTTATCAACATCACTTTGTGCTGGTCAAGCCTTTTGTAAAAAATTCCTTTTAATAACCCTTTACCAAAAGAACCCTTATTGCCCTTGTAAACTAGAAAACTGGCTAATCTTGCTTTGGACAGAGTTGAACTTTTATAATTGGCTCCTCTTAGGAATGTCACAGATTATTAAAAAGCATTATACATTGAAAATAATTTGATGTTGAGGGTATGACAACTTCTCCCTCTAGTTCAGGATAAAAGATACCAACACCATGGCAATTTATATACAGGGAACTTAGGAAGTAATCCAGTGGGAAACGTTTTGTTAATGGGTGAGCATTGTGGATCAATACTAATTCTCAAAAGATACCTACAAAAATGCCTTCACAGGACAAATCTGAGACCTGAGATGAAGAACTGTATTGGATACCAATAGCTGTGGGCTCAGTGGAGACTTTTTATTGCCCACTACAGTTTTGTTTAATTCTTTCTAAACCTGCTGCATGTGCCACATCTAGCATTCCCTTGGATGCCAGCTGTCCTTCCCCTTCAGACTGCTTAATTAATGTAACTAATTACATTATCCCCAGAGCAATGTTTCCTAAGCTTCACTAATCTTTATTCACCCCATCTAAGACTCACCTGAGGCTTCATGTGTCCAGAATCTTGTCCATCTCTCCAACTACATCACCTGGTCTAACAACCCTCCTCCTAAAGCATAGTTAAGCAAATTTTGGTTTTAAGACTGTCTTTAGAAATGGAGTTACTAATGGAAAGCAAAATTCAGAGGCCCTACACAGTTGAAAACGCAAGCACTTGACTGTGCTAGTGCAGCTATACAGCTCAAACGGGTGTCAATGGAGAGAGCGTAACACGGCTCCCAAACGAATCTGTTGGCCATCCGGGCTTGTGGAGTCTTCCAAAGCGCTTGAGCCAGATGGAGGGGGCCAGCCCCAGAGTCTCGGCCTGCCTCCAGAGGTGCTGGTCTCTGCCTCGAGATCCCCCTGCAGTAGTTTCGATGGGATCAGTCTTGCCACTCCCTGCCTTAACTATGTGATTGAGCAACGCTAGCTGGAATCTTGCTGTATCCCAGAGGTGGTAGCTATGTGCCGGCAAGTAAAGACACTCTTAAACCTTTCAGAAGGATAATTACTATGGAGCTATAGACAGAAGAGGCATTATCTAAGGACAAGAACACATGGCCGTTAGCCAGGAAACCTGGGCTTTTTTGTTTGCTTGTTTTTGTTTCTGTTTTTGTTTTCTTCTTCTGTCACATACTTCTTATATAAGCTTAGGGGAGTGATTTTATTTTTCTACCTTTCCATTTCCAGAATGAGAACAGTAACACTGAGCTACCTTGCAAAGGTCCTATGAAAATTAATTCTTCAAAGATTATAAGGCGGGGGCTGTGGCAAAGAAATGTTAGCAACTATAATTTACATACTATCATTGTACCTGTGAGTAAGCCTTCCCTTTTTGTTTTTATCTGAAGGGATCCCAACCTCTACTGGATTATCTTCACTACGCCAGGGTGCAGATAAGACACCAAATGGTTTTCATGGCTGTATTCACGATGTCCGCATCAATAATGAGCTGCAGGATTTCAAGGATTTACCACAGCAGTCACTAGGAGTCTTTCCTGGTTGCAAATCCTGTAACATCTGCAAGCATGGCATTTGCCGGTCCCTAGAGAAAACGAGTGTGATTTGTGAATGTCACCCCGGCTGGACAGGCCCCCTCTGTGACCAGGAAATTGGAGACCCATGTCTTAACCACAAGTAAGCTCGAATGAGTGTTGATGGGAGGGGAGAAGCTTTACAGCTAATGCATATTTCACTTTTTGTCTTCTAAAATGACATCTGACAATTTTTGGAGGTGCTGGGTTCCCACATAAACTTATTGACGGTTGTGAGTCAGCATCCTTGGCAACTCTCAATTTCCACTTCTTGTTCTGATGCTGCTTGATAGATCTCCCTCTCCAAATGAGCTCTTTGTCCTGGAGGAGCTAAGGTATTAATACTACAGGTCATACTTTCAGCTGTGATGCTACACAGTAAAATGAACGAACTCCTGTTAATGGGAATGCATTACCCGTGAGGCAGCGAGTGCCTGCACTTACCTAGAACAGTGCTAGCTATGAGAGGGAGGTACGCATTTTAGTGATACGCTCATAGTTAGAAGAAGGTCCCCATTAAAGCAGTATGTACTGGGCACAGTATTCAGACTAACTCTCTGAAGACCATCATTCACTCCAGTGTGAACAGTTTTAAATTTCCCAAATAGCTAACTTTAATATTACACGCTGAAACACCCCTTTAGAGTATAAGTCTAAGGGACAGCATAGAGTTGCACGCAAAGAGGGGATGCGTGAAAACTGTTCACAGTTCAAAAACTCAATAACCACATCTCCATCAGAAACACTGGATGAAGAGCTTGCTTATGCCAGGTACACAAGGTAACAGTCCAACACAGATCAGCAGTCTGCATAGTCCAGTGCCGTTTCATAAGCAGGTGGAAGCACAGTTAGTTTAGAAGCTACTGGGGTTGTGGTATCTGTGGAAGGGGCTTTTCACAAGCACATGCTTTTGACAACTAGAGTTGACCTGCTGAGCAGTCACTGTTATGGCTGCTTAGTCAGGGCAGAAGTTTAAGTTGGCAGAGGCACCATTTTAAACTTGCTTCTGGGTCTAATTCTGCAAGGTACTGAACTCTGGAAGGTGTTGATAAGCACCTGACACATTACAGACCAAAGGGATGAAGACTCAAATAAAGAAAGTCTCCAAGACCCAAATGTTTCCTTGAATTTCCAACCTCAACATCCAGCTGTCATGCCTGGACAAAGAGAAAAGTGAGGGAGTTCCAGATGTTTAAGTGATGAGGGATTGTTTCCCCATAATCCAATGAGGGTTATGCAATACTGAATGTGCCCCCATTGTAAGGGAAGTAGCTCTGTCTGTTTTTATTATTTTTTTGATATCCCACCTTCCGTTAAATCACCTTAGCCTTTTGGAGTTGTCGCCTTACAGACAGGCCCTTTGTGTCCAAGGGAGTGTGGTACCACGCAGGCAGGCATCTGCTCCAGCACTCACAGATTAATCTGAATGAAGAAAGGCAAATGTAGAGAACAGGCAGTTGATTTAATAACAAGAGTTATTATCCAAGCACACCTTCTGTTAGTGGGGCAGAAAACACTGCTTTTAAGACTGTGAATCCCTTAATTATAGTATTTTGCATGTCTTGACATGACTGCTATTGCTTTTATTATTTATGCTTTTTAGTTGCATAGATCAGAAATGAAATGGACAAGGGTTCAACATAAGCCAGAAACAGTTTTAAACTACCAAGAATAAAATAAGTAAAAAAGAAAGATACAGGTTTATGTCAGGGGGGCCCTGATATAGCAAAGGTTTACAGAGCCTAAGCAATTTTCCCTTGGCTGGACAGTGATGTCCTCTTTCCTCTTCTCAGCCTGTTCCAAGTCTGGGGATGGTGTCACAGAGCCTGCTAGGGATCAACACCTCTCCTCTGATATTCATCGGAAATACCAAAGCTCAGTGCAAACCACATGAGCCAGGAAACCTTCCAACT
This sequence comes from Apteryx mantelli, assembly GCF_036417845.1. Taxonomy (NCBI): domain Eukaryota; kingdom Metazoa; phylum Chordata; class Aves; order Apterygiformes; family Apterygidae; genus Apteryx; species Apteryx mantelli. The sequence goes on along the minus strand of NC_089991.1, from coordinate 18,210,620 downwards.
AGAGCTGAGTGTGAATAATTCTGTGCATAGCTTTTCCACAAGGACCTTAATTTATCACACTTTTTTCATCACCTGATATTATTTGTAGAGTAATTTTGCTAAGGAGGCCTTGGCATGCAGCTTGACTGTTGGCACTTAGTTCCACATGCTGATGCTGTAAACCTGAGCTGTCTTGTGTGGATGCCAAGCACTGGTCCATGCTCATGGAGGAGCCTCGTGCTTTCCCAAGAGGTCGTTTGTGATTGCAAATTCTGAATGTATTCTCTGAACGTTATCCAGTATTCACTGCAAACTTACACTTCTTCAGTGTGTTTGACACTGAACAGCTGTTTCTTGGATTATTGTCCTGGAATTAAATGGGCAGAAATGCCAAAAGCAAACATCCCTGGGAAAAGAAAGGTTCACATCTAACACAGGCCAGTTCTAAATGCTTCTCTTTCTCCAGGTGTCTGCATGGGAGGTGCATGGCGGCCAATGTTGCTTACACCTGTAAGTGCATGGAGGGCTACACGGGCATGTACTGTGACAAGAAGAACAATTCCTCAAACCCCTGCAGGATTTTGAAATGCAACCACGGGCAGTGTAAACTTTCCGAGCACGGGGAACCCTACTGCGAATGTGATCCTAACTATAGCGGAGAACATTGTGACAGAGGTACGCTTGGCCCCAGGGCCCAGGATGCTGGTCTGCTGCATTTCTGCTTTACGTCTTTGTTTTCACCTCTTTCCCATGTAACCCTTATTAGGGGGAAATGGCAAATAGGAGGAAGGTAAGGCTAATTCAGCCTCTGCACAGCAACGCAGGGAGGAGAACAAAGCCACGCAAGAGCTAGCTAGCTACAGCCCAAACTTATGGAAAGGGGGATGTTTGCAGCAAAGGGTTTTATTCTGCCTCCTGAACCCTCAAGGTTTGCTGCTCCCAGGATTTTGGTGGGATGTTGGAAGGAGAGGCTGTTGTGAGGTTTACCCTCAGCAAACAGTGACCTGGTAATCGGCAGTGCTGGGAAAGGGGGGGGGGGGGGATTACCCTCCATACCAAGGGTTTTTGCAGATGAGAGGAGTAGGAGCTGGAAGGAAGGAGGCACTGCTCATCTGAAGCGGCAGCAAGGACTCCCTGCTTGCTCCCTCTGAGGCAGCTGGGCAGGTTTCCTGGGGCATCCTAGAGCATGCTGGGCTCTCCCACGGGGGCAAGTCCACGCACAAACGGGGCCCACCACCTCTGCCCTGGCCTGAGGAGCCTCGCTGGAAATTCAGCGATTCTGACTTCGTCCCTTTTGCCTTTATTTGTTCCTGTACAGAAGAAAGGAGTTGCCTTGTATTACTTTTATTTAGGTTGTGCCTTTCCTGTGAATGAACCACAGGCTTTCCAAATTATATACACATACAGCCTGTCTGAAACATATTTGGCTGCAGCAAAGCTGACTGCACAACAGCATAGGCATTTCCAGGTATCCCAGATTGCTCATGTCGTGCACAGCAGACTGACCTTTGATCCTGAGAAGCCAACACTGTAAAACTAATTCATATTTTGCAGGAGTGTTGCAGGATTCAACACTCAACATTCATTAAAGCACTTCCAGAACTGCTGATCAAAGCCAGCAGGCCTGTTTGGCCTCTGCCACGGGCCGGATATTACACATTTGTGTAACCCAAGCTCTGTTTTGATGGCAGGTGCAAAGCAGTAAAGCATTAAGGTCCTGCTCATGGCATCTGTTTGCCTTGAACACCGTTACATGCACAAGGCTGCTTCCTGATTTGGGGGGAATATCTGGCAGAACCGTTATCACATCTTTCCTTTACCTCTCTGTTGCCTTACCAGAGAATCTCTGCCAAGGCGAGATCGTTCGAGAAGTCATCCGTAAGCAGCAGGGCTACACGTCGTGCGCCAGCGCCTCCAAGGTGCCCCGCATGGAGTGCCGCGGCAGCTGCAGCCACGGGCACTGCTGCGTCCCCCTCCGCAGCAAACGGCGGAAATACATCTTCCAGTGTGCCGATGGCTCCACCTTCATGGAAGAGCTGGAGAGACATGTGGAGTGCGGCTGCTCAAAATGCTTATAAGCCATTCTCCAGTCCTTGCCACTTTAATCGACTCAGAAGCGCTATCAAAACGGGACCTATTTACTTTCAGAGTGAAGAAGAAGAAAAGAATTATTAAGTATATTGTAAAATAAACAAAAAATAGAACTTATTTTTATTATGGAAAGTGACTATTTTCATCTTTTATTATATAAAGTATCGCACCACTTTGGGTATATGTATCATATAGTGAGTTATTTTTACCATGAAACTTTTTTTAACAGTTGTAAGAAAAAAAAAAACCAAAAAGCTGAAATTAAAAAAATATATATAAAGAAAACATAGCCTAACAAGAGAAAAGTGGGGGTGACTTTAATGTATGCACAATGGACAAGTGTAAAGGTGTTCCAAGGACCTGCCGCAGAGTTGATGCAGGCTGAAGAAATCTCTGAGTTTCTGGGTGGGTCTCCTAAGAAAGTGGATCCCCATAACTGACAGCCATCTCACTTATTCAGGCACCCTGAAAAAGCCTCCCTCGGTCCCTCCCTTGCCTGACACTGCTGATGCTGTTTTGTTCCTGTACAGTGGCTCAGCTTGATATTCTTGAACCAGTTCCCCATAGCACGTAGGCACTGCCATAGCTTAAGGCTAACTACATTATTTGAATATTGTAATACTATAATACATTTTTGCTGTGTATGTTTGTATTTATCTGTGTTCACAATATATTCTTCAGCAACTGTATCTATAGAGCACAGGCAGCTTTATCCAAAAGAGGGGGACAAGGGAAAGGAAGTGGGGAATATATGTTGTTTTGGGAAATTTGGGGGCAAAATGTGAAACAGTGCTAAGTAATGCCTAATAAATGTCATACTAATTTTGTGTTAACTCCTCACCTCTATCATTTCCCAGGTTTGTGCCTTCTTGCTCCCAGCCGTGAGCCCTTTTTTGTATATGAAATATAAGGAATGCACTGCTTGTCACCTTGACACTTTAACTTGCAAAGGTCATAGAGAGCATGAAAATAATACAGGTGCCAGATTGACCTGCAGCATAACGGCTTTTACTCTCACTGTCACTTCAGCCAAGATGTAATCTGGTCTGTAGCTGCCTGTTCATCAAGACTCTGGTACCGAGCAGTTGGCTGCTTTTCCACAGCCTTTTAAATGAGTGGAAGTTGCACTATATCCCTGTGATGTTCTTCAGCCTCTACTTGTCCATCGTAGCAGCGCTCTCCCTTTTGCATAGGGAGAGACTTTACAGCTACGTCCAGTTCTGTTCTCACATTTGGTGCGGACTGACCGACGCAGCCAAAGTTTTTCCATCCTATTGCACATCCTGCACTTGTTTCTCCCAAAGTATTCCCGTTAGCTTCAGCAGTGTGTACAGAGCGAATGCTGAATACGAAGCAGAAATCAATGCAGAGATAAATTCTCACTGTGAACGTGAGGCAAAAACTGACTCTTTGGGAGCGAGTTTGATTTTTGGCGGGTTTTTGGCAGGGCTGCCTTTCAGAGTCAGTGACTATGTGCAGAGAGTACCATGGATACCTTGAAGTTTCTCTTACTATAAATTTCAAACGTCCCTATCAATAACTGTTCAAATCAGTGTAATTATCAGTGTAATTTCTTTCTTTTACTAGTATAGCAAATATTGTGGTCCTTTCTTCAATGTCTCCTTCTGTAAGAGGTAAAGTCAGAGATTAGTTCCAGAAACCATAAGCCCCTTTTGGAAATGGTCACTGGTCTCACCATAAAGATTTTGCATCACAGGCTTTAGCAAGGATGGATAGGAAAGTTGAATCAAGTAACTAACGCTTGTGTTTGACCGAGGCTTTGGAAAGGAGCACAGAGTGAAATCCTGCTATAAAAAGTACAAATATTAACTTCCTGTTAAAGACAGTGACCATGTGGCCATCGTGCAAGCAAAAAGCTTTAACATGCTTAGCATTCTTCTGCTATTTAAATCTTTGCTTAACCACAGCAGTTCATTCATATGTTTTTGTTACTACAGAGCAAGTTGAGCAGAAGGGACATAATCAATACAATAGCCATCTTTCAAAATAAATACTGGTATGTGGAGCCTGCAATCAGTGAAACATAAAACAATCACTAGTTAATGTGCCAAAATCTAATTGAAACAGTACAATTCAAGAGCCTGGGGAAAAAAAATAACCCAGGTTGTATAGTACTATGGTCTTCTTTTTATTTTGAATATAATGTCAGATGCTTAAAGCAGCTGGAGGTTATAATATACACCCAAACCCACAACCTACAGATTTTAAAAATGTATACAAGTAACTGCAGACACTTGTGTAAAGATATGCCTGGCACAACACTACCATTAATGTTATATTCCTGCTTAATACGCTTTAATTTCCAAGGAAGCGGCTGCTGTTATGCCAGGTAGCGCAGTGGCTGACAAGCCCTCCGTGCGGCCCGCTGCACAGTTTGTAGCCACCAAACTGCCCGGGCCCGGAGCAGCACTGCCCCTCTCGAACACTAACCCAAACTGTGTTCGCTTTGTCCCTTGAGCAGCAGCACGGACGAGAAAGAAGTTAACGTTCACTCTTGGCCTCACACCGGCTTGAGGGTGCTTTAAAAGGAACGACATTGACTGGCAAGGCAAAAAGCCATCGACATCTTGTTAACACATCACTCTGGGATTTATTTAACCAAAGCCTTGCAGCAAAGCGACCAGCAACAGCTCAGCAAGGCTGGCCCTGTTCCTGGCCCTTTTCTGTCGGGGCTTTTCAATGCTAAGCGTTGGGACAAAGAAAAGGGAGTACCTATTTTGTAACCAAATGATGTAGTTTTTGTATGCTTTTAGGCAGCACTTGCCATTGGATAGTGATGCTTTATGTCAATGATTCTATGACTTGCTACAGAATTATTTTATGTTAAAAAGAAAAAAACATTCAGAAGTGCCAAAAATGTGAGGTCAACTGAAGTGTTAATTAGCTCTGAAAGTTCCTCTGTAACCTGCCTAATGTTACAATAGATTTCAGCTACTGTTGGTACAATGCAGTAGTTTTTACCTCTATAAAGTTTTAATATAAAGTGAAGATGCTAACTCTCAAAAAAATGGCAATGCAGACTGGTGTGAACTGATGTATTTTATTAATAGATTCTCATTGTGATGTAAGTTTAAATAAATTGTTGGGTTATGGAAGATTGTAAGATACCCTGTGTTGTGATGCAGGTTATTTCTGTGTGTTTGTGTGTATGATGGTGGTGATTCTGGCCATTCAGAGGATGTGAGTTTTACAACAGCGAGGTGGCACGCAGGAAACGATAGGGGCAACACACACTCCTCTGGGACAAAAAACAGTATTAACAGTGGTAACAGATTTGATGGCATCCCAACTTAATTTTTTAGGAGCTTTCGAGGCACACATGAATTAAGCCACATAGTTTTCGAGCCTGGGCATTCTCTTCAATTAAACGCTCTTTTTAACTGTTTGAAAAAGGCCTGCAGCAAAAATACACTCATTAAATGGTAGACTAAATGAAGGAATATGGGGAATTCAGGATCTGGAAAGGATACTAAGTGGGAAAATGGGAGTCATCTAGCCAGCGGTGGCTCACAGGGATCTCACGATGTCCTGACACAGGCACAGGTCGGATCTGCAGCGGCTCCTCTGCGAGCCAGCGGTAACAGGCCACGTCTGCCCATCGCGTTCCAGCCTCAGCACAGAATAAAACTGAGCTGCCGCCAGTCCTCGGCCTTCCTTTGCCCATGCCCCTACCTAACACGCACGTGTATTGCCAATTACGCTTCAGACTGCAGCTGTTGGGGCTTCCTTTGCCATTATGTGCAAAACTGGTGACAGCATTCAACCCATAAAAACACTGAAGCGAATACTGAGCATCATTAAGCCTGAGCTATAAAGGTTAATTATATAATCGCAGCAAATGGTCGTATTTCCACCTAAAGCAAACCCAGCTGAGCCCAATAAAAAAGCTAGCAGGAACTCTTCAAACGTTTCCAGGTACTGGCAGAAGTCACTGGTTCGCACGATAGTTATTTGGTCGTGCTCACGGCTTTGCGGCGTGCAGGCTCCTCGGGAAGGGGCGAGCAATCCGCGCTCGGGATGAAACACACGTGTTCATGCCTCAGCTTGCGGTGCTGCCAGATACCACGTTTTGTGCATTGGTGCCTTGCAAATAACGCAGGGAGATTTCTATTTTCCTCTCCGCTGGGTGCCCCTAGCCGGCGGGGAGCGGACAGGCTGCCGCGACGCGGCTTTGCGTGGGGCCGGTGGCGCCGGGTCGCGCACCTCTGTCGCGCCTTAGCTCCGGCTCCCACCGCGGCCGTGCCAGCCCCGCAGCCGCCGGCGGGCCGGGCCCGGGCACCCCCGGGGAACCGCTCCGGGCGCCGGCCCAGCCGGGCGCTAGGCCCTGCCCGGCCCTGCCGCTCCCGCCAACGCGGCCGCGCCCGCTGCTCCGCGCCGCGCCCGCCAGCAGGTGGCGCCGCGGGGCCGCCGCTGCCCGGGCGGGGCGGGGCGGGGCGGTGCCCGCGGGAGGCGGCCGTTGGCCGTTGGCGGTGCCGGAGCTGCCCGCTAACGGCGGCCCCGCCCCGCCCCGCCCCGCCGCCGCCGCCGCCGCCGCCGCCGCCCGGGTGTAGCGCTGGGGGCGGCAGCGGCTGCCCTCGCTGCGGGACATCCCTCTGCTTTCGCTGAGCAGGTGGGACAAGAATTAAAGATGCGGCATCAGATACGTTAACTCACTTCAAAATTACGGTCTGGGCGCGCGGGCTGGCCGTGAACGGCAGTTATTTCCTTCAGAAATATTTTGTCTGTGGCGGTTGGTTGCGCAGTGCGAGAGGCCTCCTGGTAGCGAGGGGCTGCGACGGCGCGGCCACCGCTGCCCCAGAGCCAGCGTTGCCCTCCGTGCAGCGAGGAGCTAGCGAAGCCTTAGGGGCGTACGCCTGCGGAGATGCCGTGCCGTAGCATGGTATTATAACAGCCAACAGTACAGAATGGAATTATCTCTTTTGCGAACATTCTCCTTTGAAAAATAATGCTACTCGCTTTAAGCCTTCATTACACTTAACATTTCTTGTATGTGATACATTAACTTCCTGGGGGTGTTTTAAATAATAATTTCTCTGGGTTTTTTGATCCGCCATGAGCTTACTAGTGTTGCTCACACTGGGCCTGTGAGGAAAGAAGCACCTGCTAGTGCCATGACCCGCAACATGCCTCAGAGTCGCTGCACTCATGAGGTTGCCCTTCACCTGACGTGCCCAGCAGTGCAAGGACGAGCCCGCCAGGCCTGCGTGTGGTAGGAGCCCTGGGAGGGTGGGGAGTGCCGAGGGTGGTCAGCACTGTCTCCCGGAGCTCCTTTGGCACCAAGTGTGCTGCAGCAGGATGAAGGATGCCTGCATGGACCTACTGGGCAGCTGGTGCCCAAGGAGCGCTGTGGTCTCGGGGCAGCGTCACAATGCTGATGGTGTCACCATAACTTACGTGCTACTACTTCTGAATAACAATCAATTCTGCTATTTCTATCCTAATTCTTCTGTTATTTGCTCACACACATTGAGGCATAACTACTGCGTGCTGTTAGCGTTCGTCATCCAACAGTGACATACTCTGAGCTGGTGAGAGCACATACTGGTAGCCTATGCTTCACCTGTGCAGGAAAGCCCAGTTGTTCACTGAGGCACTTTCAGCCCTCGGAAGGCCTTTCAGGCAGGAATGAACTCCTGAGGCACACAGCTGTGAGCACACAGGCTGCACAAACAACACTTAACTAGTGGAAGGAAGCTTATACGCTACACCATTACGCATAGGGACACTGCATATTCCCATAGGCAGGAGGAACAGAATTTGCTTCTAGACTTGCATAGCTTTGCATCTTGTTCCTACATGAGCTCTTGACCTTTTCCTTTCCCAGGGCTTTTGTGCTTGCAGAGTTAGTGATCTTCAAGGCAGTCTGTGGATGACATATTGCCTCCTCCTACAGTCTAGGCCTCTTGTCCCCACTGCACAGGGATCATTCCTTTTCTGTAAGAATAACCTTTTACAAATGTTAGGTCTTACCTGGGGAGGAATAGTGCAAATCCTACTTCAGCAATGACAGAAAGGGAAGAAAGAAGGTTAAACATGTCCCAGAGGATCTCCCAAGTCTTACAATGGCTTTTGTGTTCAGGGGACTAGCTCAAAAGCCATGGGGAGTCAGTCATTACATTTTCAATGGCCCCCAGACTTTCAGCTACCCCATCTCTTACCAGCAGCTTTTTACCCAGCCACTCCACCTCTGTCCTCCTGCCACGCTTCATCAGCGGAGGAGAGGCTACGTCTGGCTCCTGCTCCTGCACTGAACCTGGCACCTCCATCCTTCCCCTCCACCTTGTCTCCAGCGCTGAGACCCAGCTCCAGCCAGTCCCATGCTAGCAGAGTGGATGAAATTCTGCAAAGACAGAAGAAGCAGAACTTAGGTACACGTTTCACCACCCTGGCAAAATGTCAAGTCCCTCCTCCAGAGCAGAGCTATTTTCCCCTAGCCTCATACTTGGAAATAGTTTCATATGAAGCTTAAAAAGAAAAGGCTGAAGAACTATCACAAGCCAAACAATAAACATGAAACTTTTGACCAAGCAACTGAAATTCTGTGAAGTGCCAAGCAACTGAGACCAGGAGCTTCCACTGAGATGTGTTAATGACAAGCAAATTACTCAGCCGCGCCTCAGACACTTGGCTTGCAGAGCCAGGCTACAGGAACAAAATACCACAAGATAATCTACACTGGGACTTTCCAGCACAGTAGCTACTTGTTCTATTTTCACTTTCACATGTGATAAGAGTATAAACAAAAAGGACTTAGTATAAGCTTACACCTTCTTAATTATACCCCAGCATGTCTCTTAAACTGCTCTCCTTTCTTCCAGGTGAAGCACTCAATGACTGGTTGAATTTTCGTTTATTTATTTATGTTGAGGCAAATACCAAAATATAGTTCTAAGGCACTCAGATCCACATGTATCAAGCTGGTCATACTAATAAACTAATGAGATTCTGATATAGCAATACAGTAATTTTGGTCTATCCCCAAAACATCTGTGTAAATAATGCTTGTAAAAAATACATTCTTGCCTTCAGGTACAGCTTTCACATAGAATCCTCTCACGTGGTTTCATCCCACATGGACACTTGATACTGTTTTAGCATAGTTGTAACAATAACCACATGGAATTGGCTATCATTGGATTGGCTCGCTCCACTACACCTATATTACACACAGACAGTTTGACTACCTTAAAAAAAAGGAACTAAAAGCATTTTAAAAGACTCGGTGCAAAGTCAGCCAGAACAAATATAATTTAACTTAGGAAGCAGACAAGAGACTACTAAATACGAACATGTCCCATTGTCCGAGCCAGGAAGGTTAGTTCAGTGGGACAGCAGAGTGTCTGAGCTGAATTTAGTCACTGTGATAGGAAAGTCATGATTTCATTATTATTCCTAGATCACTACTTGAAACTGCACCTTACAATCAACCTCTGAGATCAGACCTCTGAAACAGGTGTCTATTCAGAGCCAACAGCATAGGGTCACAGCCTTGTTTTAAACTGTATTTCCTGTATTTCTGGCTGATCATAAATTCACCTTCATATGCATGTATTTCTACTGATGGGATAACCAAAGCAGCCTGGTGGCTGAAGTACAAACAATGCCCATCTAAATGTGCTTATAACCTATAATCAACTTGATCTGCAAATTAATAAATGTTCTCAGCCTGTCACAGAACTTCAATGTTAAAACTTCTAGTTGAGCTAAACCTCTCGTCCAAGATGGACAGGAGATAGGTAGGATTCAAGCTTTTTTTTTTTTTTTAATATATTCTGATGATAGATTATTTTACACAAAACATTCCACATTGCATATTCTGGAGACAGGCAGGAAATTAAAGACTGTATCTAATAGTTACAGTGTATATTTATGAAAGGGCACAATTTAATTTCCAGGTAGCAGCTAAATTCTTGTATTTCCTAATATGTAAATGCTGGTGTTTAAAATGTCAATGTCCTTTTATGTTTTTAGCAATTTACATTACAGTGAAAAACCGCAAAAAAACACACCAAAATTTCCTCTCTTTAAGAAAAACTTGTGGGAATTCCCACAATTACATGTGACTTACAGGAAGAGAGAACAAATTACACAGTTTTGTTAATAGACTCTTAACTTCCTTTAAAGGGCAAGAAGTAAATGTTAAGACTTCACGGTAAGTTTTCCAAATACAGACATTTCAGAAAGGAAACATGATAAATGGGAGATGGTATCCACATGAGAATTTTCTTTTCTGTACAGTTCTGGATTAAAAATATATAAAAATCCTTTTATGCTAGGTTTTAGAATGAGACGCACTGAAGAACCAGGGGTTCAAAACAGATGGCAGACCCCTTAGCGAGGCATCTGAGCTCCCTTGCAGTGCACAAGACAAAGTGAGAGCTACCTATGCAGGAACCAGATCTACCTATGCGGAAACCAAGGACAGGCCTAGGTCTGAAACCTTTGCCCGTCCTAGGGCTATAAGTGAACACTGGCCTCTTCTGGATCCAACACCCAAATCCTTTCCTGCAGTTAGGTGCTTGTAACCAAGACTAAGCAAAGTTATTCTGTTGGGGGGGGGGGTGTATGTTTGGGAAGGGGATGGCAGAGATGGTGGCTCCTGTTTCTGTACAGTAGTTCAGCGAGTAAAGCAACCTGTCCAGGACGTTGGAGACTGAGAGTCTCAGGCTGTGAAGGGTGACTTCAACTTCTGCAGAATCCAAACTCCAGAGACATCAGGAAATTTCAAATTCCAAGAAGGAAAAAGCTGTTGATGCCCAAATCCTCCTTTTGGACCATGCCTTTAGACCCACTCTAGATCAAAGTAATTGGCATTTTGTCACAAAGGAAAAAAATAAAGATGGGTGTCTGCTCCACTGTGTGTTCCTCTTGCAAAACTCGCGCGAGGTTGCAAGTGAGGCGAGAGCCCTGGCGTGCCCCGCCACAGCTCGTTCCCTCCGGCTTCCCAGCACAAGGAGGTGCGCTCAGGAGTCCCTTGGCACGGGGCATTAAATGTCAGCCTAGTCTTGCAATAAATGTGGAAAAACCTCCTGAAGGCCAGGAGCTACTCGTGCCATTACTGGAATCCAGTTACCAGCAAATAAAAGGAGCAACTTCCCAAGCTGCTTCCGACATGCAATTGTGTGAGCACATGCAATTCTGACTTTCAGTGGAAAGCCAAAAGTCTACACTCTCTTGACTTTATCCACCGATACAGACCGAGGGCGGCCGCAGGAAGTCGCGGCCCAGAAGCGGTTCGAGGTGCTAACACGTCGCGCTGACTCGCCTAAGATCTCGGTTTGCTAAGGGCAGCTTGAAGGGCAGAGCTGCCCCCCTGCCCCTCCGCCCCACGGCGCCCTGCCGGCGGGGTGGCGCCCTCACCCCGAGCTCGGAAACGATCCGGTTTGGAGGCGGCCCGGGGGCGGGGGGAGCCAACGCACAGATGTGGCAGGCAGCGCGGCCCCGCAAGCGGTGCGACGCCGCCGCGGGCGCGGCGTCCCTGCGGGCAGGCGGCCACGGCGGCCTGCAGCCAGCTCGGGGGCTGCTGCGCTCACCGCGGCACGGCGCCAGCGCGGGCGGGCTGGGCGGGCTGGCCACAGCCCCCACTTCCTTTCAATACATAAGGGCAGCCGGGCGCCGGGAGCCGCACGGGGAAGGCCCTAGTGACTAGGGCGAGCGTGGGCGGCTGCGCGCTGAGCCGCTCCCGGCACCGCGTGTGCAAACGCAAACGCGCCCCCGGCAGCAGCGGCCCCGCGGCGCGACGCGGCCCCACACGGCGCCCCCGGGCGCGGGCAGCGGCGCCGCGGGGCCGCCCGGGGCGGGGCCGCGCGGGGCAGGGCCCGGTGGCGCGAGGGGCGCGCTCCCCCGCCCCGCCCACGCGGGCCCCGCGCGGGGTGGTCTCGCCTCCTGATTGGCCGCCAGCCTGTGGGGTGACTGGGGCCGCTCTGGGTCGGGGGGAGGGGAAGGCAGGAGGGAGCCCGCGCCTTCGTTGCACGCCGGGAACGGTAGGCGGCTGGGGGGCGCGGCTCCCAGCGCCCCTCGCGCCGCCGCCAGGGCCGCTGGGAGGCGTAGGCACAGCACGGCGGCTCGGGCCGGGCGGACTGCGGCTCCCGGCGAGCGTTGCGCGGCCCCGTGACGGGGCGGAGGGCAGCGCTGCGGCAGCGGCGGAGCGGGCGCGCAGGGCTGGGAGCCGCTGCGCCTGCCTCTGCCCCATTGTGTGGCGCGGCGGCGGCTCCCGGTGCCGGCCGCCATCTTGTGCGCAGCGGGGCTGCGCCGCGCCGCCGCTGCCGCAGCGTCCGCCTCGGCGGGGGCCTCGTCCGGCGGGGCCGCGGCCGCCCTCCTGCCTCGAGGGGCCGCGGCGGCGGCGGGCAGCCCCTGCGCGCCGGAGCGGGGCCGCGCAGGGCGGGCGCCGCCCTGCCCCGCTCCGCACCGCTCCGCACCGCGCCGCGCCCGGGGACGGGGACGGGCTTGCCCGCGGCGGCCCCGGAACTGATGCCCGGCCCCGCCTAGAGGGGCAGCCCCGGCCGGGCCCGGCCGCGCCTGGCCGCCAGTGACGGTTGCCGCCGTCGCTCTCTGCCCCCCCCCCCCTCCTTTCCGATGTCTCCGCTCGACGAGGAGCCGCCCGCGCTGCCCGCCTCCCTGGCGTAGCGCGTCCGCGCCGCCACCCCGCTCTGACGAGCCGGGCGCCCACTCGCCGGCGGCCCCGGTCAGGAGACGGGGCGGCAGCGCTGAGCAGCCGCCGCCGCCGCGCCCGCCCCATCAGGCGAGGGCCGGGCGCCCACCCCGCGGCCGGCGCCTCGCCGCCCTCCCCAGCCAGCGGCGCAGCCCGGCGGCCGCTGCTGCACCATGAAGATCAAGGATGCCAAGAAGCCATGTAAGCCCGAGAGCTGTTGCGCCGCGCTTGGCCTTTCTTGCCTTAGGGGGGAGGAAGCCGCTGTGGTGAACATGATGGGGAGGGGGTTTCGGGAAGCCGGGCCTTGCTTTTCAGGTGGTTGTGACTTGCGAGCTCGGAAGCTGCCTGCCGGCTGAGAATTTCCCCACTCATCCCTGTCACTTTTAAGTAAGATTTCAGAGTTCAGGTGATCCTGCCGATCTGACGGCTTAAGTCAAGTGTTTGCAGTAGAAGAGCTACTTGTTTTTGAATACAAAGTAGCCCGAGCAGGTTTCTGAGAAGGTTTTTGAGGTGGGCATTTCATCAGTGTTACTAAGCACTGTGCATGTGCCTGCGGTTGCTATAGTTTTGTTTTTTAAGGGCTTATAAACTTCTGATTTTTAGAGAGAATAATACAGCCTTAAAATCTTTGGGTACAGTTATCCTGAAGTATGACTAATGCTTTCCTTTAATAACACTAACTGTAATAATATCTCTTACTATTTTTTATATTTGGATTTGTTTTGGAGGGCAGAAACAGAGTTCAGGCTCAGATGAATGCAAATAAAATGTCTAAGACTACTAGTCCCCTTTTTGTGGGAAGAGGGAATTTGATTTTGATAAAGTAGCATATAGATGAGGACTCTTTTTCCCTGTATAAGAGATACACAGATGTGCAAGTCACAGGTATATGCAGATTAGGTAGACCTGTCAAAGTTGCACAGAAGGTGTACCTTAGCTGAAAGGGATGTAGGTATTACTATGCTGACTTAAACTATTTTTTTTTCTTTTCTTTTTCATCATATTTAAAGACTGTTTTCAGGGTGAGTTGTTAAAAGGGGAAAAAATGGCTAGTCCTGAAGACCTAGACCTAATGTTATTTTCATTCCTGTCTAATAAAAATTATATAACTGAAAAGTTAAAATATAAAATGTAAAGTATATATTCCAAGTATATTGCTTGATCAGCCCAACAAGAACAAATCACTGAGCATATATGTAATACAGGAAGTATTAGTATGGCTCTGGAAGTATCTATAAATATGCAATTGAGTTAGACTGTGAAAATATTTAATGTTCTTTGTGGTGTGTCAAGGGAAATATTCATCCTGTAGCTAAATATTCATCCTGTAGCTTACCATTAGCTGTCACCTGTTACTAATACCAGTTTGTGAAAATTTCTGAGCTGACTGTAATTGTGTTTATGAAAAGTACAGCTCAGACAACTTTTTTTTTTTTTTTTTTACTGCTATAATATTTAAGGAATGATATCATGACTCTGAAGCAATAATTGGCCATAAAACTTTATAGTGGTTTGGTAATTTAAAATAGTGTGAGTATGGCTGCTTCTAACAGAATACTGTTCATTTCAGGAATGTGTCTGCTGGGCCTTAGTGACTCTTTTCTGTAGTGCCAGATTTAAAACTTGTTGTTGACATCTGGCATTGTTATTTAAACATGAAGTTTAGCTATTTAAATATACAAAATTTTTTGTTGCAGACTTCCAGTTCTTGAACCTGAATTTTTATGTTGGTTTTGCATGATGCATAATAAGGAGATTGAAAGTTTTTGTCTTCAACTTCTAAGCAATGAAAGGAGAGAATACAGTGTCAAACTCAGTTGTTTCTTTCATCTTGTCATTTTAACATTGCGTATTTTAAAGCTGTTTAACCTGATGGCTTTTTAAAAGATAACAACGCTTAGTTTCTTAGTGAACTGTAGACTCATTCTGCAAGCCCTTGCTTCTGATTAGAAGCAAAGTATTTAGTCAAACTGACTAAAGTGGGGATATTTGAAAAAGAGCAGATCCACAAAAGCACTTAAGATTGAAAATTACATTGATATACATGGGGTTTGGTGCCCAAATACTGCTCTGGATTTGGCACTACCTGAAAGCTGAGCTGGGCTCAGAAAACCACTTTAGCCAAATAATTCATAACTAGACAGTATAATACAGTTCTGGACATTTTTCGGTACCATTGTTGACTCAGTATGCATTTCTTAGAGGATGTGAGTATTTAATCATCTTTGCTGGAGCCAGATTTGATGGGGGGGGTGGGTGGCAGGGAGAAATGGTTAACTGTTGCTTAACCAGAGGTTATTTGTCTGTTGATAAGTGTCTACAAAGTAGAATTGAGAGAATTACAAATAGAAGTATAGATAGGCAAAATCAATGTTTAGCCTCCTGAAAGAAAACATGATTGCAATGACTAAATGCCATGGTTGTAATAAAAGAGGTGATGGTAAAATGGAGGCACTTACTGAATTTAAAATTTCTAATGTGGATACAATGCCTGGGCCTGTTTGCGTGATTCTCCCTTTAAAATCTTCAGCTGGCTAGCACTGTTCCTACTCTGTAGTAATAAAAACAGTTTGTGAGGAGTGTAGCTGAATTCATGGAACATGGCTTCTGGTATTCAGACTCTCGAAAGACTCTAGTAAAGAGACATTTAAATTTCCTTTGCACATGATGGGAGGGGATAGACATTTTTGAAGGAGGATAACAGAGGTTCAGATTAGACATTAGGAAAAACTTGTACGAAGAAGTTAGTATAACATTGGAAACTGGAGAGGCTATGAAATCTCCATCCTTGAAGGTTTCTTGAAAAACTATGGAGGTTTTAATGACTTGGCTATAGAAAGCCGTGGTTGACCTCATCTAGTATTGGTAATAGCCCTGCTAGTTTGCATGAGAGGGTGGACTAGAAGACCTCCAGAGGTCCCTTCCAACCAACCCTTGTACGATAGCTCTTCTGGGGAAATCCATATGAGGAAGAATGGCTGGCTCTTGTAGAAGGAACTTCCAAAGGTTATTTGGGGTGAAGGTGATAAATATGAGAGCAAAGCATCTTGCAGAGCTACTGTTCCATGAGATGTATCTTAAGGGAAGACAGGAGGGAATCATTTGGAGAGAGCACTTCATACTTGGAGGGGAGTGTAAGGTACCTGAGAGAGAAGGAAAGGGCCAGAACACTGTGCTCCTCAAGTGACCTTGGCTCTGAAATGTAATAAACTGAAGAAAATGCCAAGCTGTCTAATGTTTAGTACGTAGTACATGTTACTTATTTACAGCTTGTTTAAAAAGTGTTTATAAAAATATAATTTGAGAACAAATGCCTACCTCTCACTTGAAGGGAATCCAGATTTACTAATGTATGAAAGTACAGAGTAGAAATTTGCAAAATGCTGTATTGATAGAAAAGAAGAACAAAAATCTTATCTAATCTAGTTCTACAGACAAATATAGTCATCATGGGTACAGTGATTCCTTGGAGGATTTGTGTAGTAGAATTGAGAAAAAATCCATTTAAGTTGCTGGAGCATCTTTTTAAATTGGTTTTTGTGTTCATAGAACTTACTGCTTAGTCATGTAACGTGCTGTTATTTTTTATTAATCTTTGAAAGCTGATATTAGCCTTAATCTGATGTTACAGGCTCTCATTTTGCTGTAGTTTAAAAATTTATTTCTAATAATAATACTTCCAGGCACAGTTTATACTGTATTTGTGTAAGTCTAAGATTATGTATCTGCATGGCATATCTCACTATATTAAAAGCACTTCTGTCTGAAGAGATTGCTACTGAAATGTGAACAAAATTAACAGTTAAACAAGGAGGCAGAAGATGAAGGTAGCAGTATTTTGTCCTGTATTAGCTTTACATGGTATCCATTTGTAGATGTGATACACCTAATGAGGAATGGTTGCAGTAATTGAAAATGACCACCTGCAATCCTACGAATAAATGTGGCTTTTCTGTAGCATGCTAGAGATGGCTTAACAGGAAAGCGTGGTGAGTTTACAGAATTTGATAGAGAATTTTTCCAGTAGGGTAAATGAGAGGAATGGGAAAATCCTTGTGGAAGAATGTAACAGTGCATGTCAGATAATTTTAATGCAGGTGTTATTCCCTGTACCAAGAAATGTTGTTATTACTGGATACTCAGATTTAAAATTTTCAGTGAATTACATGGGGGAAAAACATTTCTTGATGAGTGTGTTATCATGATAGACTACAAGGAGCAGTACTGCATTCATGTTTCGGTAAGATCATTTATGTGTGTGTGTGTGTGTGTGTATATAGATAGATATAGACAGATAGATATAGATAGTATTGCATACCTTATTCTGGATGTTTGTCCAGTCCATCCTTAAACTTTTCCTTACAGGGATTCCATAAACTTCTTAATGAAATCATCCCAGTTAACAGCAGTGATTATGTCAGGTTAAATAGTAAGAAAAACTTACAACTCTCTTTAACAGCCAAGTTAGTTGCTATTTGCCTTCTCACTAGGGAATGTGTCAGAGATTTGATCAGTCTAAAACTTTTACTTCTGTTACCCATTTCCCCCTACCCAGTCATTTACTTTCTAGTCCAGCAGTTTCAGTTAAGCTGCTGGGGAGCTTCTGGTAACTGGAGACAAATACAATCCCCAAGTGAAAGGGGGCAGCTGACAGCTTCTTTGCTTCTTGGACCCGGCAGGCTCTGCCAAATTAGACAGGGGTGTTGGGTATGGAGTACCAGGTCATTATGGACTTACATGCAGGGAGCGTTTCCAAGTGTATTCCAGGGTGAAGGTGAAGAGAAGGAAAAGAAATATGATGAACAGTTTGAGAAACCTCTGTTCCTCAGAAAGCAAAATGAGATGCTTTGACGTATCTTCTTGGTCATGCTAGATCTCTTTATTTTGTTCTCCCTCCTGGAGGCTTTGTGTTTTGTTTTTTTTAATGTGTTTTCCAAGATAGGAAACGGTAATCTAGTTGAAACCTTGCCATAGCCAAGCAGAGTGGAATAATTACCTTTGTTTTGTATATAGTACTCTTGACATATGATCCTAGAATAAGATTTGCATTTTTACCTTCTATTTGTTATGCACATCCTTGTTTGTGGTTTGATAATTGCATATTCAATATGGTCTGCTACCACAGCATAATATTTTATGTAAAAAGACTACAGCTAGCAAAATACTCAGTTAAATTTTAATCTGTTATTTGTTTTACAGTCTTAACTTTATTTTGTTGAATTGGATTAACTTTTGAAGCTATATTTTGTAGACAAAATATATGCAAATTTGAGGTGGCTGTTTTTCTTTCCACTGAATTGCTGTTTGTCTATGTTCAGCTTAACTTCTGAAATGACATACTGAGTTTCCAGCATTCAATTGGAGAGGAAGGTTAAATCTTCTGTAAGGAATGTTGAATTCTACCCAGCCCAAATCTAGTATGTGAGGGACTTGGGATAGTTAAACCAAAAACTTGTTACAAACCTGCTTAAGCAGAGAAACTCTCCGGTATCTAAAGGGCTGAGAACAGTTGAAATACAATTTTGTTTTCTAGATGCTCACGTATACGCATCTGTGTAACGTTAGTACAACAAAGGAAGCTTGCTTTCTAGCCATAATGTTGAAATGTTTTGATTTAGGAGGTCAAAGATCTTAGGTATGCTTTCTCCTAACTTGTCCCATTAGACGCACTGGTCTCTTTAGACTTCAAGCTGATTTAGGTGTTACAGTTTCCCATTAATCTTACTCTGTTATATGCAGATTATATTTTAGACGAATACCAAAAGCATAAGAATGTGTACATGTACATAGAGGAAAATGTATTTAGAGAAACGGCAAAATACATTTAGTTTAAGTTTCTATTTTTTAACTCAACTCTAAAATAGTACAGTATAACAAGTTCTGCATAGTGAACTTGCTTTTTTTGACAGTTAGAACAGTATCAAAGTTTTGTTATCAAAGGCTGTACTGAGCAAGATTAGAAGATAAATTATGTGCGTAAAAACTGATCATTTTGCTTGCTTCTACAAAGAACTGTTGCAGTGCTGGCAAAAATAAGTTTTCCTGCAATTACATGAAAATTTTCCTTCTTATATTTTCAGCCAGTATAGAATTGCGGACTGCAGTATACTTAATGTTTGGCATGTGTCCCAAAATTCACAGTTGTTTTTGAAGTGGTCCAACAG
This sequence comes from Apteryx mantelli, assembly GCF_036417845.1. Lineage (NCBI taxonomy): Eukaryota > Metazoa > Chordata > Aves > Apterygiformes > Apterygidae > Apteryx > Apteryx mantelli. The sequence goes on along the minus strand of NC_089991.1, from coordinate 18,191,714 downwards.
TCTTAAGTCCTCCTGGCTGGGAAAAAAGTTTGGAACATCACTCCGCATAAGGCATTAGAGTTACTTACAGAAGATACAATGGAGGTCCTGTTTTTCGTCAGGTTTTGCCATTCTCATTTCTGGGACGGTAGGAACATTAAAAAAAAACAACAAAAAACCCATGCTAATATAAGCTATAAAAGTTTGTGTCATTGGCACTATCCATTACTGTCAATTTTTAAAGTAAAACAACACAACATTGCCCTTAGGCATTGTTTGAGCCACAAGAAAGAAGCCGAAGGTTTTGATCCATGTGTAGTTTGTGTGGAAAATATAAGCCACCTTACAAAGCTGGCACAAAATCTGGTAGCCTGTTTTCTACTGTCACTTACAGAGAGCTGTAAAAGTTTCTCACAGTAGACAACTCCCTCCCAATAAGTTAGGAATTAGTTCCTCTTCTTCAAAGGCTAATTCTTGTTAATTTAATGTAGGGCTGGCACAGACTCTTATTTTACGTTACAGTGAGGAGAAGAAAGTATTTTAGAGGTAGTTATGTTGCAAATCTGTGTTGTTACATTCATAGGAAGGAACTTACCAGGGACAGGAATTCTTGTCTTTAAAATCTAGTTGGCTAAATACGATTAGAGCATTAAACTGGAAAAATCTTATTCTTGACCAAATAAAGGGGAAATAGTGAAGTGTTTGAGTGTATGCTTCCTACAGTTCTGAAAATAGTTTTGGATCCAAAATGGACATATGAAATCAAAATACTACTACATGATTCGAGAAGAGGACTTAGAAGGCCCTCTGCTCTGATGAAGCAGAATGCATAGAAGAGGAAAATGCATCAGGCTTCATGCTTATATTGGGCTGAGAAAGATTTTTATTGTAATTATTTTCTCTTGGGATATAAAGACCTTGTATGATAAGACATAAATAATCTTAGGATTGCTGCCCAAAAATATATACACCAAAAACTTGAGAAGTGCAGACATAACAGAATGAGGATCATCTGCATAGCTCTGAATAGTAATAATAAAAAAAACTCAACTCGGGTTTTCTTATTCAGTAGAACTGTTACATTATTACTTGAACACAGCATATTGTGACAGCACTCTTCCTGCATGGGAAGTGCTTTTCTAAATTGCAGGAAGCAGTTCTAGGAAATACTCTTAATTTCTTAGTTATGAGCAGCTTGCCTCTCAAAGCCAACTTTACAACACATACAGAACAAGTAGTTGCTTTATAGCAAAAGTTCCTGGTTGCTGTTGCTATTTAGGCCTCACAGTGGTTCATGGCAGAGCCTGGGAATGAAATAAAATCTGGATTTGGGATTGAGAAGGCTGGGTATTGTGATACTCCTTTTGCTGTTCTGTTGGAGATGGTTTAATTTGGTGTGAAGTAGCACATTAAACTGTACATTTTTGCCTTTGTGAGTTTGTGTTCTGCTTTGGATATTTGTCTCTTCTCAGATGGTAAAAATATGTATGTATCTTAAATAGAGCTTGATTTGACTTCCTAGAAGTAGAAAACATGTTTCTGAGCAGTTTTATGCAATTTATCCAAGGCAAGTAAGCTTGTTGAGTAAAAAGCTCAACTTCTGCTTTTCTGTTCAGTGTTTAAAATGTAATTGACCTCCACAAAGATAAGAACTTTGAAAAGACAAGACAATGGATTTATTCTGTAAATAATGGTTTAATTCTCCACAAGGAAAACTTCTGAGCTCTACATCGCTTTTTGTAGAGTATTCCTAGGAAGTAGAACAATTGTGAAGAGGAAGAGCTGAGAAAACTCTTTCCATGATCAAATACCCATAAAGCTGCGGAAGAAGCCCAGTTTTACTCTAGGTGCATTGGCACCCCTTTCGAATAGAAGCTGCAGAATGATGGATACAGTTATTGGAGTCCTCAAAACTTGATATCTGCAGAGTTATAGGCTTGAGGCAGACATTTCTTTAACTAGCACAACAGTAAGAATCAACCTAATGTCTATTTTGTTGTTGTTGCCGTTTGTTTCTGAAGATTGTGCTGTTGTCATTCTGCTCCTAGATCTCTCACTCAAAGAAGAAAGCTTGACCTATGGATAAAAAATATGAAAATACTTTTTATAAAATCATTTATGTATCCTCAGCCCAAGATGTGCTCTGTGCTATTTTGCTTCAAAGGCAGCTTTCAAAGACAAGACTATCTCGGAACTGAGTTTTTCATGGATTTGATGAGACTATACCAGCAATCGTGCTGCAGATATCCATACATAAGAGTGAAAAATGCTGTGCTTTGAACATGTCCCAAATAGTATCAACAGCATTTTAGGCGGAGTGGTAATATATGTGGTGTAAAGTAATACACAGACTCCTTGTGTGGGATGATATGAAAGTAGATGTGTCATCTTCAGCCATTACCACAATTAGCTTGACTCTCTTGTGGAGAGGAAGTGCTGCAGGAAACTTGAGTGTGATCTCTTTAGTTTTCTGACTAGTCGTTCGTACTAAATCTCTCTGTGGCCTGATTTTAACCCTGCAAATGAAACCACATTTTTCAGTATTTGGAAGAGAAACTGGTGTATTTACATGGGTTTCTTTTTCTCCATCCCCCACATCCATATAGGAAAGATCCTCAACTGTACTTTATCGAAAGCAAACTTTACTGATTTGAAGGCTACAGCAATAGGTAAAGGGGTCATGAGGTTCCGTATTGTGTCCATACATACACAGTTATGTTCTAATTCTCTGTAGGATCAGTGGCTTTCTAATATTTGAAAAAAGGTAGCTCAAGTATGGATAATCATACATCCTTGCAGTGCAGTCCCAAAATTGCAGATGGAGTTCAGCTCATTGTATACTCATATATAAAAAAAAAATATGTAGAATATATTTACATATAGCCCCTTCTATGGTTGGAAAGCAAGATCACTTTAATTTTCCTGGATAGACCTGTATATAAATCAAATGACTGGCTTATGTATGCAAGAATGTGAACTGTAATGTCTGCATCTAGGTTGCTGGTATGAATACTAAGTTAATGGCCCATGGGCTTAGTTGCTTGTCAGACACCCCCCCCCCCCCAACCTGGCAAACAGAACTTGAACAAGGCAAATCTTGACAAATTTTTAAAGAAGAATGTGAAAGTTCTTGGGTCTTGTAGCAGAGGTGAAAACTGACCCATTTCTTCAGTCTCAAAATTCTTGAATTGTTGTTAAGACCACCCAGTAAACCCCAAAACTGTGATTTTGAATGGTATGGGAACAGATTTTATGCTGAAAAATGGGATCATTATAATTAGGGGATAAACTTCCTGATAGTTCACTATTCTCTCTGATCTGTTTTATTTGGTATTCAAGATTCATAAACCTTAAGATTTTTAGAACTCAGACTAATGTTATATTTGCGAAAGCCTTTGAATCGTTTCAGATGGGATGCTGTGGATCTTCTTGTAAGCATACATGAGTTTGACCAAATATTCCCTATACTTGTAGCATGTACTTTCCCCTCTCTTTTTTGATATTGTGGAAGACTTTCTTCTAGTTGTCCAGTAGGCCCACTGAAAGGGAAAGATCCTGAGTATTTTAGGTAATACTCAGCTTACTGAGTCCTAATTAAATACTGAATGGATTGGATTGACTCCTGCAGGCCCTTTCTGGTCTGCTGGGTGTATAAACTTCCTGTCTTCATTTTGGATCTTGTGACATTATTTACAACAAGAAGCTGAAACTTAGTGAAGTTGCTTAATAAATCATCAACTAATTGTGGTCAAATGATAAGATGACAAATTTTATTATGTCCGGAGTTGCAATGCAAACAAGTTGTTAAAGGAATACATTTTTGACTTTATGCTTAGTTATATGCTAAGATCTCAGCTTTTGTCTTGTAACTGATCTGTGTGATTCATGGATGAAGGAGGGCCTCAGTTACTAAGTCATTTATATTTTACTAAATAAGTCCTTTTTTTGTTTTGTTTAATCTGGTATATTTTTTATCTAAATTTTAGTAGCATTCATGTTCTTAGTTTCACACCATGCCAACAGCTGTCCTTGCTATCTCTTCTGACATTTTAATGCTGCAGAAACAGCTTAGTACTAAAATTACTTTAGGTAGTACTGAGGCTTAAAAACAGAATTAAAACTCATTTGTTGAAGGATCAAATAAAGAACTCCTGAAATGCGCATTTATCACATCTTACCATTTTTGTTGGTTTTAGAATATTTTTATTCCCACTTGGAATTAAATTTTACTCAAATCATTCTTATTTTTGAATACATCTGTTTTATGAAATCAGTGAAGTTACTGACTTGATCTGGTTTTATTAATGTCTGGCAATATTCTCTGAATATCCATTCCTGAAAGTTAAGGCAACTTTTAAGTTTTCCTTCTTTTAACTTTTGCACTCATGTTATAAAAGATATGGCTTGCAGCCCACCTTGACTAAATATGTTAAAATATTTTGGTAGGCCTTTCTTTCCGAGGATAAATCCCCACTGGTAATGTAAATCCAGCATAAATTAAATTATATCTTGTTCTTGATGAACGTGTTAACATTTTTTTGTTTTTGTTCATGAGTTTCATGCTTCTGTAGTGTATTAATTGCATCTGAAGAAGTACAAGAACTCTACAGAATATTTTTTAAAAAGCACCAAATGATTGTGTCAATTAGAAAAAGAAAATATGATATTCCTAGCTGGATGTTCAGGATTATTCTTAAATTTACAAATTATGTTTTTGAAACAATGTTTCTGGGAGATGTCAGGTGGGGGGAAACTAAGATAAAGGCATTTTGTTTGCTGTAGAGTTACTGAAAATCTGTTTCACCACACACAGTTATGAAGGTTTATTGATACAGGCGTATTCAAATGACAGTTTAAGATGACATAAATGATAGAATCCCTGTTAAGAAAATCTTTTTGCAGTCATGCCAGAAAAGTGCAAAAAAAGTCAAAATACCGTAGTGTTGTTGGTTTTTATAGTACAGAATTTCTCCCTTCTTATCCAAGATAAGAAAAAATAAAGTAGAACCTAGGTATTGTCAATTTTCTATCTTACATGTACTTCTTAATATTTGTCACTAGCCTTTTGTAATTTCAAAGGGTTATATGAGCGGCTCTCTTCACTTTCAGAAATTGATCATATTAACTGTGTCAATTTTTTAAAAACTTGCAAAGAAATTAGTGTTTTCTTCTCCAAATAAATGTTTAATGGGCAGGAGAGAATTCACTGTTGGAGGATGAATACTTCTCCTGTCACTGTTGTCAGCTACAATGAATAAATCTGTTTTCTCACAAGTATTCATTGCAGTTTTTGTGCTAAAACATAGCAAAAAATTTATTTTAGGAATGAAGATTAGTTTAAAACTTTGTCCTTTTAAAAAAAAGAAGTGATTTAAGTCATTCTATGAATTTTTGTGAAATATAAGGTACTGTTCTGGGAGTGTTGAGTTGGGTGTTCTGAGCTCATGTGACAGCATTATGTGTGTAAAAAGGAGAGTTGCTCATTGTTCCATTTGACCTTTCACCAAATAGGTATTTAAGGTTATTTAATGAAAATGAGTACTGAATTTTTGTTCCTGTCTTGTTTCAAACTTTTTTTGGCTAACTTCCTGTACAAGGATTTTTGTTAATACCTTCCTTGTTGAAAAGTATAGTGTTGGTTTAGTCTTAAATTACACGTATTTCTTTGGCTTTTTTACAAAGCTAATGGATCAATGATTGTATCTCCACAGCTTTTCCATGGTTTGGCATGGACATTGGGGGAACTTTGGTGAAACTTGCGTATTTTGAACCTATTGATATCACTGCAGAGGAGGAGCAGGAGGAAGTTGAAAGCTTGAAGAGCATTCGCAAATACCTGACTTCTAATGTAGCCTATGGATCCACTGGCATTCGAGATGTCCACCTTGAACTGAAAGACTTAACGATTTTTGGTCGAAGAGGAAACTTGCACTTTATTCGATTCCCAACTCATGATTTGCCCACTTTTATCCAAATGGGAAGAAATAAAAACTTTTCAACACTACATACGGTGCTTTGTGCCACCGGAGGTGGCGCTTATAAGTTTGAAGAAGACTTTCGCACAGTAGGTAGCCTATCTTTCCTCATACTGAAGCTGTTGTAAAAAACATTGCTGCTGATAGGTTAAAGCAAGAAGTATTTTGAGGAACTGTGGAATGCTTGGAGATTATTAACTATTCACTTGTTTTTCAGTCTACTAAATATGTTAATCTAGAAATACGCTTCCTGCTGTCGTCATGACAGACAAAGAAGGAGGGCTGGGAGGGGACTGCTGGCATCTTGATCTGATGCTGATAGCTAAGTAGCTCAAGGGAGCTTCCATTAATGCAGCAGAATGCAGGACACCTTTATGGAAGATAACCATTTTCTAATCTGTGTTTTTCTCTGGTGGGAAATATACTTAAACTGCTGTGGTGCTTAACTCACTTTGAATTTTCTTTCCTATGCAGTCTTTGATAGCTTTCTCCAACCTTGCTTTTATGAAGGGTAATTCATATGAAAGCGTGGGCCCGAATATCCTGATGAATTTAGCCCAGTACATTGTTTGTAAATCTGTGACAAAGTGAATATCTATAAGGCAGTCTTTTCAACAACAAAGAGGTTTTTGGATTTTTCTGAGGTGTTTTGGCTCTTCCCTTGATGATTAAAATTGATCATTTGTTCAGATGGAGCTTCTGTCTGAAGTTACTACTGTAATGTTATTACTAGTTGGGAATCTGTCACAGTACCTAATACGCACATGTCCTTGCTTGAAAATGACCACAATCCTCTTGAGGTTCTAGAGGCAAGAAGACTTCCGATAGTACAAAATGTATTGTTTGAAAATCTGCTTGTACTTCCATTCTCCTGCCAGTCCTGTGTTGGGCCAGCACAACTGTTGTGGGGTAGGGTCACAATTTGTATAGCAGAGCTACTTAAGTTTCTGAAACCCCACAAAAATATTTTATGTGGGTTGGACCAGATGATCTCCAGAGGTCCCTTCCAACACCAGCTATTCTGTGATTCTGTGACTCACAAGTTCCCTGATCTACTTAATTGTGAAACTTCGCGAACTCTTGTGTCATGGCATGAGGAGCTGCAATGAGTTGGGGAAAGAGGAGGGGACAGGGAATATTGTGAGCTGGTACTGGTGTCAGGTTCAGTAGTGTGCAACCCAGTCTGATTGTGCAGCTTCATGATCTAACAGCAGGCTGCTTTCTGAAAGTGAGCTGATCTGATTCAGAGTCATGTTAGGGAGTTTACTTTTTTTCTTGGATCAACTAGCTAATTGGACTCCCCCTGTAACTGCTGGGACACCCCGCTGCAGGTAAGGGAGAAAAGTGATAATGGAATGTGATCACTCTTTTTGTGAAAGCCAAGAGTTAAACTGGATTAAGTGTAGGGTGAAATTATGGCCCTCTTAGAATCCATAGAAACTATCAAATTATCCTGCTGTTTTATGAGAGAATGGCAGCCTAAAAGTTGCATGCAAATCTGAGGAAGAGCTATAACCAGCCTAAAATAAGCCCACAGAATTTATAACCTGGGGCATTCTTATGATCTTGGAGTGCTAATATGGTTGCAGTAAAAGCTAGTAGGATGCTATTTAGGTTTTTCATTTGCTGACATCTTAGAAATGACTGATTTTTAAGAGGGGAGGGAGAGTATATCCCTCCCCCCACCCCCCCCCCCAGACAAAAGCCTTGAAAAGGTGTGCAGATGTGCCAGTTTGACCATGATAACACTAAATGGAGCCTTTAGGATATTTGCTGATCGTTTTTGATTTAGATTGTTGAAAAATGGTGATAATTCATGTCTGATTATCTCAAAAGTTATCTTTGCTGAGCTTTCTAAAACAGATATGTATACTGCCTATCTGTTGCTTGATAGGAACCTAAGATCCAGATCAATAGTCAGAGAAGTTTGCTAATTTAGACACTCAGAATTTACCTCTGAATGCTTTGTTGGCTTTATAGTCGGATTGAAGTTTTTGAATTAGTCATCTGAGATAGCTGCTTAAAGTTAGGCAATACGTATATAGTCATTAATTTGTAGCATGTTTAGGTAATGTTAGGATATGCTAACTTTTTCTTTTTTTTTTTTTAAACACAGATTGGAAACCTCCAGCTGCACAAACTGGATGAGCTTGACTGCCTTGTCAAAGGCTTATTGTATATAGACTCTGTCAGCTTCAATGGCCAGGCAGAGTGCTATTACTTTGAAAATGCCTCAGAACCTGAGAGATGCCAAAAGATGCCTTTTAACTTGGATGACCCGTATCCACTGCTGGTAGTTAACATTGGTTCAGGAGTCAGTATTTTATCAGTCCATTCCAAAGACAACTATAAAAGAGTAACTGGAACAAGGTAATAATATAAAAACCAAAGTTGGTGGTGTTACTGTGTGAAACAATAAGCTTTCTGTTTTCTAAGTGTTTCCTCATCCTGAGTCTCCCCCACACCTATCCCCTCCCTTCTCCTTGCAGTGTGGAGAACTATTTTATCTTTAGTTTACTGATGCATTAATTGAAGCCCATCTCCATAGCTCTGTTACTGAGGAGGTTTAATCAGTATTTTCTTTGTCAATTGATGTGTGCTACAAGTGCTTCATAATGAGAGTGTTTTATGGGGTTTGACTTAAGTTTTGATAATGTGTCCAGTGTACCTGTGTTTCTTTTGCCTTGTACGAATAAATATGTCCACATGTGTTTTAAAGAAAATAATCAAGGATCAGAGACAGTGGTAAGATGTGTGGATTTCAGGGCATTTTAGCCTCTGATTACATCTTCCAGCTGACATTTTGATAGCTTTTACCTATTTGGTACCTCTTACTGTACAGTTACCTTCTTGCAAATCACTTATATAAACATTAACCTGATTAACAGCTGTTTAATGAGCAAGAAAGTAGACAACTTGGTAGCTAAGCTGGAGAGGTTTATTTGTTTTAATTATAGCATGAGAATCTCTGACCTTAGGAAATACTATTTAAAAGCAAAATTTTTTTCTTTCTTATTAGTCTAGGTGGAGGGACCTTTCTCGGTTTATGCAGTTTGTTGACGGGCTGTGAAAGTTTTGAAGAAGCTCTGGAAATGGCGTCCAAAGGAGACAGCACACATGCTGACAAGCTGGTTCGAGATATTTATGGAGGAGACTATGAAAGATTTGGCTTGCCAGGATGGGCAGTAGCATCCAGGTAATCAAGAGACCTTTTGTTGTTCTCTCATGCCATATGTGCGCGCTCTCGCGTGCGCTCTCTTTATTTTTCTTCCCAGTACAATTAAGATGCTAAAGTTTCAAAAATGAGACTTAAAATGTTAATATAGAGAAAACTCCTTTTTGCAAGCTTCTGTTGTAGTCAAGTGACATTTTTGCCATAAAAACATATCTACTTAGGTTTCCTGAAGATTTAAAGCCACATAGTAGCATGTGACTTTGAGCTAGATGTTGAAAAAATTTCATGTGATGGATCACATACAGCTGAGGATTTTTCTTTTACGTGAGTCAGAGAGAACATGAGCTGATCACAGGAGTGAAAAGGACAAAGCGTATATGAAAAAATAATGATAATTACTTGTTGACTTCCTAGAATCTTTTAGTAGGGTCATTGTCCAGCTAGGAGTGGCATGGAAGAGGAAGAAGGCATTTTAGTTCCTCTTTTAGTAGCATCTCTCATTTCCAGAATGACTCTGCTTTTTTGATACATCGAGGTCAGTACAGGCACCTGGCATATTATTTTAGCTACTCATTTGTGAAGGCTCTTGAACGTAAACAGTTTGCACCATAGGAATTAATATATTTGACTACCATTACAGAGGATTTTTGTAATAGCTGCTGTTTTTATTTCCATTGGGGAAGATTTCTGGTGATGTTATGGTTTTCTACCTTTAAGAAATACAAGAAGAATAAGCTTTCAGAGTGAAACTAATATATGCTTAACAGAGTTCATTAAACCTTTGCTCTTATTTGGTAGTAAAGAGGTTTTAATTCACAGTAACTTAATTCTCCCTTTCCCATCAGCTGAGTCCAATCTTCAGAAACAGAATATCTGCAGAGAGGTTTTAATATGTACAGTTTTATACTTTTAGTTAATTCATCTTAACTCACTCTGTGGATAGTTACTTTTGTTCTCATTTACTTTTTAAGACCCTTAGAAACTTTTATGGCTATTTGAGTTTTAGAATATCCAGAATTCTGGCTCTTTGAACTGACTTAGGTATGGCATGTAGTCCTTAGTGGTAAAATACCATGCATAGCTATAGAGTCTTGTCTTGAATTTTTTATTTGTAGGAAGCAATATATTGTGGATAGTAATGAAAATGTCTTTCTAATCTAGAAGCTTGGATTTGCACAACCTAAGTCTCAGGTTATTAGTCAGTGACTTAGCAGTTTGTCAGCTGTGTGTTTTCTGTTTCTGAGGGTTTTATGATGGGACACAGCCATTCAACTCATCTCTGTTTTGCTTCTGCTACTTTCAGAGGGTTGGATATATGTTTTAATGAGGAAGCAAGCATGAGGAGTTGTAGAATTCACCATCAGACTTAGGCATTGACTTCATTTGCAGTGTCTAGGCTTACAGTGTAATCTTGCCTAAAAATAAGGCTACTTTTTGTTGTAGATGCTTCTTCATGAAAATCAGCAATGTAAACGAAAAGAATTTGTTGGGAGTCATCATTGTAACAAGGCTGCTGTTTTCCTGTAAAGGAATAGATACGTGCATTATAGTGTCAGTTGTCAAATTACTGTATTTCATAGGGACTTGAAAAGGGAGTTGCTTAAGAATAAACAGGAGACTTGAGTTCTGCTATAGCATAATAATTACACTCTGAAATTACTTCAAATGCACCCGAATCACTTTGTACTTAATGGAAATTTTTCCTGTTCTAGTTTTGGGAATATGATCTACAAAGAGAAGAGAGAGTCTGTGAGTAAAGAAGACCTGGCAAGAGCCATACTGGTCACCATCACCAATAACATTGGGTCTATTGCCCGGATGTGTGCAGTAAACGAGGTAAACGCTTCTGGAGAGGAATCAATCCATAGGTCTATTATGTGTTTTTAGATTAAAGGACTGCTAAAATGATATATCATTTGAAACCTTTTAGTACTTTCTCAAATGAAACAAAGAAATTCATGTAGTATTAATAGAACTGGGAATTGGTTCTGAATATTTTGAGTGTTTTGACTTGAGAACTGAAATTTAGTAGGAAATAAAAAGCTTTTATATCTTAAAGGATTGAAGGTGACTGCAAAACTCTGAGAGCTAAGTTAAAGGGGATGGGCACCCAAATGGTGTTCTCCTCAATCTTGATGTCTAGGGAGAAGGCTGGGAGAGGAGTAAATGCATCCCATGAATCAACACCTGGCCACATGGCTGGTGTCACCAGTAGGGCTTTGGTTTCTTTAAGCCCTGGATACTTTTTGAGGAACAAAGGCAAAACCCTTCTGATGCTGGAAGAAGCATCACAGTTGCAAGCCTTGGCTCTCCAACCCATACTGGAAGGGTAACATGGCAGGATATAAGCAATCCAGACTTCTGGAGGGTGTTGGGGACAACTTTTTGACACAAGTGCTTGACAGGCTGACTAGAGAAAGTGCTGTGCTGGACCTGTTGTTCATGAGTGAGGAAGAACTGGTCAGGGGTGTCAGTGACAGCCTTGAGATGTTAGAGTTTAAGATGCTGAGGAAAGTGAAGGCAAATAGCAGAATGAAGAGTCTAGGTGGACTTGAGTAGAACAGGATTGTGTTTCTTCAGGGATTTAGGAAACAGGATCCTGTGGGAGGCTTCCCTGAAGGGAAAAGGTGCCTAGAATAGCTAGTTGATCATCCAAGGTAACATCATCAAAGCACAAGCCCAAGGTGGGGTACAGAGTGGCTAGGGAGTAGCTTTGCAGAAAAGGGGAGGGTGCTGGCAGACAGCAAGTTGAGCTGAACATGAGTCGGCCGTGCACCCTTGCAGCAGTGGAGGCTGACCTCATTCTGAGAATTATTAGCAAGAGCATAGCCAGCAGGTCAGGAAGGTGATGCTTTGTGTGCCCCCCCCCCCCCCCACACTCTTCTCTCCCCCATCCCCCAAGAGAGGATTGACAAAGTGGAACAAGTCTAGCAGAGGGCTACCGAGAAAGGGGCCTGGAGCCCCTGACCTAACAAGCAGGCACTGAGGGATCTGGGTTAAGCCCAGACAAGAGGCTGTGGTGGTTTTCTTCAGCTGTCTGGTGGGGGTTATAGGGAAGATGGAGCCAGGCTTTTAACAGCCAGCCAGCCACAGCTGGAGAACAGGAGGCAACAAACACAATTTGCAGCAAAGGGAATTCCGACTAAGTTTAAGGAAGAAAAGTGCCTACAATGAGAGTGGTTAAGCACTGAAAGATGGGCTCAGAGAGATTATGGAGGCTAAAATTAAAAATTAGTATGACAGCCAAGAACCTGTGCAATAATAGTGTAAATTCAGTATACGTAAATTGATGTAGAATATACCTATGGTATCTGAGGACCAGAGACTTCCTCATTAATTTTCCATCTGAACATGAGGAAATACTTCTTCACTGTGAGGGCGACAGAGCACTGGAACAGGTTGCCCAGAGAGGTTGTGGAGTCTCCTTCTCTGGAGATATTCAAAACACACCTGGACGCAATCCTGTGCAATGTGCTCTAGGTGACCCTGCTTGAGCAGGGGGGGTTGGACTAGATGATCTCCAGAGGTCCCTTCCAACCTCAGCGATTCTGTGATTCTGTGATCTGTGATTAATCATCAACAAACTTTGGATGAAGTGAGGTTTAGTGACAGCTTTCTAAGCTGAAGGCTACTGTATTAAGAGCTCTGCGTAAAGTCTGTGGCAGTGATACTCATAGAAATCTCAGCAACCTTGTTAGTTGCTCTAGCCCCCCCCCCCTTTTTTTCTTTTTTGCCTAGGAGCTGGACTAATAATTTTAATATATTATTCTGTTTTAATGTCATTGCAAGTGCCCCCTCAATTTCCTCCTCTTTCTTTCTTATGTCTGTCTTGGAGTAGAAGGTTAATTCAGCAGGTAGTGAGCTGGGGGTTTTTTTGCTTTATGGCAAAGCTTGAAAGTGCAAAGTTTTAAAATAAGAGTGTAGCTAAAAATACATACCAGCAATCTAAGAGTCAAGAATGCTGTAGGAATGTTGTCATTATTGTAGAGGCAAACGTATACAATTTATATATAAGGGCTGGAGTAAATTAGTATAAATCTAAAATCATAGAAACATACAAATCATAGAAACATACAAATAGGGTATAGTCAAAGTTTTTCTTGATGCAGTCCAACTGTATCACAGAGCTACAAATCATAAGATACAATTAATATGGATATGCAAGCTAGTATCTTGAACTGATGTATAAAGACAAAATGGATATTTTTTTCCACTTCCCAGTATTGAGCAGAATTATGTCTGATTTGATGCCTTAACAGTATGTATATTTTTGTCTTAACTATGAACTAATCAGGATAGTGAAAAGCAAATGCATGCAAAGTCTTTTGATTACAGGTCAAGTTGTCATACTAGTCTTAGTAACAACTTGGATATGTGTATTCATTTAAGTGCTACGTGAAGCACTAACACAGATAAATTTTCTCGGATTCTTCATTTCATACCATTAAGTCAATGTTTAATGTTGCTTCCACTTAATGTCAGTTTTATTGCTGTGAATGGGGAAAATAAATGAGAAAAAAATGAAAATCATTTAATAAAATTCACAGCTCACTCTTAATATGTACTTAAGTCTGAGTCTAGTTTTATCCTGAGCTATACTGAGATCTGAAGATGAAATGGACATCTGTTATGGCTTACTGTCTTCGGCTTCTTTACAGTGCTGCCTTGTTGCATATGGATCAAGCAGCATTGTACAGGGCTATGAAGGCATTGAGTCTTCTCTGCCAAATATAAGTACTGTTACTTTAGTTTTACTTTTAGCTGAGCTTTGGCTTAGTTGCTGCAGATGCTTACTCAGTTAATTTGAAATACAAATGCTACTTGTCTATAAAACAAAAACTTTAATTTGGGGGGAGTTGGACTGTTCTTTCTTCTCCACAGGTATGCTATGTTTAAATGTTGGAACCATGTTCTACTTGGGTGGGGGTTTTTTCTATTTTTCTCTCTTTTTTTTTTTTTTTTTTTGCTCAACAGTCTTTTTTCATAACTTAATTTTTCACAGCCATGTTAAATAGTGAAAAGACTTAATTCCTTTGCTATGTTTTTCTTCTTTTTAGAAAATAAACAGAGTTGTCTTTGTTGGCAATTTTTTACGTGTGAATACTTTGTCAATGAAGCTTCTTGCATATGCACTGGATTACTGGTCAAAAGGCCAACTGAAGGCCTTGTTCCTAGAACATGAGGTATGCTATGATTCGTTTATGTGTATGTATTGTTCTACCATTAATTAAAAATGCATATATTGAATAGCTCTCTTAAGTGTGATATCTGGAGATACTGAGTATTCAGTGAACATTGAAAATAAGATGAAGTTTCTCATGCTGTATTGTTTCTCTGGGGTCAGTCCTCTCTGACAGGAAAGGATTTTAGTCAGTTTGGAGTGTCTGTTCATGCTATAGATTTTTGCAGAGGTACAAGAAATGTTAAGCTTTATACTAAGATTAACCTGTCTTTCCTTGTCTGTAGGTAGGAACAATAGTAAGTATTGTATTTCAAAGGATTACAGTGGGATCTAAAGCCTGAGCCTTTGAAATATTTATATTGTTCTCAGTTGAGCTTGAGCAACATCCTGAAAATCAACACTGCCTTTGACTGGGACTGCTTTCATCCTTCACAGATAGATCTTACACTTTTTGTAAAGTAATTTTATACTCTGTGACTAATCTGCTTTTGGGCAGCTTGTGCAAACTGTATGTAATGCTGAGAGGTGACCTGTTCTGGTTAAAATACAGACAATCACTATTAATGACTGGTCCAACAGCTGGGAGACTTGTAGTTTCTTGGCAAGGGGTTGGAAATCTTTGATGTCCTCAAACTTTTGGTCTACAAATATTACAGTATTAGCTCTCTTTCCCTTCAGTCAATTTTAACAACTTTTTTTCCTGTATTGCCTATCCTGACACTGACTACTCTGTCCTGGTCCTAGTTATAGCAGAATGGTTCCTTGTTAGTTCTATCCCTTCAGATATTTCTTGGATACATTTTAAATTTTTGCATTTGGTCAAGCATAGATCCTAAAGACTATTCTGAAACAATTCTATATTACGTAGTTGTAGGGTGGGAGAAAATCTTGCTTCCCCGCAGGGAAAGGTAATCCAACAGGAGAACATGGATCTTTGTGTGCAGCCTAAGCGTGCAGTTCAAAAAATGTCACTGAAGCCTGGAGATACTTTCTTAAAAAACTTAAGGTTCAGTTTGTTTAAGAAATCCTAGACTTGCACCTCAGGAATGGATGGATTTACTATGGTTGTTGAATATCCTTTGGCAATTAAAACATGCAACTCCTCTAGGAGGAAAAAAAACCCTGATTTATGTGCTTAGGAGTCACTGATATGTGTCTTGGAAATCCTGCAGTGTGTGGGTAGGCTTGGGGGGGAATCTTCTAGGGTTAAGCTAGCTAATAAGGATAATATGTTTGTTTTGTAAGGCTTTAAAAAGGTGATATGAAAGATGATACTTTAAAAGTGTATGTTCTTTATATCTATTGTTGACACTCTAGATACTTTGTTGTCACTGAAATGCGTGATAAATGCTGAATTTATTATCCTAGTTGAAGCTGAAATATTTATTTATTTGTTTTGAACAGGGATACTTTGGAGCTGTTGGTGCTCTTCTTGGGTTGCCAAATTTCAGTTGAGATACCAGATGTCACTACACTGAACTATTTTCCACCTGGATGGCACTTGTTTATGACAATGGAAACTAAATCTGGGGAGGGGAGATGAAAACAGCAAATTTGCTGTAACTGTTTTTAAATTTAAGAAGTGATAAGCTACTGAATATTGCCATTGTAAGGAAGGGGATTTTACTCTGGGCATTGAAAAGTGAAATATTAGGGATATCGTTTATGTTCTTCGGTACACGTAGCCAGTATTGAACTTTTAATATGCAATACATCCTCTGAAAACAAGCTTCCAGAAGAAGGAATGCCAGTCCTTTAAGTGTTCAGTGCTAAAATATTGCGAGTTTACTCCTAAGGCTTTAAGCCTGTCTGTTTTGAATATAGTTGATGAATGACATTATTTTCATTAGTTATACTGTATTAAGAGCAGAATTTCCCTTGTGTACTTACAGAATAAACAACTTTAAAAACAGTAAAGTACTAGTAACAAGATGGGGAAACCGTACGCATTTGCTTTCCACAGTAGGAATAGCAAGGTGTTAACAGCATTTGATGTTCTAATAATCCTTCTGTTTTGATGGAAAAAAATATTAATGCTTTGTTTTTCAGTGAGGAAAAATAAAAGGACAAAACATCAACTACTCGCTCCTTTGCTTTGGCTGATGTTTTGATGGTTTTGTGAAGATATGCACTTGCCCTCTTCACTTGTTTGAAGATATACCTTGTATTTTCAGAAGATCCCCTTTATCTTTGTTTGGATTAGGGTAAGGATTCAAAGAGCAAGGAGTTCTTTGAGAGGGTATGGCTTCCAAAATTTCTTGGCTGTCTTCTGGTTTTCGGTCTCTTTTATGAGTGAAATTCTGACATCATTACTTGTAAAGGCACCACCAAGCCTGTGGGAGTTGAAGATATCCTCATAAAATAGACTAAAAAGGGGACCTTGTAATTCTGATAGTCTGACCTGTTATTTCTGTGGAGGTTTGAAAAACTTCCCCCCATCCTATTATTTTGAAAATGTGATTTCTCTTTAATTTATGGGTTGATCAGTATCTAATAAGAAATTAAAAATGAAAGACCTTTAGCTTGTGTTTGGATTTGGAAGCTTATTTTTGAAGGTTGAGGACAACATCAGAGTTTGTATTGCAGCACCAAAAGGACCAATATTTAGTGCCCTTGCATTATGGAACTGTTCATCAAACTGTGGCCTTGGGATAAAATCCGTACTCTGGAACTGTTTTTTGGTTTTTTTTTTTTTTCTGTATACTTTTAAAATTTATAATTGTGATTATTGTAATGTCTAGTCTTGAAGCCAGCACATGAGATCTTAAACTAGTAAGAGTATTATACAGTCATTAGCTATATAATTCTTTGTAAACTAAAGAAATAACTAATTTTATGATATGATTTTAATGTTAAATGTTTCCTATAAGTGCATGAAGAGCAACCAGACAAGAACACATTTGTGTTGGGTTTTAACATGTTTTTAAAACTGATTGCTGGAGTATTCCACAGCATGGCTACACTATGTTTACAGCCCCACCACCTGTTCGCCTACCGTGTAAGAAAGTTGTGTGCGCTATTTTCAGCCATCTGTCTTTTCTCTGAATTTAAAGCTCCGTATTAACATCATTTAAAAAAGAAAAAAACCTTCTGTAGTCCTTCAAGAGCGCAGAAACTTAGAGCAGCCACTTCATTAAGCCTAGTGCCAATCTCAAATACAGTTTGGTCTACTGTTGCATTTTTCTGGTACTCGCATTATATTTCCATTCTTTGTGCTTTGATAGTGTTTTAGTCTAGACATAAAATAAAAAGAACAAATTACACCCACAGTTCAGCTGATCTAATGCTAATCAGAGAACTTCAGAAAATAGGTGAATGCAGCTTCTGTAGAGTGTCTTCATAAATGCTGTTACTGTTTCTTTCAAGTTATGATGAACTATAGAAGGTAAGCTTTATTTGGTTATAAAACTTCATGAAAACTTAATTTTCTGAATGTTTTGACAGTCTCCTGAAAACTTTGCATGCTGACTGCATATTTTTTTTTGCAAAGTAAAATACTTCAGGACACATAACTTGATTAGAAACAGTTCCTTTAGTCCATATTTATTGCTACTTCACTTCTCATATTTTGTGTTACTGAAACACAGAGCTGCTCTTGAAGCAGTGGTTGGAAATAACTTGTGCGTTAACCAGAAGCACATGTAGGAGATGGTTAGCTAATGACCATGGTTAATTTAAACCCTTTGAAATTGATGTGACCTAAGATATGACATTTTTAAGGTAAACTGTACAGAGTTATGGAATAAATTTCTGAAGTAATTCTTGAATAATCTTACTGTATTGAAACTACTGTGAGAATCAAGAAGGATGCCCTACCTCTTTTTTTCTTCCCCTGAGCTTGGTAGGAATTGGCTTCCTTTCTGTATTTTTTATCAGCACAACTGTTATTTATTACAAGAGCCACCAGAGAAGTTTTCAAGCCCTGCTGAAAAGCTCAAGGGTGCTGTATTCAAGCCGCATCTTTGGGTTTTGTCTCATTATTCTCTCTCAGCTTGAAACTTGTTATTAGAGTCTCCAAAGCATGTCTGTGCCATGAGTAGAAATGCTAAGCATCACAAATACTTGTAAGATTAGCCTTGAAGTCTTTAATGTAAATTTTCTTCTAAACAGGTTGAAAAGGCTTGTGTTTTTTATACTGATTCACTGAAGTAGACTTTTTCCTGATTTTTGCTGTTTTTTCACACTTGCCATTTCCTTTCCTCAAAGCTAACTGGTTGAAGTGACTTCAGAGAGAACTGATTCAGTGTCATGTACTACAGCAGAGGAAATTTGGGGTTTTCTCAGGGCTACTGATGTCTTCTCAAGTGGGACAACTTCCCTAAAGAAAAGTTGTGTGATACTTCTAAAGTAAAACATAAAGCTCATTTTGAATGTGTAATCGCTTTCAGCTCAATCAGCCATGTGAGTGCCTTTTAATTTTTCATATAATGCCAATTTTGCTGGTACTGGAACTTGATCCATGAGGTTTCCTGGCTCATATTACTTATCAGAGAAATGGCAATTTTGTTGGTCATGGAAATGATCCCTTCAATCCAGTGTATTAAGAGATTCCAGGAAAACAGCATCAGGTTTCTGGCTTCCCATCCCCATAGCCCTTATATTTGCATTTTTTCCTCCCATCCCTCTAGCTTGAGCTTTTTAAGCGTTACGCACAATTTTATTGTATCAGTATCTCCTTAAAATTCATACTAGTTTTTAGTCAGAAAAATACAAATTATTTCTGGACAAAGAAATTAATTTTATATCAAGCTATCCCAAGTTGGTATGGCTATTAAATTTAACCACTTCCACCTTTCTAGTTCTACCTAAGCTAACTGCAGTTTGAACAAGAAGGGAATTTTTTCTACAATACATTTTGAATATTTAGCAAGCTGGAATGAACATGCATCTTCAGTCTTTTTTACTGAAGCTGGCAGAGACTCAAGTATAAACATTTTTCCATTCTTTTTAATAAAGCCTCATTAAATTTAGCAATTCAGAGAGAAGCAACACTGATACCATTTTATTTTTGTCTTACTAAAAGTTTGGTCCAGACTTTCAAAGGTTGTTCAGATCTCCAGCCTACCTGCTGAAGAACTTTGCCTTCTTTCCATAGTGTGTTTTGCAAGCATACACCTATGTGATTCTACCA
The DNA here is from genome assembly GCF_036417845.1 of Apteryx mantelli. Taxonomy (NCBI): domain Eukaryota; kingdom Metazoa; phylum Chordata; class Aves; order Apterygiformes; family Apterygidae; genus Apteryx; species Apteryx mantelli. Next base: position 18,172,272 of record NC_089991.1, on the reverse strand, counting down.
ACACCTCGTAGATGATCTCTTTTGTAATTTGAGAGTTATGATGTGAAAAGAATAAGAGTTATGACGTGAAAAGAATAAGAGGTCATGCAGAGAATAAAAGGTCCTGTTTACTCTCAGCCTGTATATTAAAAACAAAAGTTCAATTCTGGCTTCTAATAATGCATTAAATATTCCTTCAGTAGTACTGTGAGATTCTTATTTGCATATGTGTCATTGGTAGTATACATGCAAGGTGGTTTTATTGCCTTTAAGGACTGTAATACTAGCTCTTTATCTCTATCCAGTGTAGGTCTTCAGGAAGTATCTACTTCCAGATAAGTTGCAATAACTTCTTATTCTTAAATGCTTCAGAATAACAGTGGTATTTTAACATTTGTAACTGATTCAAGTGGTGTTTTTTTCTTTAAAGCAAATCTGTGCTCCTTAAAAACTAGGCAGTGTCTTATGAATTCAGTCCATAACTTACATTAATGCCTAAATTTACATTCAAGCTAATTTTTAAATATCACCTTCATTATTCACACTGTGAAAACTGGATGGCTATAATCCTGAGGAAACAGGTTAGTTAAGTTCAAAGCGGAATTCAAGATCAATGCAGTTCCGTTCATGCCCATGTAATGAAGTTAGCTCTTGTCAGTTTTTTCCTAATAACAGAGGTTTCTGGATCCCTTTTTGGATAATATGGGCTTAAAAGACATACAATATGTAGAGGAGTTTGCTTAGATTAAGAAGAGAACAAAAATGTTGTGGGTCACGTTAAAAGTATTTGACCAAGACCTGTAGATTACAGTGCAGAGCTACAAAACATGCTTGACACGTACAGCTAATGTTTTGGTTTTAATCTTTCCATTTCTATTTAAGGCACAGAAAGATCATTGTGGATAAAATGAATGAATTATTTTAATTTCTCAGACATAACCAAGATTGTTTGGTATGCAACAGATGTGAGAGACAAAAAATGCCTTATCACACAGTATAGAGGGATAATTCCTCACTTACATTCTTTGAGTTTTACTAATATATTCCAAAGAACATTGCCAGTATTCTGTCATCTGTGATAAGATAGTACAGTTCCTTAAGTTTAAAAAAAGTTTGCAAACAAGCCTGTTTTATAAGTTTTGTTTACTTTTTCACACACGTAAAGTGTATTAAACACTTAAAACCATGCTTTCTGAAAACATCTCAAAAGATACTGTAATATATTCATAACTATTAATGTGCTAATGGAATATGAGCAGTCTAGGTTAGGATAATTGAGTGCCAAATCCTGCTCACTTTCGTAACTCAAGTAGACAATTCTCTTAAATGGGGATTATTTTAAACTAATGAGCAAGATTTGGCTTCAAGGCCTTCTGACTGGGGAACATAGTAATGCTACTTGGCATATTCCTGCTGGTGCTAAATCATTTGTTGAAAATAAAGATTCTAAATAGAAATTGTAAATAAAATATTTATGGCCTGGTCCTTTTGACAGACTTAAATTTTATCATTTGCAAAATTTTTTGGCCTTATTTCAAGTTTCCCTTTTCTTAGACTGTGTGGACTGTGGTCATTAACATGGCAAGTTGCTGACAGGTTTGGCTTTCGTGCTGCTGTCTGTAAGGCCCATAACATTCCAGTTGTGCGTTATGATACGGATTGCTCTCCATTGCCAGAGTTCAGTGTTACCCATAGGCTTATTTTGTCATTGTAGCTGTTTAAGTGGATAGTATTACATTGAACAAGATCAGCATATGTTCTTTGCTAAAACTTCAAGAAATTCAGCCATTACTGTAAGCATTTGTGGGGGAGTTGTTGAAAAATGCAAAAAAACCCTATTTAAAATTATTTTAAGTGACATGTTGATTAGCCTTGTCTCTAAAATAAACTGGAATATGATATAAGAGTTGCTAATCTTCAGTAGATATCAATTGCTAGAATTTCACAATTATTCTAATGTCAATTTAAGAACACTGTAAATACAACCTTCAGGAGGAGGTATTTGTTTCAGATTGTGCATTATAAAAGAAAATTTCATTATAAGGCTGTAGTGAATTAGTATTATGAGAAATATTAAATTACAGCATCTAGAACATTAAAATTAGTGTATTGATGTTAAAGGAAATAGAGGATTTTTGATAATCTGCACTTTTTTTACACTCCTCATAAGTTTTGGCTTTTTAACAAGCAAGTGTTTTAAATATCATCTAGTGTCTTGTCATATGCAGGCCTTCTAATGACCAATTCCTGTCTTCAGAGTATTTGTTTTAGTTACTTAGCAAAATGGACAGGCAAATTTATGAACTGCAAGCTCATGTAGGATGGAAGTTCTCCTAAGAGCCATTTGGTTAAGTTGCCTTATTCTAGTACATTGCACTCATGTTATGTCTCCACTTTCTTGTTTACTGTTCTGACACTGAAGATGTGATGTAAAAATATGTGCTACAAATTTATTCATAAATTACTGATTGATACCTTTGTGTCACCTGTTAATACAGCTCTTGTAAATGATACTTTTATGCCATCTGTAATACAGCTCTTGTAAATTGTTTAAATTATTTTTCCTTTTATAGATTCTCATTATTGAATGTACAGATCTGGGTCCCTTTCATATTTCACTAAGTAATTACACTGTGGCCAAAATGTGGCCAACACTGTAATTCATCCCATCAAAACTGTAGATAATTCTTTACTGCTTGTTTGCATGAATAAAGTTTGTATTTCACTTACTCTGTCATAAGCCAACTCCTCTGTGATGGGCCTACTTTTTACAGTTTATTTTCCTGGTTTTGTTACTGTTTGTTCTGTATGAATGTAGAAACAGTACTTTGTCTTTTCCTAATAAATAATTTGAGATTGTTCATTGTTTGTCAGTGTTTGTGAATTATTGTGGGTTTTTTTCTGATCCCCCCCCCCCCTTTAACACTATAAATTGCTATGATAATTCATACTGGATGTTACTGCATAATGTTTGACAGTAAGGAAACATGACTGGTATGGTTTTCTTGCTCTTCTCTTCCTCTCCTTTAATTTAATCAAACCATATACTTTACATTTCTTAGATTCAGCTCCTGTTTTTAAAAATGTATATATCATGAATAACTTTATAGCTTTAAAGTAGAAAACATGCCACAAACATGGTAGTGGTGGCTGCTGTGTAAACTTTTGCTTTCCACATTAACTTGGGAACATGCACACAGTTTACTCAGAATGACATTTTCCTGTTCAGTGAAATGCATTATGTATTCATAAACTGCAGTTTATTTTCTTTTGGAATTGTTCTGACTGGATGCATAATAGGCGAGAAGTCTTCAGGAATGAAGAGCCTGTGCCACAACAGCATGTTGCTAATGCATCTCGTGACTAGCTTGCTATGTCCTTGACTGTGCTTTAGCATTCATTTTGCAGATATTGTTGTCATCCAGGCTACAAGTTTTCGTTTTAAGCTGCCAAAAATGAAACCCTGAAAATTGCATTCTGTATTGTATGTCCACCAATTCTGGCAAACAGGAGCTCTACACCCACTAGAGTCTTTTTACTTAGGGAAAAGGTATGGGTTCCTTTACAAGTTATGGGGGTGTTGATTAGTTTGGTCTTTTTTTTTTTTCTTTCTTTTTTTAAATGCAGAAATACCTGTTTCTTTGTGTACTGTAGTAGTCGTTTGAGGAGGCTATTTTGCTTGGGGTCCTTAATCCCTTTGTGATTCAGCCTGTGTGTAAACTTGGGACACAGAGGTTCCTGGGTAAAGTGTGTGATTAGTATTTAATTCTAGCTTATCCATGGATACGATAAAAACCATTTCACACAAAAAAAATTTCACACATGAAAAAATTGTAGTGGTCACCTTGTGCGCCGTGAGTGGGAGGTACAGGAATGCGTCACCATATTCTCCAGTTTCCATCATGAAGCCAGCAGAGGGAGCAGACAGACCACCATTTCTGCTGAATTCTGCACAGGAAGCATCTCTGTTTTGCTGAAAGTAATTTGTTTACAAAGATGTGAGGCAGGCTTACATGGGGGGCCTGCATGCTACAGCTGCTGCTGCTGCTATCCAGGGATTTCATGCATTGAATGCCGTGGTACAGAAAGTAAATTAAGATGTCCCAAGAAGCAAAATGTGAGACCTGGGTGGCATGCCAGATTGCTTTCTGCCATTCTATCATCTCGCTTTTAAACTGTTTGTGTGAAAAGAGTAGCTAATGAGGTGCCCTGGTTCCTTCATAAAATGGGAACATATTGCATCTGTTCTGCCTGAACAAAGGTGTGTGTTTATGTATACCAAATATAAAGTAATAAATCTAAAGATAACTCTTCAGGGCTATAGAACAACTAGTGTTGCATGGTTTCTATGGACCAGGTTGCAGGGGAGAGAGTATTTACGCTATCTGTAAGTATGTAGTTGAGATAGTTTAAAAATCTTAGCTCCTTTTGTAGTTTTACAGGGCCTCAGGGCAAATTGCCTTCGGGAGGCTGCAGTAGCTCTGCGGCTGGCCCAGACTTCTAATTTGGGCCCTTAAAGCTGGACACAGGAAGTGAAATGATGCAAGTATGCATGATATATCAAAGAAATAACATATTGCTATGGGTAAAATTTCCTTGCCAGAAGGCACAAGGAGGCTGTTCAGTTGCCTGAAGATGCCTTTTTGCTGACGGTGTTAAGGAACTAAAGCTATGCCACCCAGAAAAGGAATATGTGCACCGAGAGTGTTTAAGTTCTCAGAAACATTGTGTGGGGTTGATGGGCAGCTCAGCAAGGTTTTGATGCGTGTTGGGACAGACACCTTTGTGGTGGATGAACATTTTATGCTCTCGACCCTTTAGATTTTGGCTGAGCAGTGTTGACAGAGAGAAGCTTTTGGCAGTGGTTTATTGCAGCTGAGAGGCAGGGGGAGCTGATGAGCATTCTGCACTGTTGTCCTTTACATAGTTATAAAGACTTACGTAATTATTTTTCTCCCCTAAAAAGGCTTACACACTGAGCTATGACTAGAGTGCTCTAGCCAATTCTTGCATGATGATCCAAATGAAAGATGATCCACAGTGACAAACTTTTTTTTTTTTTAGTAGATGCTAAAATAAATTCCATGAACTGAGGAAAAAAATAAAAAGTATTAAGGCAGAGTGAAGATTCATAGCCAAATTAGACTCTGCAAGTACTGAAAGGTAAATGACCTGCAGCCCATGTGATATAAAGGTGAAATAAGTACTTAGGAGGAGCTATATTTGCACATTAAATTTTGAAAAGTTTTGTCACTGTTTCACCTAAGCCTTGCATGCCCTAGAAATAAGAAAAAGAGAGGAAAAGGAAAAGCTAAGGTGTATAGGTACCTGGGGACAGAAATAAGTGCTTAATGGGATCTTCAAAGGACTTTAGCTGTCTAAATACTTTAATCTTTAGACTTTGCAGGGGCTGTGCAACTGCGATGTTTGGATTTCCTACCTGCGATCTCTTCTCCATGATCAAGTGATGTAACAAACACCTCAGAGTTCAGGTGTGCAACCATAGCATCAGGCTGTTCTGGTTTAAATAGGGGTGATGATTTTACAATTTTTTCCCTATATTTGCAATTCTATTGTTTTTAACTGTACATTATTCAGCAAGTGTGCAATGAGACATTCATTAATGCCTGCGTAGGTCTCAGTTGTTAAAATGGAACCTTGCCTGATACCTGCTTGGGATTTCCTTTTCTGTCGCGTGTGTCTGTTCTCTCTTGTGCCTGACTCCATTCTCTGCATACCCTCCCGTTAGGTAGCTCTAGACAGCAATTAGATCCTCCTTTAGCCTTCTCTTCCTAGAACTGGATGAGGCGAGGTCTCTCAGCTTCTCCTTTGTCATGTGTTCCAGCACCCCGACCATCTTGGCTGCCCTGCTCTCTGTTTTTCCTGTGCTGGGAAGCTCCAACCAGGCAGTATGCCCAAGTGCTGAATGCAGGGGATGAATCACCTCCCTCAGCCTCTCAACCATGCTTCTGCTCATACAGTCCAGTATACCATTGGCTGCCTGTGCCACAAGGACACACTGTTGACCCATGTTAATCTTGTTGTCCACCAGGACCCCCAGGTTCCTTTCCATGAGGCTGCTTTGTAGCCAGTTGGCACCCAGCCTGAACTGTTGCATGAGTTTATTCCATCCAAGATGCAGGCAGGATTTCACATTTCCCTTTGAATTTCGTGAGGTTTCTGTCAGCCCATATATTCAGCCTGTTGAGGTACCTCTGAGTAGCAGCCCTGCTCTCCAGCATATCAACCTCTTCCTCAGTTTGTCACCTGCAAACTCGTTGTCATCCAGCTTGTTCGTAAAGATATTAAACAATATTGACCCCAGTATTGATCCCCAAGGAGCTCCACTAATAATGAGAAACCAGATGGCTTTTGTACTGCTAGTCACAACCCTCTGAGGCTGGTGGTTCAGCCAATTTTCCATCCCTCCTATTGTGCAGGTATCTGGTCCATATTTCATCGTTTTTGTTACAACAAAACCATGAGCTATCCTGTCAAAGGCCTTGCTAAAGTCAAGATAAACAACATCCAGTGATCTCCCTTCATCTACAGAGCCAGCCATTAAAGAAAACTATCGGCTTGGTCAGGCACAATTTGCCCTTGGTAAAGCCATGCTGTTCCTAATTGCCGCCTTGTCCTTCCTATGCCTTGGTGCGTCTTCCAGGAAGATTTGCTCCACAGCCTTCCCAGGGACTCAGGTGAGGCTGCCCAGCCTGTAGCTCCCTGGCTCTGCCTTTTTGAAGGCAAGTGTGACATGGGCCTTTCTTAAGTCGCCAGGAACCACCCATGGTCACCGTGACCTCATAAGGGCACCGGCCAAGTAAAGCCTGCCCGGTCCCACGGGCTGGTCAGTCGGCTCCAGCCCATGTCCGGTTGGCTTCAGGGCTAACTATTTTCCTCTACAACGGGTAATGCCGCCCTCCCGCAGATTCTGCTCGTACACTGAGGGACCGGGAAGGCCCAGCAGGAGACCTCGCCTGTGGAAACCAAGGCAGAGAAGGTACTGAGGGCTTCAGCCTTTTCCGTGTCCTTTGTCCCTCGGGGTCACAGGGTTTGACAAACTAGTGTGGTTCTGTTGGAGACTGGTATGCCAGGGTGAGCGGTGTCCAAGCGGATGCCCTGAGCTTTGGCTGGGAGCTGGTTATCAGACTGGTGGCAGCAGAGGAAGGCAAGGCTGGAGGCAGCCAGGGAGCAGGTGCCGTTAGCAAGGAAACAGAGGAAAGGAGCCTCAGACAGCAAATGCAAAATGGTTGATCCCCAAATCAGCGGCATTAGAGATGTAAGGGCGGTGTCACCTGAGAGACTTTGCTGAGTTCTGCATTTAATGTTCGTGGAGTTACATTTCACTTAAGGAACACTCTACATTGGGAGGGTCTGGTTTAAATCTTCTCCAAGATCTACAGTTTTATGGCTATTTATTAGCTTGGAGATCAGCCTGCCATCTGTGAGTAATAACAGTGCTTTTCTCACTTTTCTGAAGGGGCTATATTAGATGTATAAAAGGCTATCAGTCTTCCATATCCCAGATGTGCGTTCTGGAGATGCGAATTACCAGTTATCTCTGGCAATCCCTTTATACACCTTTTCATATTGCAAGTTTTCTACTATTTTACTGTCTGTGGACAAATTATTGATGTTATTTGGTACTAGGCAAAAAGATTTCCCAGGGACTGTATGGCAAGTACAACTCTTTACCTCAGTAATTTACCATTGAGAGGAAAAGCTATTGCTGATGATGCTGGCTCATTAAAGAAGCCTTCTGGGTCACAACTGGAGCAGTTGCCTGCAGGGTGTGGGTAATGCTGAACTGCTGTTTTGAAGGGAGCGCTGGGACTTCCGGCACGACTGTTCCTGGGCAGCACAAACCTGCTCGTGGGATGCCTACGTTTTTTCCTCTTTCCACTGAAGAGGTTACTGTTACTCTTCTGTCCCAGATTAAGTAGAAGCTTTGGTGAAGGATTCAGCTGTTGTGAAGGGCACACTGCTGAACTAGTGGTGTGCCAAAATATTCCCAGAATGGCGCACACCTTTTCTTACTGGAAAGGAGGGAGAAAAAAGAAAAAAAAAGGTCAGTGAGACTCGATACTCTGTATGTTGCTACCAGGGGATCTGTAGGCGTTCAGCATATGATCTGGTAATTTTTATTTTGCCATTTGATTTATTTATTTTTAAATTGCAATTGTTTTATCTTTTAGTTTGGGGTATTTGTTTTAACGGTGACCGATTTTTTAAGACAGCTACCATTCACCATCCTCTGGACATCAGTCTGTTTTATGTTATTGGGCTGCCCTTCCAAAATTCATCCTCAAAAAAGTCTTGGTGTGAGTGCTTTACAGGCAGAGCCTTTTGGCCAGAGAGCCCGCGCTACTCCAAGGCTAAACATCAGATTTTGATGTACTGGGAAAGGGGGGGGGGAATTTCAACAGTGAGTCCTTTTGCTTGTAACTGGGATCAGTTCAAAAGCCATCCAGCCTCTTTAGCAGTCGTTTGCATGAGGTGTAAAGCTGGCAGATGGAGGTTGTAGCTATCTCAGCTTTTCTAAATTAATCCATGCTACGTATGACTTAACACCCCAGCTCTCCCTGGCATCTTAAGGATATTTGTCTGTCAGCTCAGACGGAGAACCCCGAGAGGCAGGAAAACACTTAAGTCAGGCAGTTCTTAAGTCCTTTGAGGATTAGGGTTTAATGGATTCTGATACCATGTGAAAGCTGATGACGTGGAGAACATTGGACTGCAAATGCCTTCAAACCAAACAGAACTTAAGTTCTGCTATGGTCAGTTTTAAGAACAAGTTCTAGGCAGGAACGTATTATACCGGTCGTAAGTATCCTTCACAAATACTGGTGCGCATTGATATGGTGAGGACAGTACATCTGGAGACCTCGTAAAAAGTATGCGACACTTCCAGGTTCTCCACTTTGGGCTGCTCTCCTCCTGCGTCCTGGGAACTGGCACAAGCAGCCAGGAGATTTGCCAGTTCAAACAGTTCTGCTGCCAGATGAAGAGAGGGGTTTTAGGCAAACACTGCAGCATGTGCGAAGCTCTCCTAGCACACGGCTACAGTTACAAAACACTCCATATCATGTTCCAGCTTGGGAAAAGCCTGCAGCATTAATTTCAGGTTGTTTGGTGACAGAGTTCACTAGCTGTGCTTGCACTCTGACTGCGTTTCCGTTTCTTCTGTATCAATTAACAATACAAAAATCAGTCTTGAAGGAAAAATAATGGCTGATTTTGGTACATTGGTTTCCCCTTGCTGCAGCTGAGTAAGACCTACCAGACTTTGGAGGATGGATGCTAGTCCCTTCTTGCCCCCACACAATATTCACCATTTCTGGTATCATATTTTCCTTTAACTTAACTCTTATGAAACCTGGAAATGAAATCTCTTCCGTTGAATTTTCCCCATATTCTTAGTCCCTGGTGGAAATGCAAGTTCCCAGTTCTCCAGAACTAGCAGCAGTTTGGATAAGGAGGAAAAAAAGTTTGACAATAACTTTCTGACTCTCTCTAACAAATTTTTTTGAACTTCCACTGTTAGAGACAGGTCTTAATTCTGACTCCATGATACACTACTTTTATATAAGTGGATGTTGTTATGCAAAATCAGAGCTGGATCTCATACACATAAAAGCAATTTCAGAATTGTTCCAGTACCAACAGAGTAGTGATTCTGGACTTACCCTGGTGATCAGAGCTGACCTTATGTGTAATTTAAAGTGTATATCCTATATCTATGTGTATATATGTAATGTTTATATTGAAGGAGACAGAGCTTGGACATAACACAGATAGTAAAACTTTGTTAGTAAAAGTTCTTTAACAAAGTGAAATAGCCCACACCACCTAAGCTCTTGCTTGAGTTAGTCTGAGCAGAGCTTATGCACCTGTGAGGTGCAGAGGCAGGGGAAATACATGCGACTGGCATTCCGAGTAGCCTCTCTGTGCTGCCAGCTTTGGATCGTCGTTATGGTCAAACCAAGCACAATGAGCTGCAGGAAGAGCAGTGGAGGGGCCTGCGAAAAAGAAAACCATCAGTCTCTTTGAAGGTACTACTAAAGGAGCAACACTGGGATGAGTATTACATTCTCTGTAGGATGCTTTATGTTAAATAAGGTACAAGGAAGTAATGAATATCCACCATTTGTTTTTATTTGTCCACCTATTTCTATCAAACAATGGATCTGGTCCTTGCGAAAGAGGTAAGACGTATATTGTGTTTGTTACTGTGAAGTAATGGAAAGACTAAGTGAGAGACAGTTGGATAATTGAGAACAAAGAGAAACCCTCTGCCTGTAGTCCTTCTTGTCCGTGATGGATTAATGCCTGTTGCCAAAAGATGCAGAACTGTTGATCTGTATATGACTGAATCATGCTGTCAGCGATGCAAAAGATTTTTATAGTGTGATAAAGATGTCATAGGCATTTAACAATCTTGATGCATTAATGGTTTTATCTAGTACAACAAGCGCTGTGCTCAAGCTATGGTGAACTTTTGAGGAGTACTCGGTTGTGTAGCTAGCAGAAGCTGCTGTGGTAATATAACATGAACCTCTGCATAAGAGCAGCAATAGGATTTCCCTAAAAGAATTTCTGATTTAGTTGCCTATAATGCTTTTTCAGAAGAAATTTAATCTTAATATTCAAAATCCAGTGATTTATTACAGCCTTCAAAAATTTGTATGAGACCTAAATTGCCCTAATCATTAAAATTTTCCACCTTATTTCAAGTCTGAATTTCCTTGCAGACCATCATCTCCAATTTATATGCTAATAAGCAGAGGCGTTTAAATTTCGACCAAACTACATTTTTGAAAGCAAACTTTCACATAAAACTGTGTGTTTTTCAAGCAGCTCAGTAAACATATCTTACTTATAAAGTTCCAACAGATGCTTCAGAGGAAGTCAGCCCACTCAAGTAGCTTAGATATTGTAGAAAATGAGTTAACCATTACGAAATCTGAATAGTCTCTTTTTCTTTTAGAGCATTGCCTGTTTCCTGATAAATTAGCTTCTGATAGAAAATCTGCAGAAGTTGTTATTGCAGTCCCAGCAGTAAAGTTGGTTTAGAACTGGATCCTAGAAATATAAGCTTAGTAAATACTGATTGCCTCTGTCATGAAACCTGGAAAATGCTTTATGCAAAACTTCTGGTGCTAGTCTGCTAGTTTTAAAAGAAAGTATACCACCAGTCCCTTGCAGGGCCTTGCAGGCACAGCAATAGAAATGGGAATGCCTGATCACGTGCTCGGTGCGTGTTAGCATACCTTGCCTGATTTAAGTTCCACAGGCTGTTTTGCAGAGTTTTTGTTCACCACGCTTGTAGCTGGAGACTTGTGCTTATACTGGTATATGGGGTTAAAAACACAAGATTCTGGAACTGAAATTCAGAATCAAGGTTGGGTCAGTGCTGGGTCCCATTTGCATATGAAGATGTATCTGGATTACACACAGTTTGTATATCACTGTCATCTTGGCATCTGTATTTAATAATTCTCTCTGAAAATTACTACGTATCTTGTACAGAAAGAATCCTTAAATTTGAGTTTATTGATGAACAAGAGTTTTGTCTTTTTTTTTTTTTTAACTCCCAAGCAATATACTTGCAACAGAGACAACAGCTATAGCCCCAGCCTTAGAGCTTCTCCCTGCAAACGTGCATGTCCTTCATGTACATTTGCAGAGAGCCTGATCTTGCTCTTCCAGAGCAAGGAAATCCAAAGCTGCTTTGATCTCTATACCTGGTTATCTGTTATATTGGCATCTGTGACTCTTTCTTTTAACACTAGGATAGATGTAGTGCGACTCCTAAAACTGAGAGTTGATTCCAGATGGCCTTCTTTGGGAGACCTTAAGTGTAAGGTTACTTTCAAACATATTTGCTAAGTTTTATTAAAGTATAGTTTATCCAGCCTGGACAGAGCTCTTGGGAGCCTGCTACGCTTCACCTCAAGCTCCAGTTTGGGGTTTCTTTTGCGTGCACCTTTCTGCACTGGTGGGTCTCCACAGGTTGGGCTCAGGTGTGCCTGCACTGCTGAGCTGATATCGTGCAACTCCTGTCACCATCACACGGAGATCAATTCAAGCTGACAACAGCAAATGCTTGTTAATGATAATGCTGACAACAGCAAATGCCCTTGACTCCATGGTCTGAAACCAGATGTGATGTAGAAAAACATGTTTTAATTTTTATTTAGTGTCCTGCAGGCCTGTAGAGTTGCTACGGGACTCGTAAGTAAGAGCCAGCTTATATTGCTTTTCATGTTGGTGCTCTCAGCAAATGCTGCAAGACCAAATATAAACTGATGGGGCTTTTCTAGAAGAAAGATCAAATCTTTATTTCCGAAAAGGTGAAACATGAGAGCAGCAATTGCCTTTTACAAATAAATGCGATGTTAATGATGAAGTGGTGTTTCAAAGTTCACGGGCATGTTTAGGACATGCCATTTAACATCAGAAAATTTGTTTTGTTAGGATGTGATTTGATGACATAAGGAGCTTTCAGTCACTCCTGGCAATGTTTGATTCATACATCGCTGTTCTGTAGTAGCTTTAGTTACTAGATTGTAAGATTCAGAACAGACTTTTCCAAATCAGAGGATGTCAACAATGTACTAAAATCAAAACACATCTGGAAAGTCTTCTGCCCCTCTCACTGCAGCTCATTCTGATTAAAAGTGTTCCTGGAGCAAAAAAACATCCAGCACTTAGAAGAGACTTAATAGCTCTTTCAGTAGATATGAAACTGGACACACTGAAATAACACTTGTCATTTGAAATGTTTATTTGAAACATGATTCTAGTTTATAGCATCATTCATGATTTTGTTCATATTTCGTTGTTCTGAAGAAATACTAAACTGTTGCCCTACCCAGTCCTGCTCCCACGCATATAACATCAGTATTGTACTTGAAGGGACTATCTTTCTTCAAGCTCTAACAACCTCTTGGCTCTTCATTTACTGTCTTTAGAGATGTGCTGGCTCTCTGGAGCTGTAATTTTTTAGCCTGGTATGAGCTTATAAATATGTCACTCTGTGACTATGAAAACTAAAGCTATTTTTTGGCACAGTAATGGCCTCATTCTTTCAGAGTCATGAGAAATGGGTCATCTTGTTTAAAAAAAAAAAGAAATCTGCACTTCAGCTTTGGAATCTGTGCTTTCCTGGCTGCCTGGCTATCAAGAATCTTTGGGTAACTTGCTGGAAAAGTCTCCATTTTTAAGTGTTATTTTCCAATCCCTATTTAAAAAAAAAAGGTTTCCCCACCCCCCCTTGGGTTTTTTTCCTCTGTTTAATCAGGTCACCTCTACTCGAGTGAGGCAGTGCATGAGGAAGCTGAAAACTTATTTTATGGAAGTAAGCTTCCTCCTTCGGGGCACCTGGATCCAGAAGAGTTTCTGTGCCGCAGCGTCGTCCCCCACTGCCCCGCGGGGCAGTTTCAGACCTGCACGCGCTGCCGCACATGCTCTTGCGCATCCCACACGCACCGCTGGCGATCATTGCTCCAAACTGTTACTCGAGCTAATGTGCAGGTATTACCCTTACAAATGGCATGTGTATACATTTTCTGCTGTGACTCTAGGTGATTTACAGGCCCATCTTCTACTTTCTGCTCCGTAGCTTTTTGTGAGGTGGTGGCCTGTTTGTGATGTTCATTCCACTGATTTTGAGGTGTCCTATGAAGATCTCTGCACACAAAGTGCACTGAGATGCTTCAGAGAAAGTTTTGTTTGTTTATTTTTAATTTTAATCTAAACACTCAAGCCGGGGACCCGCAAGAGCAAAGCTGAGGAGTTCCTGCTGTAACTGCTCCCGTTCTCCCATGTCAGCATTTGGAGACTCCTCTTGCCTCCTGCACACCCTCCGTGTTGTAGCTGTGTCTGCGCCCACAGCCTTTCCCCAGGGTGCTGCTATTCACTCCTAGGAACGCAGGAATTGCTGGTTTGGGTCAGGTGAGACTAAATATATTCCGGTTTCTTATCTCTGCCTGTAGATGCTTTTGAAAGCCTGCCAAGGGAAAACAGTCTCTCCTGTTTCTAATCCTAATTTGCCCACTTTAAAATTGCATTTCTTGGCCATGCAGCCTGTTGGCTGCCAAGCATAAACTAGGGCAGTGTTAAGACGTCTCAGGATGTGGCTTCACAGTCAGTTGAAGCCGTGTACTACACTACAGCCAAATCTCCTTTCTCCAGCTTCCAGCTGTGTGTTTCTGTCCCTCATTTCAAGTCAAGCAGCATGGCAGTGCAGGAGCGATTTCGTGCTGCTGACGGTGAGTTCCCCGGCTGCGTCAGCGTGCGGCTCCCATGCAGTGATTGCCGGGGGGGCAGGCAGGAGGATACCTGAAACCAGGCCCTGAGCATTACGGTGGGCCTTATTTCGCTACCTGCTGAGGAGAAACATGCTGAGAACGCTGACGGTTCATTCCGACCTTTGGGAAGGGCTTCGGATGGTGCAAATGCATCAAGGCTATGAGACGAGGCAAAACCCTGCTGGACTTGCACGTTGAATATCTTTCTGGCATTACTTCTCACTGTCTGAATGCCTGAGCCAGAAATGTTTCCTCTCATCTGTTTGGTAAAAGCGTAGAGAGAAGATGCTACCAGAAATAATCCAGAACTGTTTACAAGTCAAGATGTTTTATTTTTCTCCATGATGGGGATATGGGGACTTGTCAGCGATCACTCTGGACGATCTGAGCTCTCCTCGTGTGGACGCCCTCATGCTGCTGCTCAGTCACACTCTTTTCCAGCCCATTCCCAGCAGGTCCCTGCTGTCGCCAAGGTCTCTGGCAGCATCAGGAGTTTCCCTGACCTGTGCAATTTTCTTCTGGCTGATCTTAGCAAACACTACCATATCCAAAATGTGTTCCGTCAAGGCTTTCCAGCAGTGCTGCCTGGAGGTCTCTGGCTCTCATCCCCGCTGAGTTTACTGAGAATGAGCCTGGAGCTGAGAGGTTCTTGAAAAACCTTGTCCTTTCTCATCTCTATAGACGCTGGTTAGAACAAGCAGTCGCCATGCCTAACGCCAGCTTGCTCCTCCAATGCACCTCCAAAACAGAGACTTTCCCAAGAATGACAGAGTGACAAGAAGGCTTATCTTCAGCTGGGGAAAAATGGATATTGATGACATTGGGAATGTGAAACAGAATCTAAAAATCAGGCCCCCTGCCATAAAGGCATCCTCAGATCCAAACACAAGCTGCAGCAGGGAAGTGATGAGCAATGCACCTCTGCTTTCTCCAGCTGGCTGGCTGTTTCGGAGGCTTATACCTGTCAGCACCCTCACCTTGATGTCAGTAGGACTGATTAACTTCTTAAAAGGATCATACCCCATCAACCTGCCTCTGCAAAGTGGGATGTGGGGGACGCTGTCCCAGTTGGTGGGTTCTCCTCTGTGACACTGTGACTCTGTTCTTGTTGCCTTCTACCCTTAAGAGAAACAGCAAACACAGTAATTTCCTTCTGGTTTTAAAATTATTGCCGTAATGCAAAAAAGTGGTTCTCCTGTCCACAGTAAGTGTGAAAGGTGAGAAATGTATAAATGAATGCAGTTGTTAGAATTATCCAGCTCTAGCTGGGCTTGGTTTGGTTCTGTTTGTCTTTGAAATATTTGGGGAAATGTTATATGGAAATTTTCCCAGTGTTAAATTTTGTCGTCATGAAAACATCCATCACACCTTGTGTTGCAACAGAAGAGAAGTCTGTCCAAACATGGAAACTGCAGGCTGGTATCACAAGCTCTCTGGTCTTGGAGGGCTACTTAACCTTTAGCAATGTCTTTTTTACCACTGCATTTAGTTTTTTTGGGTTGTCTTTTTTTTCAGCTGGGAAGCTAGTTTGTGCTTAGGTGCAGTTTGTTCTTTACATGCAGCCTTTGAAAATGTGACTAGAACAATGCTAACATGGATCACGAAGGTTTAACCCAGCTTGTCTAAATCCTGCTACAGCAGAAACAGGTGAAACTCTCCCAGCAGGCTGTATCCTGGATTATGTTCAGGTGCTACTGATAAGCTGTCCTAAACATCTGTGTGACTTCTGAGTTAAATGGGGCTTTTTTCCTGTAATTAAATCAAAGCCTGCTGGCAACTGAGTTTAGAAGAATGGTAAGCTTTACTCCTCAGACCAGAAATGCGCCGCTCTAACCAGAGCGGAGTGCCTCTCCAGGCATTTGGTTTCCCCCCCCCCCCCCCTTTTTGATGTTGGCATTCATTATGGCAACCTGGTCTTTGTATTCACTATGTGTTCACTATGGTTAACTGCACACAAATCCACAAAACTAAAACTTTACTAAAAATTCTGAATTTTGTTCTTCATATTTGGAGTAAGTAAATGTCTCTGGAACCTGTTTGATGACACTCTTTTGGACGGTATGGTCCGTTCTTGTGTGGCTGGTTTTGCAACTGTGATTACTGATGTTACCAGGGTTAATGGATATTTGAGGCATGTGACTAGTACAGCCGAGCGCTCGCTCTTATTTCTCTGTTGAAATGTTTCAGTTGAGGGGGGGGGGGGGGACAGGGAACACTTTCTCAAGACCAGGTACTTTCCACAAAAATGCTGTTCTTAAGAATTTTTCTAGGATTATCAGAACCAAAATACTCAGTTTTGCTCCACCCTTTTTAAAATGTTCACCTGTTTTCAATGACTCTGACCATTTTTGGTAGATGTGAAGGCAGAGCCCGTTGCTGCAAGGGGAAGGCTCAGCAGATCTAGATTTTTCATGTTGTGTGCTCTATAGCTGTCATAAGAGTGTGAAAAATTTCCACCCAAGTTAAGACAGCCTTTGTTACTGGCTGTGGACTCTCGTACCACAGAGTGCTATGAAATTAGTTCTAAAATGTGTCTGTCGCACTGCCAGCATAACGCTATGGAGTGGGGAATCACGTCCTGCTGCTGCAACGCAACTTCAGCTGTCGGGTGCGATGGTATGTGGGTTGCTATTTCACAGGCTGTCATCAGGCACGGGCACAAGTCCCTTGGGCTTCAGTGCCCAAAGGACTGAAATTTCCTCTCGTGAGCCTGATGTGATACGTGCTAATAGGCTGAAAGAGAAACAGAGAATCTTTACAGACATATGTTGGTCCCCTTGTAATGCTGGGCAATACGTATTTCTTTCTTCCAGCCCTGTCCTTGGCAGGGTGACAATAAAGGAGAATCTCTTAAATACTAGATGCCAAGTTGGTGCAGGGCTGAGCTTAACCCTACCTGGAGAAGGGCTGAATGCCCATCTAAAGATGGGAATACTAAAGAATAGCATCTGCAGCCTAATGAGCTATAGTAAAGCACACGTTTCCTGTTTTGGTGTCTTGTCCTATACGGTGTTTTGACAACAGGGAAGTTAATCAGTAACGTCTTGACCAAGTCTCACTTTCTTCTATAGAGCGTTAGCATTACAGTGCAGTGTTGGCTGCAAAAGTGCTTCAAGGGAATCTGCTAGAACAATTTTTCTTTAATGATATAAGCTTAATAAAATCTTCTTAAAGCCTCTAATTAGTTTCCAAAAAAAAACACACTGTAGGTCCTTTTAGGTCATCCATTGTCACCTTTGGTCTCGTTGCTATTATTAAAGCAAAGCTGATCTGTGTTCCTTCACCATAAAGACACCCTGTCCATTGCTAATACCTTTCCTTCTAGGGCAGCGGCTCTTCAGTCTTGTATTAACACAAATACAGTGGTTCTAGTTAACATCCAGTTAATACCCTGCGGTAACAGCTGAAGGAAATGCCTCCATCTGCTGCTTACATTTAAATATTTGCACTATCGTGTTCCCACTAGGATAGCTGAAGAGCAAAATACTGAGTTCAGTGCTCTCTCACTACTTGATGTTTTTATCATTTAAGGGTTGAGACAACTTGTAAATGCTTGAAATAGCATGAAAATCCCTTTGCTGGCACAGACCTTCAGTCTTATTGGAAGGCTGTCTGCTATTCTCCTGGTGTGAAATTTTCATATGTTCAACAGAACAATTATGGTAAAGTAAAAGATCTTAAATGACCAAGCCTATATGACAACTACCATTAAAAAAAAAAAAATCTGCAACTTGAGAGTGTCAAAATAACATGTTGTTTTAAAAAAACAAGAATTGATGAGTGACCAGCTCTCCATCAAGTGATTAACTTGGCTTCAATGAGCTCATCTAATTCCACTGATTTCTACAGCTTTTTGCAAAAGTATTAATGAAATTTTCTCTGCATAAATAACAAATAAGACTTTTAAACTATTGCCAGATTCTGTTAATTGGGAATGTAGTATGTAATAAGTTGAAAGACTTATCTTGGTGAAGGAACAAGGAACTAGGAAGAAGGATTATGGGCCGCAGTTAAATATTTGCTCATAACTGCAGTTTAGCTGCATGAGCAACCTCTTGTTATGGCACGTGGAAACAAGTATTTGTAAGGTCATGCATGCAGTTCAGTCGTTTTTCAACAGAGCGGTTGGGGCCCTTCCTAGTCTTAGTAGCTCTTCCAAGAGTGGCCTTGGCCCTTTCCAGCACGCTGGTTTTCCAGGCATTGATGCTCTATTCCAGGTACTTGCTAGAGTTAAAAAGAGAGTCTGCACTTTTACTGCTGTGAAATGTCTCGTCTCTGCAGTGGTACCAAATCTGGAAGGGTTTTGGCTGGTATGGTGTGTAGTGCGATTCCCACATGTTGCTCCGTGAAGGTCTTTTGGCTTTGCCAATTGTGATGCATATGTGTCCATAGAAATAAAGGAAATCTTTAGGCTGTGTGTTACACATAACGTGCTTTCTTCTGCTTTTGAAAACGATGAAAGTGAAATAAGAGACACAGCCACTTCAACAAATGAATCAGCGCACTATCCTGACCCTTCTTCCATGATGCAGGGGATCATCAAGGGTGTGTAAATATGAGTGTTTTAAAGACAACTAGAGGCTTACTGATAATAGTCAGATAAAAGAGTCCAGGAGCAAGGAAGCCTTAGGAGTTATGTGGCATGTGCTCTCACAGCCCCCAGGTGAGACCAGCTTCCCTGGCTTGCCACCTCGACCAGCAGTGCAAGGCAGGGCTTGCAGACTGGTTTTGACGTCCAAAGCCACAGGATCATCCTTGACTGTCAAATGCTCCAAGTTTTACTGTTGGGGGTTTGTTTACTTTTTTTTTTTTTTAAGGATCACCACTGTGGATACCTTTTTATGTCTAGCATCACATCTTTTTGCCAAGTCTGACTAGGTGATTTCCAAAAGTCTCCAGGATTCTCTATGTCCACTTCTGTCTTTGGGGTAAAAGAAAATCCTGTGTGCAAGCGGGCAGGACTGAGGTGTACAGTCCTTCTGAATATACTTTTGGATTCCAGGGGTTTATGATATTATGCACAACACATGGCCTCTGGAAGCAGGGCTCCTCATACGCAAGTGCTGGTGGCCACTTGAGGGCTTGAGCTCCTAAATAATGATCACTGTCATTCCCAGAACTGGTCTGGTGGCAGAGTCGTGTGTAGAAGGAACGAATGTGATAAAACTATAAACCAGGGCCAGATGCAAAATCCTCAGACATATGTGGGGATCTGTCGCTAAGAGCTCTTATCTGATAGTCTGTTTATTAATAAACTCTCATTTGAAATGTGCCAAAGGTTTGTACCCTTGTTCTCCAGCTGCCAGAAGAAGGGTGAAATAAAATACTTCTGGCCTATCTTTACTATTTGGATTAGCATTTCTAACAACAGTCTGATGTGGTTTATCTCCTAGTGAGAATTGTAAAATGTGTTCAGTCACTTCTCTTGTGTATTCTGGTAATGTTTTATGTATGTTCATCCAGTAAACTTTCTGGAAAATGCATGTTCTACAATCAGCTTATAATGGGGTGAGACTTTACTGGGTTTGTTGTTGATCAGAAGAAATGCTAAAGCTCTTGCAGCATTTTGGAAACTCCTGTGATTTGTCTGACACCCCCCCCTCCCCCTTTCACCCTTAAGGGGACCACATTTCCATGGTATTAATAGCTACTATAATTCTAGATATTCCTTTGTTCATATAATCAGCAACCTCACCTGAATCTTAAGTTTTTGCCTTGCCCTTCTGTGGGCATGTCCTTGTTGTACAACTATAATGGCTCGTGTTGTGTGCAAATACCTGGAAGTAATGTAACTTCATGGTTTAAGGAGCAATTCTGAAGTGTGGAGTGTTCTTGAAGGAAGTACTGATCTGTGGGAAGTATTCTTCAAATCCATTAGCCTTGCTTTGAGTTGGATATTTTAATAATTTAATAATTAATATTCTAATACATAATATTCGTGGCTTCTGAGGAGTCGGGGCTAGATGCTGAAAGATGTTGAACACCCCCACTTTTGCCAGCAGGAGCCAAAATGATCCTCAGCACCTTTGCTGCATCTGGCTTTTCACCTTCCAATACTCTGTGAGCAAATAAATAAATCCTGAAATAGAAATAAACTGAGAATAACATGCCTGTGGGACCAAACCAGTGACTGTTTGTAAGAGCCTGGGATTGGAGCTGTTGCTGAAATGCAGAAACCTGCTGGAACAGCAGATTTTATCTGCAGCACGCCTTGCTGGAGCTGGGTTGCTATTGCTGCTTAGGACGAGAAGGAGGAATGGATAGTTCCTGGAGGAGGTGAATGTGCAACATCCTCCTCCAGGTGCAGGGCATCTGGCTCCTTCAGTGATCAAGTGTCTTTGTGTTCCCCCCTTTTAATCAAGGCAATATAGCCAAGCTTATTTTTTATTAGACTTAGATTAAAATGAAGCTGTTTCTTACTGTAGTACAAGTACAGGAAATGCCTTCTCTTTTCTGACAGGTGGGAAACCTTCCTCTTAAGAGGAAGACTTAATTCAGACTAGTATAACTTCTTCCAGACTCTCAGTGCAAATCCTAGAGCTGGTGCAATGCCCTTTGCAATGAATAGAAGTAAATGCAAATGTCTTTGGAGATCACAAGCCTTAGCTGGATCTCCCTCTGCAAAGCTGCACACTGTAATTGTACCTGTAGCAGATGTGAATTTACTAAGCAGCAGCATGTCCTGTGGAGCTGGGAGCAAGCCCCAGGATTCACAACACTCCCCCCAAAAAGCTTTCTGCAGCAAGATGCTTAGAAAGGCTTTTGTAAATCTTAAAGGAAGAAAAGGCTGACACTATGCTTATTGGTAACTAGATTTTAAAAGAGCATTATGTTATGGATTTTTTTTTTCCTAGCTCTTCCCTCCAAATTTTTCAGAATTGTTATAGGTACAGGCTATGCTAATTTGAAAACACTACCACATGTGGTATCTGTTTTTTTTCTTTTGTTTTTCCTCTCTCCATTCTGTAATTGCAAATGGAGCAAGATGCAAAGAAGCCATATGCCCTGACAGAGGGATTGACCATTTTGTTACACCATATGGCATATATTAACAGATAATCTGCTAACTTTCCACAATTCACTGTTTGCTGAAGATAATTTATAGCGTGTTACAGTCAGACTTGACGGCCCGTTTCCAACAGACTTAAGCAATGAGACGTTGGAAAAATTCGTGATTTTTCTCCCCCAGACCCTCAGAAAGATAAGTAGTCCTGCGCCTTCTAGAGGGTACTGAGAAGAAATGGAGCACATTGTGCTCCGTCCCCTGCTTCTCCTATTTTTGAGAGATCTCTCTGATTGCTGGTAGACGGGGAAGATGAGTCTTGATGACCATGGAGGGTCACTCTGACAAGCAGTGTCCAGAGAGGCAGCTGCTGTACAAGGCGCCTGCTTGCGCGGGTGAGGGAGAACGGAGAACAACCCATCCCAGCCGCATGAGGAGCACGGAGAAGCACGTGTGCATGGACAAACCTATGTGCTTCCTCTGAGCGTGAGCAGGTGCTGTGGACGCCTGCATGTGTACCAAGCCGTGGGAGCATACCAAGATGACAAGAGCTTCAGTGCTGCTGGGAGCCATGGTAGAACCGACCAGGAGCTTGATTTTGCAGCGAGCATGTAAAGCTCATTTCTGTCTTAAAACCCTGCCAACAACACAAATCAAAGTCTAGCAGTTATAAATCCAAGGACTTGCAGGAGAGGGTGGGAAGCAAAGGTCAACGATAGAGATTTGAGAGTGGACTTCAGTCCCCTGGAGTAGAAAATGGCTTGCGTGTCTGCCTCCCTTCCCTCCCCAGACCTGTGGCTGGAGAGAAGGAGCTCTCCTCGAAGCACTGAGATCCTGCCTGGAGGGAAACATCAGTGTCCCTGCTCTCCCCGCCTCAGGCCGAGCACTCATCAAACCAGCTTCTCTGCTTCTGCAGTACATGAGAGTTCAGCAGTCCAGACCTACCGCTGCTGCAGCTGTTCCCCACAAAAGAGAAAGGAGGACGCATGAGTGGTACTACCCCACTCTGTAGCCATGTCAGGGTTGTAGTTCACAGAGTTTCTGGTACATGCAAACATGCACGTGTCCCCCAGTCCCTGCACTGGAAGTGTCTTGAATGCATCTACATCAGACAGATTTTGCAAACTGCATGGTCTCTCCTAGCCTTAAAAAAAAAAAAAAAAAAAAAAAAAAAAAAGCAGTGTATAGATGTTCAGGCAAATTAAACATGATAGTATTTCTATCTGGAAAAATTTCTCTTGTCCAAACAGGATAGAACATCTATATCCTGGATGGTTATCCAGGTGGTGCCTTGATTTGCAGTGTCCTTCCCTCCGCTGTAGTAAAGTATCTAGATTTAAGGGCCTCTGGACTCTGTCATGCTCGAAGGAGCACCTGAAGCGTAGTAGCTGCAGTCAGCTCCACCTGGTAGAAGACAGCCCGGGATGAGACGTTTCAGGCTAGGCTGCACATCCAGCTGTCAAATGCAGAGCCTCATGGTTTTCCGCTCCCTCCATAATGAGACATAGCAGCTGGACTGTAACGTACACCAGCAAATCCCTGTCAGAAAGCTGACTCCTGGACACAGGTATGAATCCAAATAATTATTTAGTAATCCTGCCAAATAACAGGATTGAGTATTTCTTTAGGATTAACTTCTCATAAAAGTGGCACTAGCGCATGTACATGGAAGTCAGAACTGCAGGAGAGAGCTATTGAATACCCCCGTTCCAAGAAACGGCCTGCAATAAGCCACTTAAGAAAAAGTAGCTGTCAGAGCCATACCTGCTGTCAGTTATCGCAAATAAATAAAGCCCCTAGACTGCGTTTTTACTTGCAGATTAGAAGTTCTTACCTTGCTCTCTTTTTTGCTCAGAACTGTTCATTGTTATACAGGTTGAAAAATTAGATACTGAAATCTGGCTGGAACTCGAGCTTATTTGAACATACTCAGTAGAATAAGCATACATTTTCTATGCAGCATTGATTAATATCAGCAAAATACTTGAATGCTCGTTCTCATCTCTTTCTGAGGGTCATCTGAATCATGTCCAGTGTAATCTATGCCAAAGCCTGATCATCCCCAGGTCCTAGGTGGCTAACAGCATGCCTAGCTGTCAAAAACGCCTTGTTATCTGCTTGACGAAATCTAAGTGTTATCTAAGAGAAGGAAGGCTACCACCACAAAGAACAAGGAAATCAGACTGGTGCCAATTAAGCTGAGGGTCCTCCTTGTTATCCCGAGTTCTGGACCTGGAACACTGCAAAATGAAAGAAGTATTTTTGCATCTCAAAAGCCAGCAATTAAACAGAAAGAAAAAAAAAGGCACAACGCCTAAAGCAACATGATCCTGTTGACAGAACCGCAGCTGATGTCAAATACCATCTTTGTAACATCTCCAAAGATGTTATTTAACTAGGGCTTTAGACAGATGCTTTCTTTTGCAGTAACATATCATGAAATTGGTTCATCCATCCCCACTTGCTGCGGGGATTCTTAGTGCATTTATTTTCTTTTCTTGATGTACTGAATTCATAGGAGATCTGCTAGATTAAAAGGGGTAGTCTTAGTATTGTAGTCTTCCAAGTATTCATTAGCCTTCGTACAGAGAAATGGACCAAATAATTAGGGCAGGGAAATGCTGCTACTTTCTCCTTTCTTTCCCTGGGAACCTGTGTTGAATCCTGCAAACTGAACGTAGGTTGATGCTATGACAGTTCCTCTGTGGAGCTCCTCTAATTTGCATCTCTCTAAAAAATGAAAGAGAAATTGAGCTAGGTATTTCTGGAAGTACAATTTTATTAGGAGTGATTTTTTTTTTCTATAGTTTATATACTGAGTCTAGTCTTGTGGTGCATATGACTTAGAGACTGGTCAGCACATGTACAGCAGGACTGCTCAACACATGCATGGTAGATGTCTCTTTAGACCAGTAAACCAGTCTGAAGCTTCTCAATTAACACTTTAGTCACCTGGTAGCAAGTTCAATTGCATTGTGCTTGATGAAGATGAGCACGTCTTGTCCCCTGCTGTGTACTGGCTTTGAGGTTCCCATTTAAATTAGGGTTCTAATTTCATGGGTCAATGGATGACCCAGCACTCAATTAATTTGTCTACAGTCAAATGAATACGTACACAGGATAGCTGCTTTTCATAAGAAACAAAGTACATGGGATCTTCTATTGAATGTCGGAAAAAGGTTGACTAATCCTTGGATCCTTTCTTTAAGATTTTTGTTGAAATCTGCTGCTGTTCATCCAGATGGTATCTTTCTTCCAGTGCTTCCTCACTTTGGATGAAATAGCTCCTTATGAGTGATGTGCTGTTGCTTCCTTTTACTGATAGGTTATTTTAAGAGAGCTGTTCTTTAATAAGCAGCTTTTAGCTTACCAAATCAGAGTCTCAAGGTCTGATAACACAGAAAGCCCCATGACTGTGTATATGCTTTTTTTTTTCCTAAAGATGTTATTTGAATTATTTACCTTTCCTTCTGTTGAACCAGTATCTGGATTTGCTCATATAGAGCTGCTGGCTATTGAAGGAAGTTCTCGCTCGCTGATCCATTCCATCAAGCTTTTGGTTTTCTCTGAAAAAAGGGTCGGCGAAATGCTACTGTCACCAAGAAGTTTTTTCTTCTTGACACAAACCCAAAAGCCCTGTGACTGGCCCGTGTTCTGCTACCTGAGCCCTTGTCTTTGGACTCCCCAGGGCTGTGTGGATGGAGTAAACACCGGCATTTGGCCACATGCAAATGGCTTCTTTGCCCAAAGTATGGTGTTGCAGCCCTGCACGGTCATGGCTCAAGGCCTTGTAATTGCATAGTTTACAAAAACGAGTTTTCCTGCCCCCAGCACCACTATGCAGTGCGGTGACGCACCAGCGGCCGCGGCGGCTGAAGCTGGGTGCGCGTTGCCTCTGCCCCGGCAGGACGGACGATGGCCCGTGCTCGCTCAGCGCTGGAGCTCACGCGGGCAGCGCCGTTTTGGCGGCTCAGGGCCTCGCTTCGTAGCAGACTTGCGTGAGCGTAGCTGTTACTCTCTTACCAAGGGAGCACTAAACACTTTTTTCATCAATGGCACGTGGGATAGATGACAGGTGCCTAGGTGACATTTATTAGTTTCAGTGTAATAAGCTTACCATTTGTGACCAAAGTTTTCCTGCAGCTGTTTCAGACTAGTTAAACGAAATGCAAGTTCCCACGTAGTTACTCTGTAACGGCAGTCCTTAGACGTGATAGCCGGTTTGCTCAAAAAGCAGAACTATAACGCTGTGTTTGTCTCAGTTCTTTAACAAAGTACTGGGTTTTTTCTGCCTTACATCGTTAATCCTAAAATCTCGGTTGAGTACCCTGCTTCTGGAGGGGGGAAGAAGCGACCTGCGCCTCGTCGCTTGCGGCTGAGGACTATGGCTGGGTGCCAGAGGGACGCAGGCTGCTGTCACCACCTCGCTGCTTGCGACTAACAGCACGGGCTAGACAGCAGCGCTTGCTCTTTGCTCCGAGGACGTAAACATTGACCCGAGATATCTGATCTAGTTATAACTTCCCTCTGCTAGTGAAACCTTTCCCCCGGCACAGTCCGTCTTGGGAACCGACGGCAACCTCGGCCATCAGGCTGAGGCCAGCGACAGGAGAGAAGTAGCTGCAGGTCTCTCGACACTGGTACTTAGCACTCGAGGTGGCCGAATTTTGCATTGCACGTAAAGAAAAACCAAACATCCGGGTTACTTAAGAATATCTGCCTGGCTGCGACAGATGCTGGTTTTAGCCCCGCTGTTTAGCATTCCTGTTCATTTCGGCATGCCACATGCCAGCATTGCACAGCTCCAGGGTGAAACCCATTCCGGGTAATGCAGAGTAGCCCAAATTCCTTGCTATTTGCACACATATTTCACCCCATTACAGAGTCCCAGGCCACCTTTAGGCACCCAAATTTTAGGTATCAAAAAAAAATTCCATAAATATAAAGTGCTGAACTCCGTTAGTTTTATGTGTCACTTTATAGCAGCTTATCCATTACCATAAGTTGGCAATGAACAGCACCCGACAGGTTCCTGCTGAAAATCTGTTTTGGATGAACTCAGCACAAAAGAGCCCCATCAGGAACAGATTCTTCCTGGCATGAGAAAAGGGGAAATGGTGATAAAATCCCTTTTTAAGTATACTTCTAAACAAAAGCCAGAAAATTAAAACTACATTAAAGACTTCTAAATAGGAAATAAATTGGGAAGATGAAACATTGTTAAAACTAGACACTGAAGGGGGATTGATGAAAATATACTAATGATTGAAATAAGTAGAAGTTGATAAACTCATTATTTTAAAAGCCCCAATCCAAGATCAAAGATGTATTTTACTTCTTGAAAGACAGAGAGCTTTCAATATTATTCCAAATATAAAGATCTTCACTTCTTCTACAAAGTTTTTACCAGAAGTTGAGCTGCTTTTTCTATGGTTTTAAAGTATGAAATATTACATTCTAAATTTTAAAACTCAACAAACATAAATCTAAATATACATGACAGTGATTCTGCAGCATTCATTAAAAACAAACAAACAAAAAAACCCACACAGGTATCTTTGCTTACCATTGGCCTCCTTGTGGATACTTAACAGCATCCACAGGACAGGAGCCAACTGGCTCACATGCAAGTCAGGAATAACTGATGTCTCCTAAGAAGAGGCAATGTGCTGGCCAGGTTGGGAACTGGCACTGGTGATTTCTGGGTGCCCCCCCAAACCTGATGGAGGTGGATATCCAGGTCACTTCAATACATCACATGCTCCAAACTCACAGCAGGCTGTGTGGAAAGAGGGATAGGGAAACCTCATGGAGGAGGTCTTGGCTGGCCCTGGGAGATTTGCCCCAGCTGCTTCCCTCTTCCCTCGCCCCAAAACCTCGTCACAACAACTCTTCCCAGCTGAGGTGTGGGGGAAAGCCTCTACAGCTGGGAGATACCATGATGCAATAGCTAGTGCTGGTGATTTAGGACTGGAAGAACCTGAGTGTTTGAACTTTCCATTTTGCATGAATTAGCTTATTATGCTGGGCAACAGTTTTGTTTGTGTACAGCGATCAGAGTGCAGTCCCCCACAGTGGTGCGTGCAGTCACCAACAGGATCTGCTGCCCCTGAAGAGTCTTGCTCAGTCTTTCCACGTGCTGGTATGGAATAGGCTGCAAAAATAATAAAAACAAAAAGTAAAAAAGCTGAGTTGCTATTAGACCGATGAAGAGCATCTTTATTTCTCTGCCATGGATTGGAGGCTTTGCTAGTCCTTCCAAGCATCTCCAGCATGAAAGGAGCTGGTGCAGCTGATGGTACCAGCTCCAAGAGACCAGGGAGCAACACAGGGCAGTAGAGCCAACGTTAAGGCAAGAAGCATTTTTATACCTATAGTTCTGTTTTTTTAAAATAAGAAGGCAGAAGTTTGGTTTGCACTTCCCCCTCAGCAGGGACGAGCCAGACCACTTCTCCTTCTGCCCCCTCTTGCTGCCGAAACCCTGCCAGGTTCATGGCCGGGAGCAGCAGCACCTGGCGCCACAGCCTATGCACCATTTGGGTCCCTGCAGCTCCCGGTCCTGGCCCAGGGGCTCCCGGCGCTTCCGGGCAGCAGAAGCAATCCTGAAGGTGTGGAGGAGCCGTGGGCGGCTCTCGGCACCGGGCACCGTGCAGCTCAGCTCGCTCGGCAGCCTGCCTCGGTCAGATGCTGCAGGATGCCTCTGGCTACACGATAAGCTTCTGTCTCATCTCCAAACTATATTTTTCATATTTAACTGTGCATAAATACTCCTCTGTGCTAGCTAATAAAGCTGTCTCTTTGGGGAAAAAAAAATTGCTCACGTTTAAACTTAGCTGTTAAGTCATTAATTATCTTTTTTTTTTCTTAACATCATGTTCATACACCCCTTTAAGTATTTCTGACAGATAGCACAGGTCAGCAGTATCAAAATACATTGTTACCAGATAGCGCCAGCTCCAGCCAGAAGATTACACACCCACCATCTAATTTGGGTGCAGATGAAATCCAGATGCACAAACACTCAAGCTCTTCGTAAGGGAAATGTTAAATGGTACACAAAAATAACTGTATCTTGGCCTTTAACGCTATGGACATGTTTAGACAATTTTTGCAGCAAGGACTCTTAAGGACTAGTCACTGGCTTTTTTGTTCAAATCTAGTACTTTAAAGTTCTGGAAAATTAAAAAAAAAAAGTGAAAGTTTTCTAAATGCGTCTGCTGATGAAGGATGTCTGCCAAACTCTCAAAATGGCCTGATGTTTCCGGAAGTGTTTCAACCCTTTTAGAAGTCCCAAGACAGAGATGTGAAAATGGGAAGCTTCGAAGAATGGGGAACAACTTAGCGGCTTTTTCCTGATCATATTTTTATTTTTATTCAGCCTAGTGTTTTAGCCTAGGGTCATATCTGAGGGATACGGGATGTACTTTCCTTCCTCCGTGTGACTAGCCTTTCTTTGTGAAGCAGAAATTTCGGCTGAAAAGCCGTCGGTGGTGCCCCCTCTCGGGGCGCTGGCCAGGGGCTGCTCCCCGAGGACACCCGCACCCCGGGCCTGGCGGAGCCGCCCGGCCGCCACCAAGCCTCTCGCTCCACGTGGGTTTTCACCTCGCCACAAAGGGGCCGACTAATTGAGCAACCTGCTACATGCTGAGTTGCATAAATGTAAATTGTGATATCTCTGTCTACCGTAACTCTTCAGGTGGCTCCTTATATCAGTTTTAAACCTAAATGTCCTCGTATTTCTTTCCAAACAGGAAGACGTTCCTATTCTAAGCAATTTTGTTGTTCTTTGAGTCACTTTCTTATAGGTGGCCCTCATTCACGTTCTCTCTCTCTTCCATCCCCCTCATTTGTCTCCTTTAACCTCTGTGTTCTCCCATTTTACTGAACCAGATTTGCAGTTTCTTTTCAGGAAAAAAAAAAAGCATTACTATCGATTGGTCCAGTTTAATTCTTGATAGGACACAAAGGA
This sequence comes from Apteryx mantelli, assembly GCF_036417845.1. NCBI lineage: Eukaryota > Metazoa > Chordata > Aves > Apterygiformes > Apterygidae > Apteryx > Apteryx mantelli. The sequence continues at coordinate 18,143,009 of NC_089991.1, read as the reverse complement.
ACTAGCAAGTCTTATTATTGAACAGTATACAGGAATGAGTGTTCATTATATTTAGCTTGTGATTATACCTCTGCTCTAGGATTCTTTGTGCAAACTATCATTTTTGGCAAGGTGCAAGATACTGCTTGATCCGAGCTCAAGGTCTCTCCTAGAGCTAGGAGGAGACAATGCTAATCTGTGGGGTCAGCCTACAAGTAAGGGAGATATGAAAAACACCTGGAATGAAAGTCTAGGGAAGGTAGCTGTGCCTCCCGGACAGTGAATCTTGCCAGTACAGGTTTTTACGTGGTTTGTTTTCTAGGGAAACGATACTCTAGGGAAAACCCCCATGATGGTGCATCCTGGGTTTTGGGCGGACGCCGAAGCAGGCGAGCCCCAGCCGTGCCGGGCCGTAACACAGCGGAGGGCACGAAGGAGAACCGTTGCCAACGGGAAGAATTGTGTTTTGCACAGTGCGGGCTGTCTTCTCGCATAGTCAACATTGCGGTTCAGTGGCTGCAGCACGCGCCCCCCAGCACGCATGTTGGCAGCTGGAGCACAGGCCTGTGAGGACTTGGGTCCTCATGATTCCCTTTTAAGTGAAAAATCAGTTAATGCCACACAGAAATTCTTGGCACCTTGCAGGATCAAGTGGCAGTATCTGGACGTTCACCGACACTGCGAAGCACTATGCACAAGTCAGGTGAGGCTTGGCATCACCATGTGGAGTGCTGTCACGTGGCTGCAGCATTTACAGAGAAGATGTTTGTCTCATTAGGGAAAATTGTCTCCTGCAAGAAAGGTAGAGTTTTACTTCCTCAAATTCTTCCTAGAAAACGCAACCCAGCCATATCCAGCTCTTTCAAAATTAGCTAGTTTTTCCTGGACCACACTAAAATTTAAGGACTCACTGTTATTTGACTTCTGGGTCTTCCACGCAGATCTAGCTGCTCTGGTGCTGCCCAGAAGCTCACCGTGGCCTCTCCTGGAGCTGCCACGTCGTGCTTCTCATTTGTTCAGAGGGGTTTTTAGAACGCTGGCTGCATCTTGGTCCCGGTAACCTCTCAGTCCTACTGTACCGACATATTTAACTCTTTAGTATGTTTAACCATTTGTTTCAGGCTGCTACATGGTCAAAGGATTGACTTGAGCTAGCAGCTGGTCCCATGGCCAAAGGCAACCTAGCTCAGACAAATTTAACTAATTTAACTGACTGATTTAACTAATGTTTCTATGGACGTTGTAAATGGTATAAGCGACTGTCCTCGCTCTGAGGTCAGCCTTGACAAGGGTTTGACGTGCAGGGAAAGGGGGCTTCAAAGCTTTCTGGGCTGAACTGCTATGCTGCCAGGAGACGAGACAAGCCCTCCAGGAGGGCGCTCGCTGCCAGGGGGATTATGACAAAAAGTTAAATCTCTCCTTTCTGGCTGAGCTGCTCCCTGCCAGGGCGGCCCTGGATGCTGGCAGGAAGGTCAGCTGCCTGCTTTCACTCGGCAAAGCGGTCTGCGGGAAACTTCACTGTCCGGGGCAACTTAACTGACCTGAGTGTTTTGAACTTGCAGGGCAGGGTGGGAACTGTGCTACCAGGTTGGCAGTCAGCTACCCAAGCAGACCCAGGACGCTCCCGCTGCGGTTATACGTGGGGATTAGACTTGTCCAAAACAAGCCACTTAACAACTTTTTTTGAAACTGAAGTATACATTTAATGTTTTCTCCTGAGCATGACACAAACTCCAAACGCCTGAGAGGTATGCACCAAAAAAATGAGCTATGCGTGAAGCTGTGTAGTGTCAAAAGTGTCGCACATGGCTGAGAGCTACCAGCCTGACTGGTGGGTCGCGACAGTCTTGGCTGGGGCGCTGAAGGCAGGAGGCCGAACACTGCTGTTTGCAGCGTTGAAGCAATCACGGTGCCTGCCACCAGCTGGGTTTCCCATGCTCTGATTTCCTTCAGCTGAGGGACATTAATTAAGTCATCTTAATCAGGTGCAGGCTTGCAGCATCAGCTGACAACATAAGGACTCGGCTTTAAAGACTCCTCTGGTGAGCTGGGGCTGCCTCTGAATGTGGCTGTGTGTTGGTAAGGATCTCGGCAATGGGATTTCTGTGGTTTAATAGATTACAAACTGTTGTGTTATGTTTGGTCACATGTGTGCTAGAGGAACTGAGTACATTTTGCTGTGTGCTAAACTCTTCAACAAATACCATCAAAACTTACTTTTGTAAGAGTTCAGGCCAAACCTGCTGCCAGAAATAGAAGCAGTGGATGTTTAAACCAAGTGTATAACACTAGTAATGATTTATAGCCAAGTTCTGTTCAGATCACTTCCCTGTTAATTTGTTCCCTTTTTTGAGATAGGGCTTCTACCTAGCAGCTTCATTAACAGAATTAGGTCCCTGGTATTTGCTTTTTTATTTTTATTATTTTTATTTTTTATGAAGTTTCTTTCATGATGAAGTTAGTTTGTTTTGATGTCCCAAACAGACAGCAGACCTAAACTTAATGATTGAATAGACCTCTGCTTCTTCCAATGTGATCTTAAAAGCAGATATTTATATGGACAGTACTTTCAAGCATGCAAGAGGAGGTGAAAGAGGTTTTCAGTGTGTCCCCATTGCTGCCTACCAACCTCTGAGCTGAAAAACCTGCCCAAGCAGCATCAATCTTGTTTCTAGAGTTTGTCTTTAAGGCAGCAGCAGAGACCAGAGACTGGAGGTGGGTCATGGTTTCTGGAAGGCTGGTTCTTCTGTGTCTTAGAACTCCTTTTTCATACTGGTATTTGTGTAAATAAAATGAGCTTTCAAGACCCTAGCATTATTCAGTCATCCTTTACAGGGTAATAGATACATCAGAGGCTGGATAACATAGGGCGTAAGTGCCTCTGGAGTAGGATTGCTTTGAGGAAGGTCCTTAGGCAGCTGATTAACCAGAGTTTTAGGGATGGATCCAAACCTTCTTGAAGTCATGAAGACCTTTTCTGTTTGAATGGCCCCTGTATAACACCTTCGTTTAGGTTAATCCCATAAAATAGGAGAAATGTCCTATTCCATTTCTAGACTAGGCTTCTCTGCTTGAAGTAGATTAAAAAAAAAAGATGTCATATAAACAACCACATGCTAGAAAAGGAAATGGCAGACACGCAGCCTACCGCACAGACGCCATAAATAAGCAAGCTGAGCGAGACCCTAGAAACGAGGAAGCTGCTAAACATGCAGTTAATGCAAAGAAGCTGGGCATTGAAAGGTGCAGCGCGCTTGCTAAAGCCGTACTGCTGCTCCAAGTGACGCCGCATGGCCCAGCTCTGTGTTTGTTACCGCAAGGAAGGGAACCAAAGCTGTTTATAAAACAAATCACATGCAGCCTTTTCCTATGCAGGAAACCATACCGTCGTGGTCCAGCTGGAGGAGCAAACGCTGGGAGAGCTGGTCTGCTTGGGTCCTAATATGCCGCAATGTTTTTTCAAGGTGCCAGCTCCTGCGGGGAGCGAGGAGCCTCCGGGGGGTCGGTGTCGGGGATGGAGCCGCCGGGGCACCACCGCCTGCAGCGATGTCTTGGCGAGCGCCTGGGGGCCTCCGCCAGCAGCGTGCGGGACACGCGCCTGGCAGGTGAGTCGGTTGCTTTTTTTCATTTGCGTGACCAAGTGGGGTTCGGAGGCGAGGATTTGTATACAGAGCTGTGAATTTTCAGATTTATCCAGAATTTGGCTTCTAGCTTTCAATATTTACGCTTGTCCTTTGGCTGAAGTTTTGTAGACGTTTTCAAATATGACGGCGTTAGTCTGTACCTGAGAGCAAACACAGTATACGGTATCACTAGTACCAACTGCCAAATACCAGAACTTCTGCTTGGAAGTGATCTGCGCCGCAACTCTGATTCCAAGTGCTCCAGTCCCGGTACGGGACACGCACACTCGGTATGCGTGTCCGTCAGGAGCGCGGGTGAAGACAGGGGTTGCATAATGTCCAGCACCTTGTTCTCAAGGCACCCAAGTATTAATAAAGTTATGACCACAAGCAGTTGCAAGGACAAGCCCTGGAAGAAGCCTGAGGGAGTAGAGGAAGGACTATCTTAGTTTCCCTTTAGAAATCAGCTTTTGGATAACGCTGCATAAAGAGCTCGAAAGGATAGAGCAGGAATTCACGTTCTGTGAAACCAGCTCTTGGTGCCTAAACACGCTGATAGCCGGCGTGGGGAGGGGAGCTGTGGCAGCTGCGTGGCAGGATAAAATCAATGCTTATGGAAAGCACTGCAATAAAACTTCTTTACAGGACAGCTGTTGCTAGAAGGAACTTGCAGACTTAAAACCTGGTATATTGCATATGTTATGCTGCATATGTTCTTTGAATCAGTGAAAAATATTTGGTAGGGGAGTACAACAAAATTCTTCCAGAGCTTTGACTTCAAATCTGGTAGTTTTTTAGAGTGAAATTGATGCGGAAGTTGTGGCTGTGAAGCTATTTCTTTCCAGGACATCTCTGAATATGAAAAGTATTGTCATATTCTGTTAATGATTTTTGCAGTTAGCCCAACATTAGAAAGCAATGCTGAGGTTACTTTTAAGTTGAAGTCTAAAGCTTGAAGTGTACAGGGAAAAAAATTCATTACTCAACTTTTGCCTGCACTGACAGCAGTCAGAGCCAATTTTGCAAAAGGTAGCACAAGGAATTCCTGTTCCAATGGATATTTTATTTCTTCTGTCCAGTTTTGTTGCAGTTATGCTGTTGTGTGTTGCTGATGTTTGCCAATGGTCTAATGAACAGTTTAAGCAAAATCAGAGAATAGGTAGCTGAAAGAAACTTTACTAAAATGAGTAAAAAGGATGAAATCTCCATTTTGATCCTTTCAGTCTGGAAATCTGTGCCCATAAGAGCAAGATCAGGGTTAATGAAAGAAACCTATATAAAGCTTGTTGTAAAGGAATGAGTGATTACAAGCAGTAGCATGAAGGCAGGCCAAAATCCTGATCCAGCTTGTTCTGCTGATATTCCATTAAAAATACTAGTGTATCTGTCTGCGGGCATGAGCCTAAACCAAAGTGTGGGTGAAACCAACCCCTATCATATGGGAAAGGACAGCTTCCAAATTTAGATCTGAGCTTTACAATTATTCCATCTGCCCAAGTTCTGTCTGCATCAAATCTGAGGCTGTTGCATGTCGTTAGGGGTTAGATCAAGAGCTGAGCTTTGCAACTCCAAACTCCATGGAGTTTACACTGTTTAATGCCTGCCGAGGCTCGTTAGCTTTTGCTGGGCGCCCTGCAGAGGCAGACCAGTTTGCTTGATGCATAACGTCAGCACCTCTGCTCCGGGTGGCAGCTGGAAGGAGGTGGCAGGCGGGCTGGGGCCGCACACTGCTGAGGAGCACGCATGGCCGCGCTCCTGCTGATGCTCGTCTGCGGCCTGTGCTTTGCAGGCGACTTCCTGATGCACCGGCTTGTGAAATCATATGGAAACAGCCACTTGTGTTTGTTGGATAAAAAATATGTACTGTATTGTTTGGCTTGAACTGGGAACTCCTTGACCTCAAAAAATGCAAACCCATTGCAGAAACCCTTAGAAACAGTTTGCTTCTCTAGTTGAAGACAAATTTTGACCTTCATGTTGCCTTGTCTTAAAAAAAAAAAAAAAAAAAAAAAAAAAAAAAAAAACACCAGATTGTTGTTATTGAGCTTCATAATGTTTTTTCTTTAAAAAAAAAAGAATAATATCAGATTGTTCCAAGACCATGACTATGATCCAAGAACCTGACCTGTATTCAGGGTACTGACCCTTCAGCTTTCCAATTTTGCTCTTTAACATCAGCATCTCCATGGTATTCCTTGAGCGAAGTGTGATTGGTATCTACAGGCCAAAGCAAAACTGGAAAGTCTTTCAGGGTGACTGCTGCAAAGCCAGTTTCCTAAAAGATTTTTTGTGTTGTTTTGGGGGGTTTGTTTGTTTGTTTTACCACAAGCTAAGATAAATCCAAGGAATTCTCTCTCTAGGTTCCTCCTTTGTGCTTTAAGGAGAACGCGCAAGCCGTGGGCGCTAGCAAAGCGGTGCCTGCAGAGGCTGGGCACGATGCCGAAGGGCTGAGCGGCTTGTGAGTCGTGTGAGCCAGCAGGGCTTTGCACGTGTTTTCCCTACGCGTTAGGGGAAAACAGTTGTGTTTGCCTGTGCGTTGAGGCACCAGATCATGGAGGTTCATCCATGCCCACATGGCAGATACGTGTTTAACTTCTGAAGGAGCCAGCAAACAGTGTGCAGCTGGCAAGCAAACCCTGCTCCCCTCTCCTGCAAACTGGCTTTAGCCTGGCTGCTCTCAGCAAGGACCCGACGGCCTTGGCAAGTCGGGGCCGGGGCGGTCGGTGCCGCGCGGGATTTGGGGCTTGGGGAAGCAGCCGATGCTGGTGGGGCCAAGGTCCGGTTCTGCTCTCCTCCGGCCGGCAGCGCTCGTGGCTGGCTGTGTGTGCCAATCTCCCGCGCAGCACGGCGCGGCCCCGCAGCCCACCCGGGACGGGGAAGGACTCGGGCTGGCCAGCAGCTGCTGCCGCGGCCTTTCGCCTTGCTGCGGAGAGGAACCTGTGCCAGGCAGGTGCCTTCGTCCGGGCAGCCCGTTCCTGTTACATGTGTCTCTGCAATGAACGTAGCAAAGCATGTGACACATGAAGGGTGGCGATACCAACCAGAGGTGACAATTTTAAGGAGTAACTTGGATACATCATGCCTGCATTGTTTTTCAGGAAGCCTTTAAAGCATGTGAAAAATAATACCTAAGCTAGCTGGCTAGCTATATAAGAAGCCTTATAAACAAAGCTCTTAGGCCGTGTATTGGAAAGTGCAAATGTGCATTTTTAATGTATTTGCAGTGCATCCCCAGAGTTAATAGATTTTTAAGACTGTTAACCTAGGGTTTAAAAAAGGCTTTATTAACCTTTATTTATTTAATAAAGGCTTTATTGAAGGCTTATCAACAGCAAGACAGCTGAAGTTTGAGAACAGGCTAAAAAACGGGCACCTTGCCAGCCAGCTTTTCCAAACGTGCCTTTAAACAGGTTTCTGTGTTGTTGTTTTTTTAATTAATAAGAAGTTTTTTTATTCTGTGGCCATGCAGAAGAGTATGCTAGACTCAGATCCACCGTTGTCCTCCATAATCTTCCAGCTTCTGGTCCTTTGCTGGGGACTGGTGAGACAGTCTTGAGTTGCTCCAAGAAATCTCTGTCCATGCGCTAGCTCTTAGCCTGCAGGCCCCTGGGCCTTTCAGGCTTGGGACTCGTCCTTGGGGTGGTGTAGACCTGCTCTTACCATGGGCTCTGCTCCACTTTTTTCCCCCTGAGCTGAGTGTCTCTGGGCAGCAGCTCTGTACCCTGGTCCTGACGAGAACCTGGGAAATGGCAGGGTTTGGGGACTGTTCTGCAGCCTTGACCCTTTCGCAAGGAGGCAAATGCTGGACCTGACATCTTGTTCTTCCTCTCTGACACATGATCTCCATCCCCACCGGGGAGCTGAAGGCATCCCAGAAATGGCACTCTTGCTTTCTCTTCCCCCCTTCAGAGAGGCTGGAGAGCACCAGCTACTTCCCTAATGAACGTGTTGGACCCTCTCTTCAGGACGTAGGTAGCTCAAGCACCATGGCTGCAGCAACTCTCCTGTGAGATGACCGTTTTCTTTCAGCTGGTAGGGGGCACTAGACTAGTCTTGCAGTTAATTAAAACATCCCCAGCATAAAATAAATATGAGCTATACTGATCATGGCTGTAATAAATGTTCTCCTCACTTAAAATGGCTTTCTAAATAATTTTTTAAGAAGTTTGAGGGTTGCTCACAGGTCCATCCACCATTGGCAAAAGTGGCCCGTCTCCAGCCCCGTCTCTGTTTGCTTCAGACCAGGCTCCCCAGAGGGACCCTGGCCCCGGCTGTCACCTGCCGTGTTTGGGGCTGTCGATGGACCCTGTGCCCATGAGCTGTGTAAGCAGCGCACCCCAAAATCCCCAGGATGGAGACACATCACTGTGCTTTGGGTTGCTCACGTGGCTGCAACAGCCCATTTCTGCTTGAGGTGTTCGCTCACCTTGTGAAATGAACGGAGGCCAATTCTCTAAATGTGCATCGAAACTAGAGGCAGGTTGTGATCTGGGCTGAATTTAAGTTTTAATGTGGAAGTCTGTTAATGCTGCCAGTGAGGAACAATACGCTCCTTCTGCAAGGTGGAGCAAAGAGGCTACCATTAATGTGGCATTTTCAGTGGAGGCATGGGAAGTTGTGAGTTTTATTCCCATGTAAGATCTATGAGTCTGAGTTTCCAAGACCCTTTGACTGCCTTGAAAATCATAGCCTTAATTTATTTGGATTGATTATGACTCTTTTGTATTGGAGTACAGGAGTTTGAGCTAGATGGTACAGTGGCACCAAACCTATGGTTATCACTTGCAATTCTGGAGAGCTTCGCTCCAGACTACCATTTATGGTCCATTGGAAGTGGTGAGAGTTTTACCATTTGTTTCAATGGTTGAGTCTTTGTACATACAACATGAACAAGACAGTGAGTATCCAGAAAGCATAACTATTACTGAGAAACAAAAGTAATGACTTTATTTTTCCAAACAATTGGTCTCTTTCTTCTGGAAAAACAATAACCAAAACATAAATTACAACTATTTCTGGTGTATATTTGATCAAACAGTATAAATAAGGTTCAGCATGATCAGGGAGTCTTCTGGGATCAGAGTTTAGGTATTTGTTGTTTCAGGACTATAGTCTGTTGCAACATGGGGTTTCTCATTTAGTAGTCACAATATTAATTGGAGAATATATATACACGTGCACACATACAGATTGAGAGAAATGATACATAAAAATATTTTTATGTTTGAACACAGTTCAAAAAATATAAATAATTTCAGTAGTTTCCTATGAAAAATACATACTCCTGATTCAGTTCAGCCTCTCCCTTTCCAGGGTGACACAATTTACATAATACTTAAAATTCCAAGCTATGGCTATCTTACAAACACTCAGAGATTGTCTTCTCTTCCAAATACAAGACAATGGGATTTTTTTTGAAATCTGTACCTCTCTTCTTGAAGGTTGTTTGATTCTATTGTACCTTTCCTAATAGTAGGTCTGGCAGCTGATCTGGCCAAAGTTGTTCCTGTCTCCTGTTTCATGTGCCCCGAAAGTCTGTGCTTTCATCCCAAGGGCTGAGTTGACATGCATGTGGTTACCAGTGATATGGATTAAACTGCAGCCTCTGTAGACACTAAATGTAGTCTGTTATTTGTCAGAGGAGAAAAATTAGTTTTTAATGTAGTGTGTTTGATAGACTGTTACTTTAGAGAAAGATGGGGGAAAATTAGGCATTATAAACTTGTTACTTTGTCAAATTAATTGTTCATAGTATAATTTTATTGTTTCCTGTACAACAAAAAAGACATTATAAGCTACCATGACTGAATCAATCATGCCTGAGATAGTATTAGTTCCTCTACGTAATGGCCATGAACCAATGTTCATACAAAGAAAGCAGCCATACTCAGTAGAGCAAAAGATACTTATTCTTCTGCCTAATATTATGCAATTTACACCTAATGTTATGCAATTATTCAATCATCTGTTCTCTTTTAAAAACAGTGTTGTGATAAGTCTTTCCAGTGAACAAATTAGGGAACTCTTCAATGCTCTTGTGTTTTTGAGTCAATGGAGAGGAAAAGAGGAAAATAAAGACCTATTTCCTCCACCTCTTCTCACCTAAACAACACACCCTGCTCACCCGTTTCCCAGAAAGTGCTTTTTACCCAGTGGCTTAAAAACCTTTTATCCTGTGAGAATGGCTCAGAGTGTTGTATCAGACCTGGCCTTGGACCATGAGCTGCGCAGCAGCGCGCCACGGGCAGCGCGGACCCTTTCCTTGCGTTGTAGCTTCTGGCGAGACGGGGAGAGACGGGGCTCAGCCCTGCAGTCCCTGGCACCGGTTTGAGAGCAGATGAGTTGCAGCAAATACAGCCATGTGGCGGATCTCGAGCAACACCTGAAAGCCCAGCAGGACATGAGAAATTGCATGTATTCAACAGACTGAGTGCCATATCATTTAGAACAGTGTTCTGCCGTGGTATCCCTCCATTTCACCTTGAAGTCTGGATTGCATTTGAAAAAGGAAGAAATTCCTACAGAGAGCTTCAAACATTTGTTTCTATTTTGAGACATAATATAAACAGTGCCAAGAGGGGGGGACAAGCCAGAACCTCTGAAATAAATCACTTTGTGCCAGCTGAACCACCGTGGAGCGCGAAGGGCTCGAAAGCAGAGAGCCAGTGGCATGTCTGAGGCTTGCTCCTCCTCTTTTTTTTCTATAAATCACAGCTCGTGCTGAATGCAAGGACCGTTCCACCCGGCTCCTCCCGGATTCACGGGAGATGAAGCCTGCGTCCTGGACCGCTTCCCTTCTGTTTTTAATGGGCGTGCAGGGGGAGATACCCACCCGCGGCGCTGGGCACCCCTCCGGAGCCAGGTGCCCCCTTTGGCACTCGGCTCCTCCTTTCCAGGGGGCTTTTTCCAGAGCAGCGGTTGCCTTGACAACTGTTTTGCAGTGTTGCCGTAGCGGAATAAACACCGGGCAGGTAACAGCCCCTCCCTTGTACCCGGAGCCGTGCGTAACCCTAAGGAAATGGAGCGTACCTTAGCTCTTGCTCTGCCCGCAGCAGTGCCGTGTGCCGGTGCGGCTTGGCGGCCTGGAAGGTGACGCCGGTCTCGGTCCGCGGTGGGGCCCAGCCTCGCCCTAAGGTGACGAGGCTTGTTTTCCTGCGGCTGCGGCTGGCCTCCGCACGCAGCAGCAGCGCCCACGTCATGGGGGTTCGTGAGGTCCACCTGGGCCACGTGGAAGCGTTTCCGAGCCCTTCCTGTTCTGCTGCGCTACAGCTGACCTGCAGCAGCTACGGGCACAGCTGACAGAGTCTTTCCGAGAGCCGGGCAGACCCCAGGCGTGAAGGAGCTCTGCCGGCGGGCCGTGACCAGCGGGAAGCCTCCATCTCTTATGAACAAACGTTCTTGGTTTTATCAAAATGTTCTAGGCTCAGCTAGGCTTAACTGCAGTTTCTGGAGCTAAAATGAGTCTTGTTCTGAGCTGGGCTGCCGCAGCTGTAACGTCTGAGCTGGATTTTAAGGCCTGTTTTGTCAGATTTTACTCGGTGTTTGCTCAGGCAGAACATCCAGCAGGGATTTTTGTGGAGTAAAGGCTTATAGATAACGCCCCTTCTCCCTGGGAAACCCTCTGGCCCCGAGGGACCGGTTCTGGCCGTGTAGGACAGTTTGGGGCTCCCCTGGCAGTGGGAGGAGAGGTCCCGTGTGCGGGGTCGGCAGGGCCGCGGCCCCTCGGCGCTGCACCCTAGGCGCGTCGCGATACAGGCCGTGCGATGGGCGCTGCGGGCCGCCAACGGTCGTGCAGGTGCGGAGGCAGCCGCGACGCCCCAGGGAGCAGGCTGTACCTGCTCGTCCGGCTCGCTCCCTCCTCGCTCGGCGGGGAGCCCTTTGCGGACGCGGATGATGGCTTTGCTGACTGCGCTCGGTGGCTCTCGATCGGCGGCACGGAGCAAGTGTCCTGCCTTGGCCCGCTGAGTAGTGGAGAGAGGTGTCGCCTCGCGCGGGCCGAGCCCGCCCTGCTCGTGCTGGGCTCAGTGCGGCGCCTCGCACTGCTGCACTGCCCGCCTCTCCCAGTCAGAAGATTAGGGCCAGGCCAGCTGCGCCTGCTTGCTGTGGGCTCTGGGCTCGTTTGGCTCATTTGGAAATGAGAATTTCCCACCTTCCTAGTCTTGCAGTCACTGCCGGAGACTTTTATTGCTTCAGGTCTCCTTCTGGGGCCTTGTTTCCCCGATGGTGTGTATCAGCCGAATGTAGCCTGGCCTCTGGCGAGCGTGCTGTGCTTGTGTCCGAGTACGCAGCTACGTGCAGCTCCCTGCTGGGAGATGAAACAGCTTGTGTTTACTCATTTTGACCCAAGTGGCCTTCCAGAGCAGACGGTTGCATGCAAGTTAGGCTGGGTTGTGAGAAAATAGCATGCACATATTTTTCCTAAATATGAGGGACAGGGTCATGGGTAATATTTACCAGCCTGCACCAAATGCAAGAGCTCCAATGCAACTGCTTCTCCACCTCATCCCAAACACTGTGAAGAACAGGGAGCAATGACTAGCTGGGCTGAGTCTCCTCCTGGCTGTGGAGCGGAGCAGGACTGGCGTGTACATGGCTGGAAATGAGCCTGCACCAGAGGAGCCTGACAATAATCTTCATTAGCTCTAAGGAGAAAGAGGTTCACAGTCTGAAGCCGTGCAGGTGAGGGAAGGTGATGAATGCCAACAAGTGTTCTGCCGCGCAGAGCCCCATCTGCTGCGGCGTGAGCTGGTGTCACGGGGCTGGCGCGGCATCTGGCTGAGGAGCTAGAACAGTGTCTGCGGTGAGACCCGCTCACTGCAATAAAAACTCACCGGTCTGTACATGTTGGCAGAATGGCAAAGAGGAAACATGAGTGTTACAGCACGAGCTTTAGTCCATTCACAGTGATTCACATCAAGGGACATCTACCTGATATCCTCTCCGCAGCCGTGGCCAGCAGCAGAGGCTTAGGGGCTCCGAGCCTGCACGGGCAGACTTGTAAGCAAAGAACATATATGATAATACTGATTCCATTAAGAAGTGTTTGAGATGCAAGGATGTGGGCATCAGCGACCCTGAAAAGGTGTGCAAAGAAAGGAGGGAACAATATACCCTGTTTTTCATATTACAAGATGGTCAAAAAGCACTTCTAGGCATAAAACCCAGACAACTTCAAGGAGGAGATGAAGAAGGTTGATTACTTACATGATGATAACTGTGGCCATTGCTCCTGAATTGTTCTGCTTAGCACAAGAATTGCAATTCAAGAAAGTAAGCTGTAAAGTGGCTGATATTCACACTGGACACTGCACAGGGGATCAGACTGTTGCATTGCCATGGTCCCTCCTGGTCTTGTGGTCTCTGGTCATAGTGGGGCACAGCAAGAGGAGCCTGCAGTGCTGCCAGGGTGCCACTGGCCCTCCAGACCTTGGTCACCTGCCGGAGAAGGAAACTGAACCTCTTGGCACTGAAAGGCAGCCTCATAAGAAGCAGGGAAGTTTGTTTAAAGAGAGGAAAAATGATCAAGTTTTCCTGCTGCTCTTTTTGATCTGATTTCCTTCTCCAGTGCCAGCATCTACCTAGACAACCCACCGCCATGTCGCTGCCCAGACTGCTGTCCTACAGCCCTTGGAGCCCAGCAATTCCCTCTAGCTTGGCTCAGTGTGGGATGCCCAGAAATGTGCTGCTCTGTCTTTGTAAACAGGCTATAAATACCCTAGCGTTGTTTCTCTGGGGGCCGGAGAGTTCAGGGAGTCTGGGAAGGAAGCTGGGGTCAGGCCGCCTTCTGGGATGGAGCACAGACATCCCACGTACGCGCCGGAGCTGCCGGCCTGTCCGAGTCCAACTCGCTGGAAAATCAGGGCTGTTTAGAAGATTCCCAACCCTTAAGATAGAGCTCTGCAGCTATAGGGTATTCTGTTCCTGTTGTCCTGACACGCTTTAACTACTCATCAGTGGTGCCGATTCTTGACATGTTAATTGTGCAAGAGTGTGGAAGTTTGTGGTAAAGATACAACTTGAAAAGCCCTGCAGTTGCGGGAAAATCACGGCGTATTAGAGGAGAGGCATCTGCGGTGGTGGGATTCAGCCCAACTCTTGTAATAAACAGGCTTGATTTTGTTTGCTGTTCTTCAGATCTGGATGGCCACTATACTCCACCATCCCTGAGTAATATCAGGAAATTTTCATTACTAACTCTAAACTACTCAGAAGACTAATTTTTCTCTTTTCTATATGCACCATGTTCATTGCATTCAATAGGGCACATATCAGAGACTAGTCTCAGTGACTTGGTTAAGTCAAGGGGCAGAGCTATATACCTTTTCCTTGCAGAAGTACAGCAATTTCACAAGCCTTTAAGTCTGCTTGATAAAACATGGGGGCTGGTGGGGGAAGAGGAGGCAGCCTGTAACATGTAGTACTAAAATAAAATATCAGAGGGAACAGGGCTTGCAGTTTCCCCTGGGAAAGGAGCAAAGCTGTGTTTCCATGGACTACAGCTCAGTACACGACAAACTTCCAACCCAAAATAGCTTTCGAAAAGGAAAAGCACAGCAGGGGTTTCAGAGGGGCAGGTCTGCCGTCACCGCGCTGCTCTGCAGGGCTTCGGCAAGCAGCGTGCTCTGCCCCTGCTCCCCATCCACCGCACTGAAACCTCCGGGAAAAGCACAGGGACTGGCTTGGAAAGCAGCTCTTTAGGTAATTCTGCCCTGATTCGGCTGGAAAAGTTTTCTGATAATGTAGGTAAACAGCAGGTCACCCAAGGTCATCTGAGAGCAGCCCATAAGAAGGCTGTGTAAAGAGCCCAGAGGACGGCACGGCTGTACCGAGGGGCCCCTGGGTCGGAAAGCAGCGTTGCGGGCGAAGGACCTTGCTGCCCCGAGCCAGAAACTCACCGTGGGCACTGTCCCCGGCTGATGGAGACCCGGAAAGGGGGTGGATTGGGGACATGTGAAGGGGAGCTGTAGGAACGGTGCAGAAAATGAATAACTCAGCGGAGCCCGGGCTGAGGGTCCTGGCAGTGCGGGAGGGGAGGCAGCGCCTGGCACGTCGGCAGGTAATGGAAATGTTTGAGGAAAGTCAAGTTAGGGGCTGCATCCTGGGTTGCTGACCTTTGGAGCAAAGTTGAGGTCCAAAATGCAGCATTTGCTGGGGAGCACAACGGGCAATCTTCACTTTTTAAACCCTGAAACAGACAGGCAAGAAGATCAGGAATCAGAGGATAAGGCACGAAGTGTCCTGCCTTAGCCACAGGGATCAGATACCTTCGTGCTTTAGGGCAAGGTGCACATTTCTAGCCAACGGGGATCCCAAACGCTAGGCAGGTTTCTTCCATAACGTACCTGCCAGGACTCTTACCAACAGCAGGGGGAAAAAACACCCCAAAGACCAAGAAAATGCCTGTGCTCCTTTTCTACTTGCTCACCAGCAAAAACAGCTCATTCGGGACTAGGTTAGCCATAATGTTCGGAGCGTTATGCCAGATACAAGCCTGTGCTCGAGGTAGCGTTGTGCAGTAGACGTGAACTGTCTCAGGAAAGACACAGTACTGAAACAAAACCAGGAACCTAAAAACCAAGCTGCTGCTTTCCTGAGGAAAGGTCCTTTTCCATACAGGGCACTTCTCCATACAGGAAATAATTGGCTGGTTGCTTACATGGAGAATGGACAGTTATCTGGACATATTTAAGGGCATTTCTTTGCTTCGCAGTACAGTGTTACCTGAATCCACATAAGAGTATTTGAGCTCTCACTGCACTCAATTTTATTCTCAAGGAAATTAGAAACTCCAGTGACTTTTAAATGGGAGGGTTATATCACCTTGCTGGGGGAAATTTTTCCTCGATATGTTGACAAATGGGAGGTGCTAGGGTGAAGGCTTCCTCTGGAGCATGGGACACATCCATGGCTGAGTGGAACAGGGGCAGTGTTCCTCAAACAGTATTTTTCATCTGACGGCAATATTTTGGTCCTTCCCGTTTTCTGTTTGTGCTTCAGAAGAGACTAGTAGAAGGCAATTATGAAGGCAAATGGTTTTCCATTTCTCTGCAGTGTATTCGAGATTTTTAAAAAGGTTGTGGAAAGCTTCCCGTGGATGGTCACAGTAGGTTTTTGACTGTCAGGCTGTAACGTTAATCTGTTCAGATATTGCTGATGTTATTCAGACTTACAAGATCTTATGAAAGAAAGGTCACTTTATTACAATGTAGAAAATGAGCACCAAAGTTCTGTTCCAGTTTTGACCAAGAGCATTTTGGGAAGGGGCCTGTCCCAAAGCTTTGGAGAATAAACGCAGGGGGAACAGGGAAACCACAGCACACAAGCTAGATCCTAGGAGGGGCTGTCCAGCCCCTGGAAAATTCCAGGCTTTCTGGAAAATTGCTGCCTTCTTCAGGAGGTCCCACCACCAGTCAGAAAGGGGTGACAACATCTGCTAGTTCCCTTTCCTGGAAGGTGGCCAGAAAAGACTGTGCTTTCAGAAATCCTATTTTAGAAGAAATTGAGAGCTAGTTTCTGTTCTCATCACAACAGCGTGCCTTTCTGGAGTTAGTGTGCACGTAAGCTAGGGTAACTGGAAACAATCTGAGTGTCTTCTTCCAAAGCGGATGCCGAAGTGTGTCCAGACTAGAAGCCCATTGGAAGTTATTTTGGTTTTCAATACACGGCTAGCAAGCAGGAGGACCCGCAGTGTTTTCAGTTTTCCCTTCATTAGCACTTAACCTTGTTACTCGGTGAGAGACTGTGCAGCACAGAATTAATCAGTAATAAGCTGTGCCGCAGCACCAGGCGTCTGTCGTGTTTGGCGAGTGTCTGAAAACTGCGCCTAGGGATCAGCCGTGGTCTCTCAGCAATATGGGCAGTCAACAGTCAAGTCGGCTGTTCACTGACTAGTTTGTCCTTTTTCCCATCCACAGTGTTTGTAAATTTAATATTTCCCCTGTGCAAGCTGTAACCGTGAGTGCCGGAGGCCTGGCTGTTTTCCATGATTCCGAAGGAACTTGCCCAATGCCGGTGCCAGCAGGGTGTGGGAACCGGCATTTGCCATGAGGGAAAGTCCAGAGTCCAGCGTTTTCTTGAATTCCAAACTTAATTCCAATTTTGAAAACTTCCACCAGATATCACTTCATTTTTTTAAAAAAATACTTTCGGATTGGTTAGAATGTTCAGTGCTGAGAAAATCAGTTATCATTGTTGGCATAAGTATATTATTTCTCAAATAGTTAAAAAAAAGGCCGAGTTATTCTTTCATATTGAATTTCTTTAAATATGTTTCCAGTGAAAATCATGCCTGGCCTATGGCCTAACACAGAGAATTTTAGCTGAAGACGAACAGCTCCAAAGCTGTGAGTAAGGGTACATAGCAGATGATAATTACACTAAAGCCCCTATTTCCTCCTAGCATCCTCTAATCCTGCCCACCCCAAATGGCAAGGAAAGAGGAAGCTGCCCAGCTGGGGGGGGGCTGGAGAAGTGGAAATCAGCCCTGTGCTCTCACGCCTGCGTTTGCTTTCCCAGAAGCAGTCCCACGGTGAAGCCCGATATTCCCGTGGGTAACAGCTCTGGTTCAGGTTCACCATGTCTGACTTACTATTGCAAAATAAATTCAGATTGTGTTCAGATCCCTGTTCTCCATCCAGAATGAATTCAATATAATGGTGGTTTTTTTTGCTTTTAAAATAAAGGATTTAGCATATTTTCCTCCTTGCCTGTGGTAAAGATACAGCTCAGTATTGGGGTAGTGCCCGCTTTATAGCGCTCAGAAATCTGCTTTACATTTCGGCCCTTCAGTTCAGCCATGCCCCAGTTTATCTCAGGATTTCTTACTGTCGTAATTGTAGTGCCTGTTTCTTGCCTTTCTGTCCTGCATCTGATTTGAACTATGTGTTTTGGGATGAGCCGCGAGGGGCTGCGCAGAGGAGCCGGACGGCTGCCCTGCCTCCCAGGGAGGGATCCCCCGTCCCGGGCACCAGCTCGCCTGCGTAAAGCAGACGCGCGGCGGGACGAGCACAGCTGCCTTGGCCGGGACACTGTGATCACTGCTGTGTGGGACAGTAATGCAGCTCGGTTCACTCTCCCCATGGAAGGTAGGAAGAGGTTTATTTGTTTTCCTTGCTTATTCTATTTTTTTAGTATTATTATTGAAAAACAGGCAGTAAGAGGTTTGGGGGGGGGGGTGAAATGGTGAAGGTAAGGGTCTAGCTGTCCTCTCCTGATCTACTCCTGCTCTATTCAGGCTTATTCAGACAGAAAATGGAAAATTTTATTGTGATAGATTTGGGGTGGAATTTAGAAAAAATGCAGTTATTAAACATACTGAAATCTAATGCTTAAGCTTCTGAAAGCCATATGCATGGCATTAAATGCCACAGCAAAACCTGACGTTCTCTGAATCGACGTAATACAGTAAGTTTTTCCATTAATGCTTGACAGAGGCTTCTCCTCTAGAGGGTAGCAGTTACCTGCGTTCCTGTAGTTATGCCTGCTCTCGGAGGAAAATACATGGCACAGCTGGTACTGGGTTTATGAGCACAGCTTCAGCTGTGAACATCCTTGCAATAATTGAAATTCCTTATGGGAATTAGAGATTCCTTATGGGGGGGGTAGGTATGTGTTTGTGTATGAATATATGTACGTGTGTTGTTTATTTGAATATACTTCTCAAAGGTGGTTAGTCATAAAATTCCTCAAGCTGGCCAAGACAGGGAAGCCGTAGTTGGTTAGATAAAACGTGGCGTCCCACTCGCTGGGCTGGTGGCAGTTCCCGCGGAGGGGCTGGGAAACACTGGTGCCTCTTACTAAAGCATCGGTCTGTTCATAGTGCGGCCCCTTTCCTTGGTCGTGCCAGTGCGGATAGCCGTGCCGGTGGCAGCTCCGTGCCACTGCGCTGGGCTCAACCAGTCCATTCCTGGCTTTGCCAGAGACTTGCTTTGCAATGCTGAAAAAATCCTCCGGTAAAGCCATGCCTGATCTGCAGGAGGGTATTAAGTGTCTGCATCTCAGATGGCGACTTCTATATTATCACTCGTTGTAAGACGTTTTTGTATCCTCTGGACAGGAGAGGAAGGTGTTGCAATGAATGTCTTCAGAAAATAAATTAGTGCAGTGCCCTCCTCTCCCAGCTGCACGCTTGTAACGTGCAACCCGCTGGGTCTGCCGCTGCTCAGCCGCTGCCAGCTCGACTCTCGCCTGGCTGCGGAGCGCCGTTTGCCAGGACTGCAATAGGGAATAGCAGCGTATTTCTTGTCCTTTGCCTCTCAATAAAATAAATCAAGCTGAGTTTTCAACTCTCTGTTTGCAGATGCTCTCCAGCCAAGTTTCGAGTCAGTTTATTTCTCATTGCTTTGTGTCACTGTGGCTGTGTGCCGAGTGGGAGAGCTAAGGAGAAACACAATTAGTTTATTGCATTTGAGGCCAGGACTGAGAGTCCATTGGCACATGCAGGTCTTCAAGGAAGTGGGAATTGTGTGGTTTTTTTCTAGATGGAAAGTTCTGTATCTTTAGCAAATCGAAGTGATGAAATAAGTCAAAAATGATAAGAAGGGAATAGGCTTATGTTGCCAGATATTCACCATGAGAAATTTGCCATAAGAACATTTTGCATGTGACTTCTGATACCATAAACAGAGTGCAAAAGGCTCAGCTTTGCTTTTGGGGTGGTGGGGGCTGCTGTGGTACAGACACACAGCCAGGCACTGCCGCCAACTCCAAACTTCCCGGCAGGAAGAAGCCATCATTTGCTGGCCTCTATGCTGCACTGGTTGTTTTATGCATTAAAAAAAAGCCTTACGAAAGGTAAAAGGTGCAGGGAAGGTGCTATTGGCAGCTTGGTAAGGTTTCTACCACGGCGCTTGATGTCTTTTCTGGCTGCTGGAACCTGGGGGTCACTTGAAAGTCTCAGCTTACTTGTATCTTTTTCTTAAGTAGGACTGGTTTTAGCCTTCTTGATTTCAGAGAGACCTCATGGTTCTGCTTTTTAGGGTGACAGCATTGCAAATCTCACTACCGTTTCCATCATCTTCCGGAAATGGGGCAGGATCTGTGTATTTTAAGAAACAGAGCTCATGCTAAGAGGCCTGGGCCTGTGCACTACATGATGGGCTCCAGCTTTCTTTCCTGGGTCCCAAATCTCAAACAAAATCTATCATCCTCTTGAAATCTGACCTTTTTTCTCAGTTTTACTCGTCATATTTGGTGATTGTTCTCCTCTTTCAACAAACAGCACAGCAATCAGTCGATTTCCCTGACTTATGCTACCCAGCCTTGCATGATGTGGCCTTTCTATTTGTTAGGCAAAGCCTATTGATTTAATTTCTGCATCATTATTCAAGCTAATATTGAATATGTCACTGATGATGGTGCATGAAATCGAACAAAGTCTGAAAAAAAGGGTGAGATATTAAATAAAACCTCGCCAAAGGAGGGAGAGGAGGCGGAGGTGAACGTGCAACGCGGTTGTGTAATGGCATGGCTGCTAGTCCATCACCCCAGCTGCATGTGGGCTTTTAGCGCCCTCGGCTTCTGCGTGATGTTGGCAGGGCCGTTTGAGACGGTCAAATACCAGCAGTGATTGCTGTTGGGATGAAAAAAAATTGGAAGTGGTAGTGAATGGACAAAACTGTGTTCGATGCCATCTGGCTGCTGTGTCTCTGCGCAGCTACAGCCGTGGCTCTGGAGGTGACACCAGGAGCGCCTTGCACTCAGTATTTACCTGGGAAGGGAAGGTTACTGGACCTTTTTCACTTAGTGCAGAGGAGATGAGAGCTGTCTCTCTAGGTAGATATATTGTCCCCTTCACCATCATATCTGAGCACTTGAGGATGAAATCCTGGCTTCTCCTCATGCTCCTTCCCTTTAAAAGAACTCTCAGAAACATGACACAATCCTGAGGAAAGCTTAGGCCTGGATCTAAACTGGGATACAGGTTGTGTTTTCCTAGTGGTCATGGAAATCGCCATTTTTTGCTGATAACTGTGTATCAAGATCCTGAGAAATAGGTGCAAGAATCAGTGTATTGTTTGAATGAACTATTGAGTCGGAGAAACACAGAGCTAAGCTGAATATAAGATATGTTTCAAAGTGATTTATACAGCAGCTGCCTTCCCTCTCTGCATGGTACCATATAAACCAGGGGGACAAAACTAATGACCTACCTGTTTTTTTCACAGTAAGTGGCAAGTCTTTGTCCTTGGCAAGGAGTGTAAAATTCAGAGGCAGCAATTCAGACTCAGGATGGACTGTTGTGTGGAGATTATAGCTAAAACTCTGATTTTCAAAGCTTTATTAAGAACTGCAGAAACACATAAGGGAAATAACATAAATCAGAGTGAATGATGCTCATACGGAGAAGTCAGCAGAATGGGAAAGTGTGCTGGGCCACAGTATTGTCCGAGGGCTGAACTTCTTGCTGTCCCAATCTGCACTACCAGCCCATAGTGTGACCTGCTCTGGCATGAAGCTGGGCTCAGGATCTGCCTCCGTTATTCCAGCTAGGGACGGGTTTGCCTGTTGAAGTCAGTCACTTGATGCCTGGCTGCCTCAGTGAAGAGCCTGTAGTTTTCCCCATGCTCCATTCCTGCTTCCTCCACAACAGCTGTTTCTGATTATTGGAAAAAGGATTAAATATTGAGATGGATAAATTAGGAAATAGACCAAAAAAAAAAGAAAAAAGGAAAGCTATGGAAAACGATTGTCTCAAATGTCCATTTAAACCAACAAGGGACAAACTCCTTCTCAAGCAGTTAATTACCAGGAAAGGGCTGTTTAATTCTCACCAAGGGATTTTGGTGCCTAACACCCGCCGATTGCAGCTGGAGTTGGGAGCCTGGCAGCCCTTTGGGGTTCAGGTCCTTCGGGTGCCTCACTGGGGTTCGCGCTGCAGCAGCGGGGCTCCTGACCAAGACAGCTTTTGATTTCTCCCCAACAAAATCTTGGTTCCAATCTTTGTTTCTTTCTGGCCTTCTGGTGGTCAGGGCCTCCCTGCTGTCTTTCCTAGTTGGACTGTTATTATCATCAATGATATTTACTTCTAGAAAGCCTCTTTGTGTTGAAGGCTGTATGGAGAGGAAAAGGATCATTCTGGGCCTTCAGTCAGTACTGTGGGACTTGAGGGGCCCGGAGGGGTGATGTCAGCGAGAAAAAACACATTGAAAGGTGATGAAGCTGGAGGAAAAATGAGCCGGGCCATTTCATCAGGTCGTGGGCCACCAGTGGGAAGTGGCCTGTGGGAATGGGAGGCAGAGCATGAGGATCTGGGAGGTTTAGTGCCCGTTGCAGCAGTGTTCAGAGGATGGTCATGGGCAGCAGAGGAAGCAGTGCAAGGGTTTGTGCAGGACACCTCTCCAGACGGAAGCAGGCTTGGTGTTGGCTGTTTGCGCTGGGATGTTACAATTTAGTGAGAAAAAAGAGAAGGGAAAGAGTTGTTTTAGTGAGAATACCCACCTGCGCAGCTGTTAATGCAAGAGAGCACAGCAGTGGCCATGGCCACAGAGGCCTTCTGGCCACCCAGCACAAGTATCCTGCTCTCCTGGCACCACTTCCCCCGCCAACAAACTGGAAGAGAAACATGTTCGAGTAAGGAAAATAGTAGTTGTTTTAGTACAATGGCAGTACTGTCATTCTAGTTTTCTGTGTTTCTAATATTAATGGAAGACGTCAGGTTGCCACGTACCCAACCCCCTCATTTTTTTATGCAAAAATGGAAGTTTTTCCATATGTCCTATCATGCCTAAAATCTTCCTAGAGGATCTGCAGGAATGGCTCACTCTTCATTATTGTTCATATATTATTTGTATTCTGGTAACTCCTGGGAACCCTCTATTATATTAGTCTGCCTAGGGATACAGGACAAAAAGAACAATTTACAGTTCTGTTTCCATCTATTTTAGCTTCCTCTAGTTGTTGAATCTATTTGAGAAGCCCTGGCATGCTGCTTTTTAATAGTTTCTTTCCCAAACACCCCAGGTTAAGGGGATATATGTGAAATATTGTGCATAATAGGTGATGGGTTTTGGTTGTGTTGCAAACTGATTTTTTTCTGCCCTTATCATGTTTATGGTATACTTTGAAATAGAAGTCTTAGCAGATTGGCCTAAATAGAAATAACCATCATGCTCTATGTATAGTTTTACATAAATATATAGTTGCACCTTAGGATGAGTCTGAAGAGCCTGTAGTAAATGTTTGTCCAGGGAGTGTGCAACACACCTGCGAAACACAGAGCTTCTCTGGGCTGTCCGGGCCACTGGCCACTAGATGTCA
This sequence comes from Apteryx mantelli, assembly GCF_036417845.1. Taxonomy (NCBI): domain Eukaryota; kingdom Metazoa; phylum Chordata; class Aves; order Apterygiformes; family Apterygidae; genus Apteryx; species Apteryx mantelli. Next base: position 18,120,150 of record NC_089991.1, on the reverse strand, counting down.
CAGCGTGCCCAGGTGTGCAGTCGGGGCCGGGAGCCTCGCGCAGGGCTGGGGGGCCCCACGCAGCCACCGCACCCGGGGACGAGCTGTCCCCGTCAAGTGCCTCTCCCGGACTGGAGCATCTTCACACCCATCCTTCTCTTTTAGAGCAGGTTGGAAGCAGGCTTAGATTTTGTATTAAATTCAGTGAAGTCGGTGAGATCGGTAATGAAGAGGGAAGAACAAGTCATAAAGAAACAAGAGAAAATAACCCAAATGCTGGGAAGCACGGCTGAAAGTCCTGCTTTCTTACTTTGGACAATTCAGGAGATACGTGACGGGGTCTCTGCTCGGTTCCTGTGGCTGACGTGAGGCACAGCCAGGCTCTGGTCTGTATTTATTGCACTGCTGCTAAATACTTGCAAGGTTAAGTTCAATCCAGCAGGAACCATTCTCTGAAAAAAATAAGCCAGTGTCTTATGTTGTATGTGAGAGACCTCTGTGCAATGTCGCCGGCTCTGTGCTGGGGGGGATTTCTCACCTGGAGTTTTCACCTGCGGAGAAGCAGCATCGGGAGGAGAAGGGTCATTTCAATGTTACTCGTATATTAATAAGGATTCAGTGGCCTTCTCCCAGCTCAGTGAGTAGCAATCTCTCATTAGCTCCAGTTAATTTAGCAGGAGCACACTATATATTTTCAAACAGCCCTTACTCGAGGGGAGACATATTTTGCTGTTGGCTGCGCTGCGCAGTCCCTTTCATTTACGCCTGAGCCAAACGGAGGACAGAAATTGTGCAGATGTCTCAGCCGAACGCCGTATAAACCCTATCACACGGCTATTTATAGACACATACAGGAAACTACACTTGACCATGTGTTTCCTCTCTCTTCTGAGCTGCACCTTTAATCAGTTTGACAATGCAGGAAATGTTAATTTTGCATCCTTCCTTTTATTGAATGTTGTATTGAATGGTGATAGAATATTTAAAAGTAGTAGGTTTGGGGCAGTTTGGTGATGGTATATGCAAATCATCTTTTAAAGTATTCTAAAAAAAAATTGTTGAAAGACCTGAAATAGATTAGTGTGATGCATTTGCTGAGTAAATAAGTGAACTAGTGTTTAAAACCCCCTGTTGGAAGTGGTCTCTAGACAGACCTAGACTTGCCAATGCCACAACAGTACTGATAACCACGCAGCACCTCGGTGCAATGTAACTATTGAAGTAATGATGTGATCACTCTGCCGCCTTCATTTTCCATCAAAAATGAGTGTGTTTTTGACAACTTGAAAATAAACAAATGATGTATTCAGCTCTTACCTGGGCTAGCTAGTGGTATTTTTCCCTCATGTTCAGTACCTTTCTTTCCAAGTGGCGTTGCTGGTTTCAGCAGGGTGGTCTCGAGGCTGGGAGCTCCAGGAACAGGTCTCACAGGACCGAGATGGTCCCTCACCTGCCTCTTCCCTCTCCCCTGCCTCCTTGCATACCCTGGGACAGTCCCCCGGCACCAGCGTGTGGCAGGGAGAGGCAGGGGCTGTGCTGCCGAGCGCGGGGAGGGCGTCCGCGCGCGCTGGGCTCCTGAGCCTTGGCGGATCCAGGGGGAGAGGTGCAAGGCCGGGAGTGCAGGGAGCGCACACAACTGCCTTAGGGGCAGGAGACCACGCTTGGGAGGACAGGAGAGGGCAACCAGGTCTCTGTAACACCTTGAGCCTTAGATACCTTTGCTGGTCCCTAAAGAGGAGTCATGTTATCAGCTACACTGGTTGCTTATGACACCCTCTCCAAGTGTGACTGAATAAATTCCCCTGCTGAGCCCCAGAAGAGCCCCTGGAATATGTCGTTTCCCATCGCCACTGGGAAGTCCTGGTTCCTGCTGTGCTCTGCTCGGGATCTGGTGCGCTGCAGTCGAAGGCAGGCCGGCCACCGGTAGCAGCACGCGTTATCTGGGGCTTCATGTGGCACGAAGCTGCTGCTGCTGCTGTTGGCCCCTGCCCGGGCTCAGGTATCGCCCCCTTGGCTCCTGTCCGCATTGTGTTGTGATGTGCCGGTAGTATCTTCCTGTCACGATAGATTTGGGCACCTCTACGAATACCTCAGCACTTATCAGTCTAGTTGCCCCAAGAGTTTGGGGGGACCCACCTAAGGTGGTAGTTGCATGTTAGTAGCAGATTTATATTTCCAGACATCATCTCCCAGAAAGACGGTGGGCACCAACCCCGGCTTGGACACTTTGAGCATTGGGAGTTGCGGTATGAGCTACCAGGAAAGATGAGGACCACGCTCTCAGGTTTACAGCAGTGAGCAGCCCCCATTAGAACACCACTGTCAAACAGGAAAGGGCAAAGCAATGTTTTACTTTACAGAAATCGCACCCTTTTCAAGCGTATGTGTTTCTTCAGTCCTTTTCTTCTCCCCACATCCAGCAAAGTATACCATTCCCACGCTGTTTCTACATGCTATGTAAGCATGTGTCACGCCTCATGAGGAAGGTGATCTCTTTGCGTGAAAGCGTTTTCCAAAAGGATCCTTAAGTTAATAAAAGCACTCCTAAAATTTTCAAAAGCTGCCCAGAAAGCAAGCTCATTTTGAACTTCTATGCCTCTCAATTGTAGCAGATTCAGCTCTTGTGTTGCCACCCATTTGGAGCCACGAACCCCATCGTGGGATGCACGATACGTCATTGGAGCAGCATGGTGGAGGGCTCTGCATGTTCAAAGCTTTCTATGGCCATTAACTCATTAAGCTACTAATTACAGAAGCTAGAGAGTTGTCTGAAGCAGCTGGAAGGAGAATTCTCAGGGATTTTCCTTGAACCACTTCCAAATGGTTAGTACGTTGAACAAAGAAGAACTTGGAGAAATTTAAATTATGGCTTGTGACCTGAATGTCAGACATTATGCTGCAAATACACTGAGGATCTTGTTCTCTTGCCACAGACAAGATGAATGGGGTATAGCTGATACCACTCAGTTCCATTAATTTTCACTACACAAATCTTTCTGACCAAAAACACATTATCATTTTGCTTTGTCTGGAATTGCTTTTTTTTCATGGCACTACCAGCATACATACGAGTCTTATTTAGTCACAGTCAGTGACTGTTCCTTAAAATTAATACTAGAAGTCTCCCAAAATACTTACTGTGCTGACTTCTTTAGAGAATGGGACTTACTTGGACCGCCCTATCATTGCTGACCACCTGTAGTAACTATCACAGCTTTGGTGCTTTGAGCAGACCAGGCTGCTTCTCAGGAGAAGGAGGAGGTTAGGTTAGGTGCCACTCTTTGGTGCTGGGAGGTCTGAGCCCGGTTTCGTGTTTGGAGAGGTTGTGTAGTCTCACAGGATTTCAGAATAACATTGCTTCCTTGTTTCAGTGGGAATGGGAAGATGGATGCTCAGGATACACAGAGAGAGGGGAAAAGGTGAGATAGGAAAACAGTCGGAAAGAAGAGCAGTGGCAGCAAAAGCTTCTCTGGGCTGTCCTGCCAGCACTTGTTGAGTCCTAGCAAGGTCCTCGCCGAGGAGAAGGCATTAGTGCATTTTCTGTAGCCTGTTCATTGGCAGTTCCCACGGGATGGCCAGTGGTATGGTCCTGCTCCTGGGAAGTAGTACCACCAATCTGTTAAACAAAAAAACCATAGAGGGCAGCCCTCGTGTGCTGGAGATGGAGTAAGCCCAGACAAACTCCGCGCTCGCTGGGGCTCGGAGCTGGGTGTGGGGGCACCTGAGCGGCAGTTGGGCATCGGCTGCAGCCCCACACACTGCAGCCACAGTCTGCCTCCCCCTGACGGGTATGCAGCTACCAACAGGTGAAAAACGTCCTGCCCAGACATCAAACTGCTGCCAGAATGAGAAGAAGGAGGTCTTACGCTGTGAGGAGAGAGAAGCGGCATTGGAGGGTGACATGTGCCAGCAGGTTTACTTCTTTGGGATGCTGCTAGGACTTGGAATGGGAAACTCTGCAGGAAAAAGAAAAAGAAACTTTACAATTAACATAAATCTAATTTTCTGCAGTTATCACCAATCTCAAATTAATTCTGCAGCATGACCAAACTGCTGCAAAGCCCTCACACTAGTGTATTTAACATGTATTAGTGTATATATTAAATGTTGTTTCCAGAGACATTAGGGCTTCTTAAGGACAGTACAGATAAGCTGGCTGGGAGGCAGCTAGTGCAAGTGCTCTGCAGGAGTGATGTGTAACATAGGACCATGCAGGTCCCTGGGTTTCCTTCACGTATGCTATTTTCACTCTTGTGCTGTTCTGTCAACCTCAGGTGTGTTGGCATTTGATTCACACCAGTGACAGAGCTGAATCTGGAGTCTGGCAATGAAGACTCTCCTCGCAGAGCATCCAGCGCTATGGAGACCCACATGGGTGGCACCACTCCCAGGGCAGCTGCCGGCAAAGGAAAGGGAGTGAAGAGACAACCTGGTGCAAGGAGTTACAACTTGGGTAACTCACTTTCATAGCAGCCTCTTGTGAGCAGTCATTCACACAGCCAAAATATTTTGAATGAGGCTTTCACATTGCTTTGCTCCTTTTATTAAAGGTGCGTCTTTCCTAAGGCTCTGTGTTGATACCCCTTGAAGTCAAGGGCGTTATCTAATCTTCCTCTTGAAGCCAGAATCTGGCTTTTGCCTGTTTATCCCATTCCCATGTTGGCTAGATTCTTAAGGAGACTGGTGCTGGGTTCCCTGTTGCTGAGCTCAGGGCCCCTGAAGCTGTGACCTGGTGGGGCCAGGAGAGTCTGCATTCACTAATTTTAAGGAGGCTGCCTTTTCAGATTGCTTCTAGGCTGTATCTTCACAGCTTCCCAACTTTTTAACGTTTTAATACAATATGCTAGCGAGTTTGCCTACCTTAATCACCTGGAGTGCGGTGTCTGTTGAAAACCTGCTGGTGTCCAGGCTGCAAAGCAACATCACTGAGTGTCTCCCTTCTGGCAGCTTGTACATTCTCGTACTTCCCTTTAGCCTGACTGGGGACGTGTGTGGTGCATGTAAAACTAATAGGATTTTTGAGCCTGCTGTATCCATCGTCTTTAATGACAAGTGACTTTGCATCTCGATCAGGCCACTGATGGGTAAAGCTTGTCCATCTGAGGTAAAGGGAAGGTCCTCTCCGTGGCTTATCTCCAGAGTGATTGGAGTTATGGTTCCCTTTCTACTGGCCATGACTTTCCAGTCAAAGAAGGTTGTGGTGTCCAGTAGGCCTCCAGGTGAAAACAACCCATCAGAAAGATTTTGTGTCCTATGAAAGTGCCCAGAAGAGAAGCTGCCTAATATTTTCCAGAAATAAATATCTGGCCTAACATCAGACCAGCTGAGTTGATGGGCTCTTCTCCATTGATTTCAGTGGCTGTGGGGTGATTCCTCCATGACTCCAGAGCCCAGACCTACTGATCGCACTCAGAAATCTGTCAACAGGTTCAGACACTGCAGTCTGGACATGAGGAAACTGGAATAACAGGGGCATGCAGTGAATAAATAGGAAGGAGTTTGACTGAAATTCTGGGTCATATTTAACGGATTGCTGAACATTTCGACATGAGCTATGCATAATCTTTAGAGCACACAGAGCACAGCCCATTTGCAATCATAAGGTACTGTTTCCACCTTGGTTTCTTCTGGAGTCACTGCAGCAGCTGGCACATAAGCAACATCCTGGCATCAGCAGAAGAGAGCACACCGTGTTCAGGGAAGAGAGGTCGGGTCTCTTCTAAAACACTGAATGTTTTAGTGGAAAAATGACTGAAAGAACCGTTCAAATTAGGAAAGAGGAAACACTGCAGTACCATAGATGTAATTTTGACAGTTGAAATTAGAGGCAAGATGTTGCCAAGGAGGTCTAGTAAGCATGCTGCTAAGGCAGCAGGTCATGCTACTTCTGAGCCACCAAGGGGGGAATGTTCTCACTTCCATGCACAAGAATGTTCTTATTAAGTAGTTGTTACTAGTATTTGTGCCAGCATGGATGTATGAGCCAAGTCACTGAGTGTCTTTTATCTCAGGTTCTCCAAACACAGTGCAAATATTCGGTAAGATGTGTCCTTCAAGTGGGGAATTTTCAATATTTCCAGTAGTGGATAGTGAAAACTGTGACAATAAAATCAGAAGTTTTATGCAGTAATAAATTAGTAGCAGACTTTCAAGTGCCAGGTTACTTGTGTGGTGAAATTAGCTGTTCATATCTAATATCAGCCCCGCTCTTGACTCTTTCTCGCTTTCAGAAAACCACTGAACCTCCTTCAGCCCCCTTTTAGCCATATATCAGCTTGATGTAATGCTACTTTTCAGTCTGTTCAATTACTCAATTACTCCTGCATCTGAGTGCATGTAATATGCCCTTAGGGCTATGATTCAGGCAGCCCATTGATTTGCTGCATGACCTTGGGCACAGCATTAAATGTACCTTTAGTATGCAAAGGAATTGTGCACATTTATGCTTGTGGTCCTGTTATCCAAACTCCTACTCTATCCCCCAACTTTGCAGACTTTCCAAGCAGAGTCTGCTTGCTTTTTATTGCTAAATTTGCAGACTGAGCCTAACTTCTTCTAAAACACAAAAGGGATTCAGGAGCCTAAATTCCATTCAAAACCACCACAAGCAAGCTTCAATGGAACTTAAAAAGTCTAAGAAATTTAGACACTTCTGAGAATGTTACCCTAGCTGTATCTCCAGGTTTTGACATTACATGAACACCTGAATTACGAAGGCAAGTTCCCTTTGCTGATCCAACCTGGTTGCTGAGGAGCTTGCAAAGCATTAAGTACGCACATATTTAATGTCTGCTAATGCTAGATCGGGAGAATGCCTCAAAGTGAAAACTATTCTGCATTTAAATGTGTTCTCTCTCAAAACTTAGACAGGTCATCTCTACCCCAAGCAGAATAATAACAGCTTCCCCTGCGCTCCTGGGAAGACATTTTGGAGGTACCGTATGGTGCTGCTTTCTTTCTTTTTCTAGCCACTTTTCAGTGCATGGGAGAGATGAGATACTGAGCTTAGGAGGGATATCTGTTTGAAGAAAGGTCTCTCAGAGGAGAGCACGGTCAAGGGAGATGCTTGGGTTGAGCTTGTTACATCACTAGATTGGCACCTGGTTGTGATGATGCAGGATTTTTGAGAATGTTTTTTCTTGTGCATGTTTGTATAATGAGCAACTGTGTTTTTCTTTTACATTTCTTCCTTTGTTCTTTGCTTTGTTGGAAGATCGCTATGGAATAACATGGATAAGATGCAAACCTGTGTTCTGAATATTTAGGAACTTGCCCCTTAGTTTATTGTGTAAATGTTGTTTGAAAGTTATCAGAGCTTGGAAAACCAGCCGGTATAGGTTTGATCCTGGGACTGTTCTGGGGACAAGTAAACACTAATAACCCTTTCTTAAAATGTTCCTCACAACCCCCCTTCAGGAATGATCTTCTCTGGAACGAGGTGAGTCCAGACAGCATTGGCAGCCGAGAGCTAAAATTTGGGTCTTGTTCACACTAAGCAGTTACTATTATGGTTTAAATAGCCTCCCTGGAGCTGGGGGGTGAATCTGAGTAACAAAGCACCACGTAAAGTGAGCAGGGTTTACACCATCTGGCTCATTGTCATTTCAACCCAATTAAAATCCATGGGCTGGGGGACAAGAGGTTGGGAGTGCGCCCTTAGTGGCAATGGTGGCAGGATTTCATTCCCATGCAGTGTTCCTCTCTGTACTTGTATTACAAAGGATTTAAAATGCAGAATCGCTGTGCTACTATTAATGTGTTAATGTTGTGAGCAGATAGTGTCTGCACACCTGTAAATAGGAGCTCTGCCATGTAAGTTAGTTTTTTTAATTGGTAAAGTGCTTCACGTTCCTCACCTGTGAGGCAACATAGCAATAAATGCAATGTTTCTACAAATACTCCAGCTTCTACATAACAAGTCCTCAAACCACTGAGGGAGTGATGTGACTTCAGTGAAGACAAGGGTGGTGACAGATCTGAATGGTTCCAGAAAAGAAAAGCTATCAGACCTCAGCTGTGCTATGATTATTTTCTTTTAATTTGCTTCCTTTTCATTGCTTTTTTTTATATTGAGACATAAATAATGTTAGATTCCAGATCACCCATGGGTCTGAAATATAGCTGTAGCAAGGACTCCTGCCAACTTTTACAAAAGGATTTTGCTAACATGAAAGGAAAATAGCTCATACATAATAAACACTCTTCCTGACCTATGTCATCCTTTTGCATTTAAGGTCAAACATCTCTGAAGGGGAAATAAAGATAAAGGGGATGCAGAAAGTCAGCTGCAACAACAAACCAAACCTCTGCATGAAGGTCTTCCCATTAGGGTTTTGGGTTTGACTGTTCACAGCTGCCACAGCTGCCACTGCAACCTCTCCCCAGCCTGAGTACTGTAAATAGTCACCTGGGTAGTGCGCTCCTTTACAGGGGTGTATAGCTAGGTTAGAGCTCACACCCTGCCTTGAACATACCCACGTTTTACCCCTGGGGATTTCAGCAGGACAGCATGTGGCATAAAATTAAGCATGAGTGTAAGTCTATGCAGGACTTCTGCCTAGCTCTGCGAATTGGACTTCAGCTGACCTCAGAGTAGTTCCTCTGGATTTTCGCTTGTGCAACAGCAGCAGAATTTGGCTTAGTGCATCATGCTGTACCCATGGTGGAGATTATAGCCAAGAGCTGCTATTTGGTAATAAACTGATCACTTTGAAATTCTTCCAGTATGTTTCTCTCTGCTGCCAGAGAAAATACCTACAGGTTTTGTAATCAGTTTATTTTGCTGTTGAACTGATTATGCAGCTAGAATGGTTAAAGTAGATATTCTTTGCAGATAATGAGTTGAATATTTATCTCCTCCATATATTAATTCCTTTCCTCAAGCCCATGCCCTCATGATTCAAGCAAGACTAGTGAATATTTAAGACATGGTGGGAGCATGCTGGAGAAGAGGTTTTATCACACAGTGGCAGATTTCAAATTCTACTGATGGTTATAGGAAGATGTTCAAAATGTGCTTAAAACAGGACTGGCTGGCTCAGAAGATTGGTGGCAGGACAGAGATACACACTTAATTTTAAGGTTTGCACTCATTTCCTGCACAAGTCAGATTCAAAGTAACTTTGTTGTTGTTCTTGCTGTATGTTTTGCTGGTTAATCTGAAGAATTGAGATCTCTACCGACTTCCTACTCAACTTGTGATGTTATTGTAAAAAACAGCCATTAAAACCCACTCTCGTAGTCTAATGCTACTGCTGGATACAACTTGGAAACACAGCTGAGACCCCCAAGCAGTGTTGCTGTTGCCGTATTCTTGGCAAAACTATCATGCAGGGAAATAACTGGCTGAGTCAACAGGGTCTTTTGCAGGACAGGGCACTGTGCAGTCTATCTTTCTGTAAACTATGACATGAAGCTGGCCTCAGAGGGTTTGGTCTTCTGGCCACCTGCCAGGCTTTCCCTTAGGTACCATCAGAGAAAAAAATCAGTTTTAAGGGAGCTTATATCTTGGCTGACCCTGATTTTCACAAGATTTTTCTGTGTCCTGGTGGGTTTTGTGCCATCTAGCATAAGATGCACCAGATGCTTGAGTGAAAGAAAAGTGTGGGAGGCTGGCACATTGCAGGAGCCCCCACACGCCTCGCCCAGGGAGACACCGAGGCTGGCTAGCTGGGAGCAGCTCCACGCAGGGCATCACACCAGCAGAAATGGCTCTCTTTAAAACACAATAGGAAAAAAAAAAAAAAACTCCTGATTTATTCTATCCCGGGAATCAGTGGGAAAATTTCCTGGGTGTGTCTGGCCGCCACACCATTATTTTAGGAAGTATTTTGTTGGAGCTCTTCCCCTTCCTCCTGCAGCCAGGAGGAAGCCACAGATGTACCTGAGGGTGGATAAATGAGTCCAAGGCATTCGCAGATCTGCCTCTTGCTGTTTGCCCTGCAGAAGCTTGGGTGACATCCTCTTCCAAAAGAGGTCAGCCACTGATAATTGCATAGGGGACTAGCAGTTCTCAGTGAGTTTCATGATCTGTTTCTCTTAGGTAGCCCTAACCACATATCTATTCAAGCTGTCTCTGGGATTCAAATTTGGAAAAGCTTTGGGAAAAATTCCAAGAGGTGACCATCACAGCAGTGCGAACTTCAAATGTCAAAGTAATGATCTGTACTCCAAAACTATCTTTTTGTTTGGTATCACTTGCAAGAGGGATTCTTCTGATACAGCACGCTTTCTTTTGACCATTTTCTAGAGTTTGGAGATCTCTTGTGAAACTCTAAAAACCTGTCTCTGGTTTTTAGAAGTTGTCTTTTAAATTAATTTGATGCAGTCCATGTTCTGTGAAGGGAATGGAGTGGCCAAGAAATAAATGCTACTGGCAGAGAAAGCATACCAGCCTAGAAAGAACCAGAAAAATCCCAAGGGGGAGAACAGGCTGAACATGTTTAAAAAAATGTCAACAGGATGAATTTTGTACTATTTTATTTGTCCAATCCAGGTATTGTGGAAGTATAAACAAGAGCAGTACATAGGCTTGTTGTTAAAGGAGCTCGTTTCTAGTATAAAGCTATTACTATGGTCTGCTTTTCAGATCCTACATTTCATCTAGGACTAGAAAGATCTGCTTGAAAATACTATATACGTGTGTTGACGTTTCTTAGCAGTTACTGTTTTACCATTCCAGGTAAAAAAGGTAAAGAGAGCATCAGTTTATAGCAGGACTACTCTTGGAATTGGAAAGAGCTGAAACTGCTTATTTTAAGTTAAAGCTTGCATGGAGCAGAAACAAGCCAAATATTTTATGACTTTAAAATGTAGAGTGATTCCCATGTGTCTCTTGAGCTCCCTTGTTTTGTTAGCACCTCTTCTGAATTCAGCTGTGCTTCTCAATAATGCTTTTCAGAGTTCATCATGATACACACCCATCAAATTTCAAAATCATCTTTGAAATTTAAGCAAAATAATAAAAACTTTACATAGAAAACCATAAAGTGACAGGATTTTTGGATGTGTAAAGGTACTGCAGTACAGTTCCATTCATTCACATATGCTAGCTTTACCTCACGCCTGAAAAATCTGTTATAAGTAGTGCTCAGGTCTGCCGACTGAATTACTGGGAGGCTGTACTCCTGTGAACACGCGGTGATCTTCATGTGTCGCTGCATGCCCTAACACTGGCTCCTGGGGGAGACATCTTTCCATTTCCTACAGTCAATGCTTAATGTATTGATCTTTCTAGACTTTGCCATTGCTTAGCTGAGCTTTGAGCAGTAGCCAGAGCGCTGGGGGGAGCGTGTGGAGGTTGAGGGCAGAGGCAGGGCATGGCTCAGGAACCACCAGTCATGGTCTGAAGACTGTCATGACAGTGTCATGACCTACACTCAATTCCTGAGAATCAGGGTGAAAACCGGTAGAAACCCAGGTACAAGGAAGGAAGTGTAGTTGCTGAGTCGTTTGGCACAAAAACTGTGATGTCCTGCTCTGCGCTGCTGCTTTCCTGGTTTCAGAAGTTTCCCCGCCTTATGCTATTGCAGATACCGGGCACAGCCCTCCTGGACCATGGGGGCTGTATGAAGCAGGAATGTAGATAAGGTGCTAATTAGTCCCATCCACTTTGCAATGTGCAGCTGGATTGTAAATGGACTCAGGAGTACTTTTCAGCTTTGGTACAGTTCATTGTATTGTTAGGAAAAAAAACTCAGGGAAAACTGGAACTTTGACTAAAAAAATATTTTATTTTAAACACTTTTAACTGCCAAAGCATTTTCTACTGAAAATATATGACTGGTTCTGCTCCTTGCCTTCAAAACTTCTTTTTTCAGCAAACGATCTGGTTGTACTGACCCTTAGGATGAGCCGTAAAGCCCATCTATTCCCATTGATGTTTGGAGGGGCAAGGAAAGGAATTATTTACTGGGAAGACATTTTTAGTGTCTCCTTTATGCCCTATAATTTTTGCTTTACATAGACTTCATGGCACAGTAGTATGCCAGACAAAATCATCTTTTATATAATATTATATATATTTTTAAAGTCTTCCAAGACACCGGTGCTTGTAGACTTCCGAATAAATACCAGGAGGTAATTCTGCAGCAACTCTTTTCTAATGTTACACCATGTTAACATAACTTCATAATCTGAAGTCAGAGTGGTCAGAAAAAAACAAAGCTTATCAGAGGGCAAAAGAGGCCGAACACAAGGAGGGAAGGTTGCTTGTATAGCTAAATTAAAGGGAATTTTGATGAAAAGGCCTTAACAGTTAGAAGACGCTCTTTAAGACAGAAACCATCTTTGCTCTGAGGTGTAGCACTAGGAGTTATGACTGGGTCTCATGGGTGTCATCACCAGGTACTTGCAATAATGTCACTATTTCCAGTAGTCTTAACATGAGTAGCATGGCAGGAGAAGAATCACTGCGGGTGGCTGCATGAGGATAATAAATAGTGGGATGAAATTGAGAGGAAAAACTTAATTGGAATTAACTAGCTGAGGAAAGCCTTTTGATCTGTCAGACTGTGAAATTGCCTCCCAAGAGCAATGGTATCGTCCCAACCACGTGGGCATTTAAAGCCAGTCTAATGTCTATGATTCTGTGAGTTAACTGGAGTATCTCAGTAATTGGAACTGACACAAAGATTTATCTTCTTTGATTGACTAGCTATCATAGAGGCTCATCTTCTTGTGGTACCGCACAGAGCTTTCGGGGCAGCTGTTTGCACTTAAACTGCCAGAAGCTGACAATATGTATCCATTTCAGCTCTTCAGATGTGTTCTTTGAAAAAACACTTAAATCACTGAAATAGACAGTGCTAATCAGTCTGCAGGAAAATGGAGCATCCTTACCTGGGGCTCACTGCTATAAATCTTCCTGTGCCAATGCTATCATACAGCAGTAGAAAGCCATTTAGGTGCATTACTGCTAAATGCCCAATCAGTCTGAAAAATTGGGCTGATTTTGGACAACATTATAAAAGGAAAACGTGTTTGACCAAATGTATAAAAATAAATGTCTGGTATTTCAGCAAAAGCTACCATTTGTAATAGAGAAGGATTAATCACACTCTGATGATGGAAATTATCTCCCATGCTGATTTCAGAGAAGATGGTACGCTGCAGTAGGAATGGGCCCAAACTGTGAGTTTTGTAAGGAGATGGTTTTGTGTTCAGTATTGCTGTTCACCTGCAGTGTGACCTTGGAAAATAGCAGCGTATCTCCTCTCTCACATTGCCTTCTCTGATTCAGCACAGCTCTTCAGAGCAAGACCTGCCCCCAGTATTTTGGTGCTTTTTACAGTTTGCAGAATGAACTTGGAAAACTGAGATGCTTCTTTCACTGTGATTAAGCACAACATTTCTGAAAAAAGGATTTACAGAAATATTAAGTTGGTTAGTGCATGACATATGCCTAAATGCATCAAGCTGGAAGCAGATAAAGAGGAATAAACTATTGCAAGCAAATACCAAATCAGCTGGGCTTGTTTGCTAATTGCAATACTTGGACAAGGTTCAGGTAATAGCTAAATGGCTGTTTCTTAATGTCTTTGAGGTTGTAGGAGGACTCACAGCCTGACTTCTCAGCTCAGAGATACAGCCACTTAGAAGCACAGTAGCCTGTAGGCATACATTTCTATCGTGAAAAATTATACAATCTCAGTCTCCAGGGAGAGAAGTGATGCTGCAGTGAGAGCAGTGTTTCTGACACTCTTGCATCCTTCCTTTGAGCAAGTCACTTCATCTACCTGGCTTCTTTCTCAAACTTGTAGATTTGCCAGTCCATTGGCAAAGGACAGCTTTGCTGTTCTTTCAGCATGTGCCTCGACTGGAAAAGGAATAAATTAAGGGTACTTGGTGCTCTGAGGATTTCTCTGATACTTAAAGCTGGCTGAAGTCTTGCTCTCCCATTATACCTTTAAGATTATGAATGGATAAAAATGCATGTTCTCGTTCCTCAGCAGGCTCTTCCACTGGCCACAGCCACCTCCTGGCATTTGTCTGCCTGAAATTTGACGTGGAAGAATGGAGGCAAAAGACATTTCCTCTACACCAGGATGTACATGTGTGTGAGGCAGACAGACAGTTTATTTTTGTCCTTGCTCTCCCTATTGCTTCGTGGCCTCACATGGTGAGAGAAAAGAAGTAAGGCAGCAGAGCAGCTGGGAAAATAGGTGGACGTATCCCTAAGGGAGTGCGGACGCAGTCCCAGTCTGCAGTCCAGACCGGTGTATGGGGACTGCAGATCCGGAAGGTGCAGCAGCACAGCAACTGCTGGGCTGAGAGATGCTGCCAGGCAAGCACGCCAAAGCTGTGTGTTGACTAGTCATGTCATGGTACGAGATATATCCCAGTGATTTCTAGATGTTGCTAAGCCCCTTTCAATTTCTGAAGGATTTTTTTCCCAAGGTTTCAAGGTCTGCAAGCATGCAGAGCAGGTTTGGCTTTCTGTTTGATGAATTGTACTGTTATGACTCTGCTGTTAGGTGTCTAAGTGAGACCTAGTTAGGGAAATGAATATAAAGTAAATATGTTATTTTTTTTTCCTGGAATGTTGTCAGGTACGGTGCTATAAGATTAATATTCTGATTTATTTCTAAAATGTAAATGATTATTAAAAAGTTTGCATTTCAGTGGAGCATTCTTTCTCAAACTATTGTTTCTTCTATTATGAGAAGGTTAGGTTAAATATATCTATATAGATTTAGGGGAAAAAATATTTGAAATTTAAAGAGAAAATGAAGGAGAAGAATTAAGAGAAAATGGAAAAGGCAGAGGTTATTTAAAGATACAAAAACCTGAAAAAAGGCAAAAGTTAAAAATATACTCTGAGAAATTTAGGCTTTGGATAATATCTACAAAGATGGAGCCAATTGGTGCAAGAAGGAATTTTACATCAATGTATATTCCTTATTACAGTCTGTGATTAATTCCTCCTCTTGTCTGTAACATGTTTTCAGTAGATCACTTGTCCTGCTGAGCCTGACTTTCTGTCCACACGTCTCTTGGGTCATCAAGTTTTCAACCTTTTTTCAGAAGAAAGCAAAACTTTAGTCCAGAATCTTCCCATTCAACCAGCTGGGCATGAAATGTGCTGGGTAAAATCAAGAACCCTTTTTTTGATGGATGTTGACCAAATCCAGCCTATAATGGTCACTGAAGTGTCCCAAGAAATGAGCCCACTGTGAGAAGGCCCTGCTGCCATTTCAGACACACCATAGTGGGAGGAACAAGCACCTTCTATATTTGCTCTTCACTTGTTCAGTAAGATTTTGCTTCTGGCCCACCATTCCCAGGTCATTTCTTCCACATCTGTCCTTCTTCAAAAAGTCCTTGAAAAGTGTAGGCCTGAAACTTCTAGCATGCGTTACAAGGCACAAATCCTGTTATTACTTAGCATGCTGTGCAAGAGTGCAAATAATTAAGTAAATATTGGTTATAAGATGATCCAGTCTTTGTTAAATACAGCTAGACTGCTTGACTTTTAATAGCGTCAGCCCTGAATTACATGTCTGGACTAAACACAGTGCAGAGATGAATTTCCTTTGATTTGTTCCAGAGTAACTCACCATTTAATTTAACTGAGCAGTTCCTTGTTCTCATATTCTGGGATGACGGATTGTAAAATGCACTCCCTGAAATTAATCCAGATGCTTGATTTCTGTCAGCAGAGTAATCTTTCTCAGTGGTATGCTAAATATGCTTTTAAAAGGTGTGGTAAATATAAATGCTACGCACTCGGTTGATGATTTAAGTGTTTACACTTTCCAAACATTGCAGAAAAAAACAAATATGGTTTAGCTGCATTTTTTATAACCTTTCAAAAGTTATTATTCAAATAGCATCACAAGGACTTAAATGTATTTCTGAATGTCACGATATAAGTGTGTGCAACTCCCGTCTCATCAGAGAACCATCAATTTGAAATGGGGTTGAGCAAAGCTTACAGTATTCCTGATTGCAGGGTTTCCATAGATTGTCTAGAAACTTTCTATTGGAGCCATTAATGGTAAAGTATTTCTTGTGGATACTGTCACTCTTTATGCTGGTTTGATGTTGCAAGAGAGCAGTGCCAATTTTTTTTCTCTGGCTGTTTTTACTTAAAGATAAAATGGGGCATTCCTGGAGAGGAGAAAAGAGGGAGTTTATGAATACTTTGTATTTCTATACTGTCTCCTTAACAAGAATTGCAAAAAGTTATAGTGAAGTTAGGTAAGTAATATTGATGTAAACCAGCCCATCAGCTCCCAGCAGCCCAGACGCTCCCACATTCTTTGTTATCAAAGGTGAGGACTATCTGAATTCCACAGCTAGAAGTTGCACAGCATTCATTCCTGGGTCCAGCTGGAACCTGACAGCAATAGTCATTTTTAAACGTGAGAAGATAAGTCAAATCCTTCTGTCACTGAAATATGTGGCAGCACTCTTCAGGTAAAGGTAAATGTCCTAGTAACACATGAATGGCAGCACGCACTTGCCTATCTGTTCATTCCTGGCAGGTTTACCCCTATGGAAAATGACATATCTAACAACCGACCTTGGCTGAGAGCTGGATGCAGACTTTGTTTGTGGGGGCAATGTGTTGGAAAGGGCATCTGACTGAAAGGAGAAGGCCCGAGTTCTTTTCTTTTTACTTCAGCGCCAGTGGTATAGAGATGGTACCTTCTTTGCAAAGCAGATTCAGATCTTACATGAGAATTGTATAACAGGCCTGCATTATGCAAAATGAAGCCTTTTGGACTCTGAATATGTTTTGCAAACAGAGAGAAACTGAGCTCTTGTGCAGGGCATGACCTAGAGGGTGATGTGCTGACATCCTAGTATTGACAGGATAATGTACTTGTTTCTTGATCCTTCTAAAGCATTTAACTTATGGCTTGACTTGCTAGGTAGCTAATATGTACCCTATACCTTCCAAATCCTGCTCTGCACCAGCCTATGACGCTTGGTCCAGGTCGTTTAATAGATCTTTCACAATCAGATGAAAGGGCACGTGTGTGTTCTCCTCTTCTGACTTAGCCACCTTTATCTTCCTCATTGCTTAAAAAAGAAGAGTTGAAATCCCCTTCATACTTCTTGCCAGCCCTCTCCCAAGACAATACGTACCATTGTGACCTGCCAACTACAAGTCCTATAATGGCCTAGGTGGCAAACCCATCTAAGGAAAAAAACATTTGGCTCAAGCAACTACAAGTTTTGTTATGCCTGGATACAAATAAGAACATATACAACCTCCCTTTGTTAGTAGGCTGACACCAAGCTTTGCTTCACTCTAAAGTAAGGACTGGGTAGTACTGAAATCTGACGAAAAGCTGAAATCTAAGGCAAATCAAGATCATTTGATCTGAAATGCTTTTGTTAATAGGTTTTAGTGGTTTGGGCTTTTTGTGTCAGTATTTCTTTTTCAAACCTCTTTACAGTAATCATCTTCAAACCCAAAACATGTATGAAATACTGTTCTTATCAGTTTTGAAAGTCCGTTATGGCGAAGTAGTTCAATAACCAAAACCGAAAGCAGTTTAAGGTCTTAAAACCAAGCCTTACAGGCCCTACTGTGTTTCCAAAACAGAAGCTGGATATAAACTTGGATTACAGTAGTGCCTGGATTGTGAATGACTTTTACATCTCTCACATGCTGGTGGACACCTTGTGGTAACTGGAGGTGTTATGGAAGCTATAGCCAAATAAATGGCGGTTAAAATCCAGCTGGGCTTTTGTCTCGTCTGCACTACTCTGTGTGAGATAGGACTGCTGGCTCAGTCAGTGTTCAGCCCTAAGCTTATAATCTTCCCTTAGATCTGGAAAGGTTTGTTGGCCAGTACTGGTGCTTTCCTCTCTTTTGAGAAAGGAGCTGGGAAAGGTTAAAGGGCCTGAGAGAGGTCACAGAACCAAAGTTGGGCGGAGATGTTTTCAGTACTGACTTTGGGTTCTCTGTTATCCCCCAAAATGCAAGTCCTGGGTACAACCATGATTAAAGTTTGGTGTCTCAAACAGTTGCTCTGTTAGTATTTATCTTGTTTCACAGAAGATTTTTTGCCCGGGGTGCTAAGAGCCTCTAAGACTCTTGCCAAGGGCTTTGCATAAGCTGCTGCGAGTTGCAGGCTGCTCCATAAGCTACTTCAATGCTGTGCTCACTTTGGGCCAACCAGTTTGGGTACTCTTGACATTTCTAGTTATCTTCTAAACATGTAATGCTGACAGAAATGTTGTTTAAATATTTGTGAGTTATTTAAAAATAGTGCGTCAAATAAGCAGCTTTGTGACGCCCGACAGAGCTGGACAAGACGAGTGCTTTGGTGAAGGAGGAAGAGGTCAGGACAAGTTATGTACACAACTTAAACTCTGACGAGAGACATGTTCATCTACCCATAAAACACAGAGCAAAACTAGTCCCCTGCTGGAAAGCCCCTGCGTACGTACAGCCTGCATGGACGAGGCTTCAAGGAAAAAGAGTTCGGTCATGTTTGAGCAGCTGCAGCTGGTGTTGGAGTCTTCCTGGAGGGACATTCAGGGCCCACAGTGTGAACTGAACAGTGTACAACCACATACGGACACAACTCCTGCTCACGTATCTTGTACTGATGTTCCATAGTGCGGGGAAAAATCGTGTCTCACTCTTGCTGGAGACCTGGCATAGAAAGTTGTTACTTTCCTGAAAGCGCGTGCCAATGTTATTTGCTGTACAGAAAGGGCTCCTGGAGGTGTGAAACGGTGTTGACAGCAGGGCCTCCTCTCAGGCAGCCTGCCAGTGGAAGCCTTGGTGGGCAGCAGGTGCTGCCCGCGTTGCTCTCATCGGGGAGACGTTGGCCCTGCAGCCCCCAGCCGGAGCGGCAGGGAGACGCTGCCCAGGGTTTCGGCGTGCACCGATGCTCAGTAGTGCTCGGTAGCTGGATGAGTGTGGATGCGCAAACAGAAATGCTATCTGAAGATGGTGGAGGACAGAGAGTGTGCTGTGGCTACCAGTCATCCTTGTCCATTTCTGGCTATTTAGGTTCCTTTGATATTTCCCCCACTTGGTGCTCATCTGCATTTTTAGGAAGCTAAGTTCGGAAACCAGGACTTGGAAGCGCCAATCAATTAATGTGCTAATAGATCACTTCAGCACTGCTCTGGCCTTTGACTGGGAAATGAATCTCTAATGACAGACAGGATTACAAAGTGACACATTCCAAAAAATCTTCTTGCGTAAGATTATTTTTAATGGCAACTCCTATCAGATTTTTGAGGTAGGTTGTTGCTTGAAATATCTTGCTTTAGCTACGTGAAAATTTTGGGTTTAGCTATGCTTCTAGGCCTGCTCCTTTGCTGAAACATTTTAACTTTAAATACACTAAATTTTGTGTTCAGTATGCAGAGTTGGGAGCCTGTTCTAACCCGGGAGGGAACAGTAATCCCGAGGCAGCAGATGCCACCTATAGGTAGACAAGCAAGAGAATGACAGCTCTTTGCATAACAGTCAAGCACTTAAACGTTATGAATAAGGGATGAGGGAGGAGAACGCACTATCCAGTCTAGAATTCCTCATGAAACAGGACTTCTGATGGTGTCAGGTTCTAGCATATGCTACATTGGACTAGTTGAAGTAAAAAAGGGCAGTTTTAAAGAATTACTTGTCCCAACAATTCACAGAGAATACTAAGAATGATTAATTCAATTTGGGTAGCTTGGGACAAGCAGTCTTTTCCCTCAAGGGAATGAATTTGCAATCTAGTCTCTTATTAGGCACTTCGACAGTTTCTTCTCAATAGCATTTAGATGGAGTATTGTAGGTCAGAACTGGGTGGTGCCGGAGAGAGGGGAAAAATGGAATTCCCATGATAGCTATGAGAACTGGACACTATCTATTAATTATATTATATTAATTATATTAATTATTTTATGAGCTTTAAAACATTCATGGAATGTTTTTAAAAGCTTTTTCCATATGGGAAGTGTATTTTATTCTCTGAGTAAACAATTATCACATAGGGATTAAAATAGGCATTGCTGAGATACATGGTATAGGCCATTAAAAGAGACTGAGCCAAGTATAACATTTGAATCTAGTTTTATATTGCCTTTAAATTGATTTGAAGCCAATCTCAGACTTATCGTAAAAATGAGATACACAATTAGATCACCATTGTCATTTTTCCAAGGTTTTCCTTCTATTGTTTTGAATTGCTGTGAAGAAAATTATTTTTAAAGCATTCAGAATATTGACCTATTTCTTGGCTCTTGTAACGATCTGTATAATGACTGCAACTTGAGATCCTCTCTAGTTACCTGTCTAGACAGCACATTTTGTATTTTTTGAAGATGAATTTACAAGTCACAATGGCAATTTTATGCTCTGCCTTACAGACTGTTTGCTAAGGATTATGGTCTTTGTGTGTGTGTGTGTGTGTGAATTGGTTTCTTTTATTCTAGTGGTCTTCGATATCTGCTTCTCATTTAAAATGCCAAAGTGAAAAGCCAAAATGAATCTCAGCTTCTCTGAGGTCCAAAGAAGAATTATTACCCTTATAAGCTGTTCCACTTTAGATGAAAATGCTACATCTACTTATGGAATTAGGGACTATTTATTGAAGTGTTTTGACTAGAATGTCACCCAAACTACACTAGCATTTTCAGGAATTTACTACAGGCCTAGGATTAGTGATCCAAATGAAAAGTTTAAGCATATGATATAGAAAAGAGGGCACAGAAAAAAAAAAACACAGAAAAAGAAGTTTTCTGGAAAGGTCTGAAAGATTTTAAATTATTATCTGCTGATGATAAACTTGAGCCAGGAAAATAGCAAATGACATAAATTACATCATAAAATCAGTCCCTAATCTATAATGATAGATTTGGCTCAAATTAACCACCACACTTTTTTTTTTCTCTCTTGTTGACACATCCCTGGAAATAGATTGGCAAGCACTCAGCAAATACCAGTGAAAACAGTTTTAGCCTGTGGGATGAAAGCTAACTGGTAAAGGTGACTGTGATGTTAGTTGTTTGTACAGTACAGCAGATTTGCTAGCTGTAAGATCTGCTGATCCCCAGTTATCCAGCTGAACAAAACTGTGTTTCCGCAAATGCTTGCAATGAAAGAATGAAAGAATAATGAAATAAGGGTGTGAACATGGCCAGACTGAACAACTGTGGAGAATTTAAGCCGGTATTTGTTAAATCTCTTTAATCAGGATTCCACTGATTCTCCAATCAGTTTTCTGTCTTTTTACAAGCTCAGTATTAAAAAAATAGAGTGTTTCATATATGAAATCAATATTTGTTAAAATTAAAATGTACTGACTTAGGCTGACTGGCAAAGAACTGACCTGCCCAGCGGCTTTGATTTATTGTTGGAATGAGCATCCATTGGATCTTTGAGGGATATTCTGTGCAGCTGTTTTGTCCGACAACCTAGATAGGATGAACATAGGAAGAGAAGTAAGTGTAAGGTACTTTTCTGCTTTTCTGGTCAGGCAAGAAACAGCTGCTTTTCAAGAGTGGTGACTGAAAGAACGATCCTACTTAACTTGATTTTAGCTCACAGCAATATCACAGTAACATCTGAACTCCGTCTCAGTGTGGAAGTTAAAATTGTATTTTGAGCTTAGAATTACGCTCCAGAGGGAAAGAGTTGACTGTCAATTTGCATGTTACATCATCTGCCTAACAAAGAACGGGTGGCACACTGCAATTTCTTGAGGAAGTTTCATCTGTGATACAGTTTCCTTATGTACCAAGTCTAAATCCCAGTGCGGTGACAGTGCTGTCATCTGAAGGGTTGGTGTCTGAGCACAAGCTCTGCTTCATCAAGGTTAGAGGCACACAGCTCTCTGTGTCTCTGGAACTGGGAATAAATATTTTTAAATGAAATTTTGAACAACTTTGCATGTTCAGGCCTGGTTTATGTGGCAGAGACACACAGTAGCATAGAAGTGGTTCTTATTAGCTGTTTTCTATAAAAAGTTGTATTTCCCAAGTGTCTAGTGCTAGTTTTAGGTTGGATCATCCATTCATACTCAACTTGCATCCATTTTGGAGACATTAGTTACACGGTAATATAGACTAAGCAGTCTGGTTTTATCTATTTAAATAGCTGAAACCTACTGCTGAATTTGTTCTTCTCTTTATATGCCGCTGAACAGTCACCCAAAGAAGAAGAAAAAGTGATGTTGGCAGGGTGGATTTCAGAATCTTTTCAGAAGATCTGGAGCTTCAGCAACAACAGAATAGACCTCTCTCTCAGATTTGAGACAAAGATGAACTGTTTTTTTGCCAAACTTCTTTCTCCATGCAAAATTTAAATGTTGAACAGCACAGCTGAGTGCTGTGTTGAACTCCATGCAGCTCACTGGATGCTCTGATTTTGGGGTGTTTTGCCTCAGTTAAATATCATTTATACAAGTGTGTTTTTGTAAATTAGTTAATCAAAATGAGTTTGGTAATCTGGGCAAGGAATGACTGCTTGCTGCTGGACTTTCTTCCTCCCATTCTTTCTGGAATTTGTGTCTGGTGGACTCTAATTCATAACTAGCACAACCAATTTTCACAAGCAGTGGGGCATTATATTGAAAACCTGAGCAGTCATGCTGAGGAAATAAAATATTACCCAGTCTCTGTTCAGAACCGGCATGCATACCTACCTGACAAATTATTCATCACCACTTCCATTTCACAGTCCAAACGGGCTTTCTTGTTGGAAGCAGAGACTGTGTTCAAGGAGGCAGTGGTGGGCTGGGGGGTTGTGAAACAGGACTTTGTGAATCAGAGCTAATTACAATCTGTTGGCTCCCTACGTGGGAAGAGTTGAAAGAAGATACTTATCTCTTGCATACAAATCCACATATATTAAGTAGAGGAGTTTAAATATTTCTTCCCTTAACGTGTTGGCTTTTCCCATATGATCATCTGGCTCTCCTGTTTTAGATAATGGCTTTGGCAATGGTCACCGTTGTCCAAGACAGCACACTGTGTTCACAAACGCCTGAACAGAACATGGCACAGATCTTCAAGGCTGTAGCTTGCCCTTTTCAGTTTCTCATATGAAACCCCTCTAGAGTTCCCTTCTAGGGAACACCTTATTGCTTCAAAAATTTACTTCCGGAAAGTTGCAGATCCTAGCCTGACTGCTTTGCTGCGAAATGTATGTAATATGTGAAATACTACTGCTTTAAATCAAAAAAATAGTATCAGTGATAGTGAATCTGTAAGGGCCCATGCATGTTGGATGTGAAAAGAGTTAATAGTCATCTATTCGCAAGTATCTCAGGTC
The DNA here is from genome assembly GCF_036417845.1 of Apteryx mantelli. Lineage (NCBI taxonomy): Eukaryota > Metazoa > Chordata > Aves > Apterygiformes > Apterygidae > Apteryx > Apteryx mantelli. Next base: position 18,096,935 of record NC_089991.1, on the reverse strand, counting down.
CAAATATAAACAGGTGTGATCTACAAGCTTTCTCTAGACCATTTCAGCGCCTTATTTATGCCACTGTGAAAGGACTCCTCCAGCTGAAGTGGAAATAAACCATGTTACTTGCCATGAAAATGACCTTTGTTTTTACAGAAAATTTTCACAGTCCCAGTTATCCACCTCCTATCTCTTTAACTGCTGTCTTGCTAAATTATCTGTTTCCTTCCAATTGGTCTAACTCCTTAATTAATCATGTAGCTTTTCTCTGAACTCCTTGTTGCCATAGAAATCTCTTGCTTGATGCATACTAGTGTAGTCACAGCTGAGGTTATATTTCTTGGTCTTCTATTTTAATTTCAAGATTGTCAGCAAGGAAAATGGAAGATGGTTGCTTTGGGATTGCTGTAGGTTTTTGTGCAGAGGGCTGCTTCCCACTAGAGTTTTGTGATGTTTAATAATTAGTATCCTAATTATATCAATTCATAATAGCAATGTTGTTTTATTTTCCCGGTTAAAAATATCCTAAATGGCAATGGTAGTCTTGTCTGGATTGTGAAGAAATCTATCCACATGCTACAACTTCTGTAAGACAAGGAAAGGTGTGAAGCTGCAAACATATGAGACAAGCTCAGATGTAAACAACGGAAGAGATTCAGCAGCTCTCCTCACCTTCCACTTGCACTGCCAGCAGGGGTTGCCTTCCCAAGAGGGTTATCAGGAATGTTTTCATGAGTTTCTCATCATCTTGATTCTTTGAAATAAAAAGTAGTGAAAAGATAATGAGGGACCAACATGATATAGTTCTATATTCTGTCCTTGTTTTTATGTAAATATTTCAACTAGCTGTAAAAGGAACAATTTAATGTTATTTAATATACTCTGAAATCCTACTGGTATTTAAATATTATTGCTTTGTCTCAAATGAGAAGAATATCTTTACATTATACATCTATAGAGAAAGTTTAAAATGATCTTATTTTCCAGTTCATCGCGCGTCCAAATTCCTATTCAGCCTATTGGCATTACCATAGCTGGGGAGCCCCAGTCAGATGAGTTTGTTGTATATCCTAAATTCATGTAAAAAATTACATCAGCAGCCAACAGGAGGCTCACTCCCTATCTTCCCATCCCACTCTGCTAGGAGGAGCTGGGAGAGTCAATAACAGATCGTAACTGTCTCCAGCCTCTCATTGCACTCCTGGCTGGCACTCATTATGCTTAGAGTATGCTGTAATTTCTTCTCCGCTCCCCTGTATTCAGTTTGTGAGCTCATCCTCCTATACCCTCAAGTATATATGGACTGCTTGATTAATCTAGGCTGTTAATACCAGGCTTGCTCACTCTGGTCTTACCTGGGGAACAAGTGTCCCTCAGCAAAGATCATATCACAGAATGGTTGAGGTTGGAAGGGACCTCTGGAGATCATCTAGTCCAACCCCCCTGCTCAAGCAGGGTCACCTAGAGCACGTTGCACAGGATCGCGTCCAGGTGGCTTTTGAATATCTCCAGAGAAGGAGACTCCACAACCTCTCTGGGCAACCTGTTCCAGTGCTCTGTCACCCTCACAGTGAAAAAGTTTTTCCTCATGTTCAGATGGAAGTGTCTGTGTTTCAGTTTGTGCCTGTTGCCTCGCGTCCTGTCGCTGGGCACCACTGAAAAGAGTCTGGCCCCATCCTCTCGACACCCTCCCTTCAGATACTTGTACGCGTTGATAAGACCTCCTCTCAGCCTTCTCTTCTCCAGGCTAAACAGGCCCAGCTCTCTCAGCCTTTCCTCATAAGAGACATGCTCCTATGACTTCACCATATTCATTTTCCACTTGCCTGCATTTTCAGCAGATGTAGCCAAGGTTTTTGGTGAGGAGATGCTCAAGAAATCTTCCCCTGTCAAAGTAGCAAACCCTGTCTGTCCTTCAAGGAGCACTGTGGAAAGTGTGTCAGAGCTCACCAGTTACCAGCACTAAAGCATCTTCCCCTCCTTCTGGAATCAGTAGATTTCAGCCAGAACTTAACATGATCCCAAACACTAACATCTCTAGCATGCAAAATGATAGAATCAGTGCACCTGTGACCAAATCAGATGGGTTCTGTGTGAAAAATAAGGAGACTGATCTAGAAAGGACAGATGTTATTAGTATATTTTGTTTGGGACAAGGATGCTCTTATTTGTTTTCTTCATCCTCTTTCTATACCAGACCTAGCACGTCCTTGGGTATGCAAATTATAAGTCAGTTGGCAGTAGTAGTGTTGAGAAATAGCACCTCTCACCTGTGGGCTATCTGGGAGTTGCTGTTACAAGGTTTCAACCACGACAGCAAGGGGCAAGAAGTATAGCAGTAATCTAGCTAAAGGGAGTAAATGGAGTGCAAATGTAGAATCTTTTGAAGTATTCTTCAGATAAAATAGTAACATTTAAAAACATATTTTTGCCCATTTTCAAATGACTATTTGAAGCATTTTTCTCTTTTCCCTTTCCCAAGCATTCTTTGCACGCTCATTGACTATGTCAAGTGAAAAGTAAACAAGGGCATATCATACATTTACTGAGAATAGAACATGGACTTCATTTCCCTACAGTGGGAAGAGTTTTCTGGCCAAGTCTTCTTCCAGTTCTTTATAGTTCTGCTGCCAATAGTAAAGACAGAGGAATAAAGGTGAGCAGAGAGCAGATAGATTTTAAATTCTGTGTTTGTTCCATGTGATTTGGCAAAAAAAAAGCATACCATGAATCTTACACTGTCTGTGCTAAAGCAAGTAGTATGTGTACATTTAATAGTAAAAATACTGGTAATTTTAGGATGTATTCCTATGAGGAGGTTGTCACATTTTAGCTGAAGATGTATGCTTGCTGTCTTCAAGTACATAGTGGTGGTCAGATTCTTCTCAGAAGTACAGTGTGACTGGACAAGAGGAAATGGCACAAGTTGCAAAAAGGGAAATCCCAATTAGATACAAAGAAAAAAAATGTTCACCTGGAGGGTGATCAAACCTGGAACAGGGGCCTAGAAAAACTGTAGAATCTGCATCCCTAGATATGCTGAAAACTCAACCAGATGAGGTCCTGAGCAACCTGATCATGCTGGCTTGCTTTAGGCAAGGGGTCGGGCCAGAAGTGTTTAGTGGTCCCTTTCAATCTAAATTATTCTATGCCTCTAAACATTTTTCTGCACTGTTGATTTAGGCTGATTTTTCATATAGCACAGCCCATAAAATCAGCATGTATCATCTCTTGTGAAGATTGTTTTCTCACAGCCCATGATAACTTGAATTTGGAACAAAAGTGTTCAGCTATTTTGAGATGACACTGTAAATCTTACACAGATGACAGATAGGAAGTGCATCTGTTGTTCAGTCTATAGTGATAAGCCCATGATGAAGCAAAATTAAATCTTCAGTGCTAGGCTTCAGTTACTATCACACTGTAACGTGGTAGTGCTATTACTGTAACTTTTCAACAGTACAGCTTGAGAGGAGGGCTGTTACACTACAACTGCTATTACTGTGCTGCTTCTCACTTTAAATTCAAGATCTTACTTGAAGGCCATGTCCTGGTTAGTATACCAGGTAAACATCTGTGTTAACCATTCCAAAGTGGACAGCAGTCCATACGAAAGGAAGCTAAAAGTTACTTTTTGTATGCCTTACAAATTAGTTACAAGTTGCTGTATTGTGTGCTTTTGTGCTTCTTGTTTAAAGCTTGCTTGGTTCCCGGAGTATTCAGTTTATGTGGTAGCATTACTTTATATTTATAAACATTGAGATATTCTGACTGCTCTTAATAAAAAATGTTTGAAATCTGATGGCAAATATACAACCACATATACATACTTGTTTTTCTTATGTAATACATTCCTTTAAAGATGAATCACACAGCCCGTGACAGTTTGCAAATTATTATAAAATGTCGGGCTGCTTTTGTCAGGCAACTGTTGGAAAAAATAGTCTGAACTGCTTATACCTACTGCTAGATATTAAGGTAAATGTAGTCCATTCAGCAACAGTCCAGAGCCTCATTCTGAGGCTTTGTTTACTGAGGATTTTTTCCTCAGTTGCACAGCAATGAGTGAAAAAGCAAACTGAGTATAAGGAGGCATGAAAAATGGTGCAGAGATCAATCCTTAAAACATAATGTAATCATGTAAATTGATTCTTGATCTTGTCCTTTTCTGTACTGAATAACATTAAAATCCTGTAACTAGATGCAACAAAAGTTGTTCAGAGGTTGTCTCTAATGATGGAAAGTGAATTTTCTCCATTTCAGATGGTGATTACAAAATTTGGGGATTGATTGATTAGTTTGCAGGAAAATGGATTTGATAGCAGCATATAAAGTTGTTAAAGGTCTAAAAAAGATAAATCAAGAGCTCATCTTCATAGGGAAATGAGAGAAATTGTAGCTTTTAAAAACTACTAAGAGAGTGGTTTTTAAAACAATTCATATCAACCATGTAGAACTTAATTCTACAAGACACTGTTGTGGCCATGACCCCGGATTAAAAAGAAATGAGCTTTTTATATAACTATCAAAATATTTCTAGTTATTTCTAGAAAAGTTTAAAAAATTAGGGATATATGCTTTCAGATTTGGAGATAAAAGCTGATGGTAGAAGAAGCAAGTTTCTTCAATGGGCATGTTAGTAAAAAATCACAGGTTGTATAGTTTCTTATCCCCTTTTCCCAAGTGTTTGGCTGCCGTTAGAAGCCACCTACACAGTTAGATAGACGAATGGCTTGCTGTACTATGGAATTTCCTGTCTAATGGTGACTTTGACAAACAGGTACTTTGCTTATTATCTTTGGAAACCTAATTATACTAAAAGAAGTGCTGTATTTCCTAGTGCTAAAAGTTTTCTGGATGGAATAACAGATAATGTTGACAAGGGGTGTGAAGATAAGTAGGTGTCTCTGTTGTTAAAAAAAAAAAAAGGGGGGGGGGTGGGGGAGCCTAGGTCGGAGGGGAACAGCTGGGAGTCCTGTTTTCTAATGCTGCCTTCCATTGACTGCTTGGCATGTCAACCCCTATTCCCTTTGTATTTGCTTCTGGGACAGGGGGGAACAAAGAGAAGGAGGAACGGTGAACAAGAAAGTTTGGAACTAAAAATACTCCCAAAACCAAAGCAGTCAATTTCGAGATGAGAGGTCATCTCAGAGAGGCGACTGAGTCATTATGCCGAATTGTTATAGACCTTCTTATATTCAGGACACACAACTCCTCAGATAAGGGTAGCTGCAACAGTTGCAATAGACTTTGATTTCAGTGAGGTGTTTTATGCAATTAGATAGTATTCAGTGGGAGAAAGGATTTTGCAGCCTTAAGACTTACTGATTTTTTTTAACCCACCTGTTTCCTTTAAAAATAAACTTTAGAATATGTCCTATTTCCCAGCCCTGCTGCTGCTTTTTCACTTTACTAACGCTGGAGCTGGATTGATTGAACCAATGCAAAGTTGGGGTCTATCACTTTTTGCACAGCTGTTTTGTTACATAGTCAATTGTGGTGCTGGACATCTTGGCTATCGTCAAAGCTGGCCATGAGATAACTTGGAGACAGCTGTCTCCACACTGATGTCTGGAGTTTTAAAAGTGCTCTGTGCTCTATGAAGAAATCTGTCTGGGTCTCATTTGATTCCTTATTTTCATGGAGTGTGCTTTTGAGAAGCAAGAGAAAGTGGTGCTATTTAGGATCTATGAGCAGCAAAGACAAGATCTGGTTTTCTGAATATTGCCTATGTGAGAGGACTCTCCAAAAAGCAAAGATTAATTTGTTAAGGTTTGTCTTAGTTCAAGTGTGGTCATTCCTGTAGATACATATATATATGTGTATGTATCCACACACAAAACATAATCTTGTATCTCTTGGTGCTGCTCTCTTGTAAAGGTGGTGACTGTGGCACCAGGCTCTAAATCCTTATTCATTTATGATCATGTATTACTGTTATTTTGCAAGGGCTGCAACTGGCGTTTATCAGATGTATTCCAGTATACTCCCCTCTCCTTGGCAATGCAAAATACTAACTTGACAAAATGACCCTGATTTTTTCCCCCACAAGGATATCTCCTTGCCAAAGAAATTTTCAAGAGCAGCTAGGAGGCCAGGAGGTCTCCAAAATGTATGATTGCCCAACTTTACCCATACACAGCCATTTGTTTTGCTGGCAGAGAAACTTTTTTGCTTCTGAAGCACAGAAACAAAATGTTGTAGAATTTCAGTTGCATGAAATAAAAAATGAGCTTTGGACTACTCAACTCAGTATAGAGCATTTCTTACTCTGATATTGCAGAAGAATTTTCTGTTTCCTGAGCACCTCTATTTACCACCATTCTTCCTTTTGCTTTCATATGGTGCTTGTATATTTTTTAACAAGAGAGAGTGGTTGCATCTGAGTTGCATCCTAGCGTGGCTGTGCAGAGAGAGTTCAGGGCTATATTCCAGGCTCTGCTGTGTGTCTTTGAGGGCAAGGCTTGCATATGAGCATCTATCAATATATCTTCTAATTTTTAACATTTTGTATCTTATGTTAAAAAAAGCTAAAACAGAAGCTCATTCATGGTGGGAAAACTGGAGTTGAATGTTTTAAACAGCCATAAAATAAGGAAAGGCATAAAAATAATGATATTATTTTTATCTGGCATGTTGTTGATAATATGTAACTCAGATGCCTGAAAATCGTATTATTGCTTATTAATTTTCTTTTTATTTTCGGCATATGTCACACACTGGGGTCTCACTCCCGGACTTGGTGGTTTGCTAAGAAGAGTGCCTGCAGGAATTGTGTCATTTCGGGTCTTTGGTCTGAAAGTCCATCCCTAGGAAGGAGTGATTTTTACAAAACACTCCACATCATACTGTAGTCCATTCAGAAGGTCCTCACACCACCACCACCAGGCTTCTAATTTAGGTACCTATGTCTGGAGCCCAGGCTACCTATGTAAACAACAGAGGGAGAGATATTACTCTAGGGGGTATAGCAAAGCACCAAGTTTCTTTTCCCCTTGCGAGTCTGGCACACTGGGGCTGGTGCAGGATGGGTCATCTACTTTTCCCATTCAGAACCATGCTTTACTTATATTCAGTTTTAACATATTATTGCAATCAGTATGCTACCTTTCTGTTTATGTGATGTGTATAGCTATACAGAGACTGCAGTGGATCTAATTAAGCAGTACTATCATTTTTCATTGCCTTCTGTGGATTCTAAGGCTTCCAATAAGTAAGGTAAACTGTGGCTTGTCCCTTTTTTGACTGCTGGCCAACAGATTTAATTTTTACTAGGAGCAAATTTGGGAATGAAGGAATGAGCAATGACTAAGTTAAAATACCTTTTATGGGCTTCCCCTGAAAAAACTTGACCTCACAGACTCTAAAGAAAAAATGTAAATATTTCTGGAGAAGAATGTAAATATTTCTGTTGTGTTTGAAGAGGCAATTTCAATAAACTCCACTCCCTCGAGGAAAAGACTGCAGGCAGTGCAAACGGGAGAAGGCCTCAGCTCAGTTACTGGTAAGCCAAACAATTTTCCTACTCCTGGCCAAAAGTGGATATAACCCATGTCAAGCTCAGATGGACATACTCCCGTATTAAGGCTGCTGCTTTGAGGGAGTTTGAAAGGCCTGTGTATAACTGCTAGTGTGTGAAGGATTTTGTTTAACTCCATAACAAATTCTGCAGTTGAACTTTCTTACCACTCAGCAGTGGGATTTATTCCACTGAACTGTGCAACATGCATCTCTTTGAGCGTCTGGTGCCAACTCCAGTTAAGTATCCCTGCCCGCTTCCATATCCACACTGGTCTGAGTCAAGCTTGGAAACAGGGTGAACAGAGTATTTGTCTTTGTGAGGGGGCATTTGCAGCCAGCTTTTTTATTAAGTGCTGAAACAAAGGACTCTCATAAGCAGCAATTGTTTTTTGAGAACTTGTAAGGTTTCACAATGCTGAACAGGGGGCATCCAAAGCAAATAAAAATTTTCCCTGAAATTGTAACCCATAAAAGAATGTGTCAAAGGATTTGATTCAGGGCCTTGTGGTACATTCCAGCAAGTCAGATCCACAGAATGAGTGCCAAAGTTGTAACCTCATCTAGCAGACTTGCAGCTGATGAATAACCAGGTGAGAGTTGAAGTTAAATGGTTGCTTGAATGCATTAAGGGTGTAAATGATCTCATAAATGTATGGATGAGACTTTGGGGAGAGCATCCCTCCTCCTGCCTCATAAGGGCCTCCACTCCCTGCACTGGCTGAATTTAACTGAAGGGAGCTCTAGCAGAGTAAAAGTCCTCTGCTGCCAACACAGGAGGGACTCTCATGACTCCCAATTTTACTTGAGTTAGAGGAGGTTCTTGTTCTGCTACTCTCTCCGCTGACAGATTACTCCTGCCTCCATTCAAATAGGGAAAGGATTGCCGGTTTTTCACACAGGTAGATTCACACTATGTGACCCTAAAAAGCCCAGGAAAAGCTTTGGGTAAAGCTGGGAAGTGAATTCATTATGTATTTCAGTCCACGCCTTAGCCAGAAATCAATTTCTTTCAGAAATGCTGGTCCATTACAGGTGGTCTGTGCTCATGGCAGCATCCAGATGGGTGCAAAAAGGACAGACAGGTGGAGATCCCTGCTGAGGGCTTAAATGTGTAGACACTGACCTGCAATTCAAGCGATCTGGGTTCTCCTCCAGAATCTGCCAATGCCTGGCTCGGTCTCAGCAACCATCCAGTCTTTCTGTAGTGTTGTATCTTTAAAGAAGAGTGCGTATGAATAGCTCCAACTTACAAAATACTCCAAAATGAAGAAAATTGGTTTGAAAGACCAGATATGGGCTGAGCCAATATGAGCTGTGTCCTGCTATAGGCCAGTGAAGTTGGGGAACTTTCCTGGATGGTATTTTAGTCTAATGAATTGAATATAATTTGAAAAGGAGCATGCATTTGCTGCATGTTCTGGTATCATTTTAGTACTGTTTACACAGAATTGCCATATTAGAATCAGACCTGCAATCTCAGCTCCATTATCCTAGCTCCTGCCCTCATCAATACCATGTGCTTCTGTTGAAGTTTAAGGAAACCCTGTTTCAGGCAGATTGCATCTAGTGTCATCCTGTATCCTAGTAGCTGACAAACTGATATAAACTCAGAAACATGAACTTTTATATTCCGTCTGAAAATGTCTTGTCTAATTATTTACCTATATATATATGCTCTCCATGAAACATCCAGTTGCTGTTTAACGGGGCACATGCAATCTATGATAGAAGTCTGGCATATAAGCCTTGTGATGAGCAGCCTGTGGCAGGGGACAAGTAGTGTTGTCTGTGTGTTCCTTCATGGACGGTCTTTGAGAGAGGCAAGCCTTCTGTCAGTCAGTGCAGTGCTTGTGTTTTCTCCTTGTATGCCTTTAAAACATTGGTTGCTGAAAGGAAAGAAATTCTTCTCTGTTTTAAAAAATATGTGTATGAATGAAGGCAAAAGGCAGCAGTGCTGCTCTGTAACACAGTGCTTATGTGAGTCCTTGCATACTCTGGGAGAACTGCCAAGGCTTTGCAAAATGCCTGTGCCGCCAGGCTGAGCAGAGAGGGCATGTTCTGCACAGTGCTTGCATAATCCACCCTGGCTGGCACTCGGAGCGGGAGTCAGCCATACACGAGAGAAGTGCTGCCAGTTTGTTGTAGAGGGGATGTTCCCATGAGTCTTTGAGGAGCAAGGACTGCGGTCTTCAGGGTGCATCATTCAGCAAATAGTCTTGGGGCCTCTAGTCCTGAAACTATTATGCCATTTCTAAATGAGAAATAAAACAGTGGGTGGCAGTGCATGGGGTATTCTTGTGAAACAACCCTTCTGTGCAGAACTGCCTTGTTAAAAAACAGTCAGAAACTAAATTCTATTTAGGTCACCAAAATGCATTCAGTTCTGATTTCTGAAAGGTGCCTGCCTTTATATAGCTGGGGGGGTTGGGCAGGAAAAGGAAGCAATGGGAAGAAGGGAGAGAGGTAATATCTGATAACTGAATTTGCATGGGAAATGTTCCAGTGACATCAGACTTAAAATATGCAAGGAGCTAGCTTTTAATGAGATGTGACTCCATTTCTTGGCACTGTGTCTGTCTGAAATAGCTTTAGTAACTTAGAGAGTTCTTTCTACTGTTTTGGATAAATATGAGTAAGGAATTTAGAAGTCACTGGCTCATTTATGAAATGGTTAATTTTGTTCATGCAGTGGTTTGTGAATTTGTTTAAAGTAATCCATTGTGAGATGATTTGCTGGCCTGCCTCTCCGTATTTGAATAATCTAGGAATCTAATAAAACAGGAATGTAACCAGTTTGGAGATGCCATGTACGGAATCTCTGCATGTGCTGACCTACAATAGTCTGACAGTTGTTTCCTGGTGAAGTTAGGCCAGCTTTTAATGCAACACATCAGAAAGGTTCTGGCGAGTCTTCAGTATGGGCAAGTGGGAAGAGGCAGTATTTGTGCTTTGAGAATCCCAGCAGGCACACAGCTTGAAACGTTACGGACAGATGTGGTACTGGGATTTCTCTGCCACATGGATCATATTCTGGAAACGGAGAGAGAAAGTTAATAGGTTTGTAGTGCATGAGCTACCTGTTGAAAAACAGGAAGTCGGGCACTTAATGACGGTTTCGGGAGAAGATCAGATTTTCCAGGCTTCAGTCCCAAACAATGGCTTAAGCTTCAGAGCTTTAGTAACGTTACTCAGTGGTCCCTGGTGAGGTGCACAGTTGGGAACTGAAAAGTCCAGGTGAGCAGGGAATTGGTTTCCTTGTCATCTTTCCTTCCACTATAGGAATCATCATAGGCAGCCCTACAAGTCTCCATTCAGGCAGCTGGGTGTGGAAGCTTTCGCTGGAGTGTGAAATGCATGAAAGACTCTTCTGAAACAGAACCAGTTATTCCAGACCTCCTTGAGAAAACAGTAGTTCCTATTTCAGAGAGATATGGATGCTAATGATCAGCTTCTTTAAAGTGTGAACTTATTGCGTGTGAGCTGAATCTCATTTAGCCAGTGGTTGATGCAAGGATCCCTCCAACGTCATCGTACAATGGGATGAATAATGACCTCTCCTGAAAAGCCTTCAGAAATTCTTCATTTCTTATTATTGCTATGTCATACTGAACTAGTCCTCCCAAAATGTTTTCTGTATGCCTGCTCTTGATCAGTTACCCATACAACACCAGGAAGCTTGTCTTAAGTGTGCTTGTTAAAGTAACTTAACTACTTGAAAGGCAGAGAAAACAAGAGCATTTTAGGGCTGTGTATCATCACCTCATGGCAAACACTCAAAGGAAAATTAGAGTGGGGAAAGAGAAACTGCATGGTATAGTCAGAGCGCTTATATGATATGGAACCTGTCTACCCATGTTATCCCCAGATTTAGATTATACATTCCATCCTGGTAACCGAAGCACATAGTTGAGAATTTACTCAGTACAGGGTGTATACTTTTAATATTGCTTTGGGTGGGTCTGGCAAACAGCACTTTCTTAGCTAATCACAGCTAGATGCCATATATCACGCTTTTATAATTTCTTTCCTATTGCATAGCTCGGTGCCATTATCCAACATCTTTTTTATTGTGCCATACAAATTGCCAGTTTAGGAACCTCTTGCATTAAAAATAGATCATAAGCCTGTGCAAACTTTGAATTTGATTACTATATGGAAAACAAATGTAATGTTAACGAAGCATACCCATAAATTGCAACTTCATTAGGGTATAGTGATCCTAAATGAGGTTGGGTAAATCAGATGCATAGAAGGATGCATAACTTCACTTCTTAAATCTTCATTTAAAAAATCCATCCACATCCAGAAGAATTATTGTATGAAATAGAACATTTTTGCTTATCTACTGCATTCAACCTCCGTTTTTTTGGCTCTCTGCATTATAAGCTCCTAACTGTAAGTGCCTAAACATTACAAGACATTCTCCTACAGAAATTTATGGTCTGATGTTGTTATCTGGAGTGGTTTGTAGGGTTTAGATTATCTTTTGACCTCTGTAAATTAGCACAGGGTCCCATCCTTATGGCTTCCATACATAACTGTAATGTCTAACAGTCCTATTGGTATAAAATTAGTATTGATTTAAAGTTAACTTGCAAGAAAATAATTTTAAATGTATTTGTACTTTTGATATCTGATTCTGAGACCAGGCCACATGACACTGTACCTTGTTGAGTTATCTCTGCACAATGGTTTGTGTAGGTTGTAAAGGCTGATCATGTACTTTTATTACAAATTTACAATTTTGTATTGTTTATCTTGGCTTAAAAATCAGCTCAAAGTTTTTGCTTGATTTTTAAAAATTTCATGTGAAGAAACAGACCATCCACATTTAGAACACTTTCCCCTGTATTGGGTTGGGTAAGCAAAACAGGGTCTTTATTAGAAGAAGAAAATAAAGAGCCATAGTAGCAACAAACTACAGCAAATGCAGAGAAATCTGGCTAATTGTAAAGGTCACAAAAGTGTTCTAATGTTTTTAGCACACAGATTCATTGCTCAATTGCATATGAATTTTTCAGACCACAAACTGCTTTTTGTCTAGACTAAGTCTATATAAGCAAAATAAAAGTAAAGGTTCTGTCTGTTCCATGCAAACTATTGCAGCAAGGGTCCTAGTCACAACATGACAATCATACCGTATGGCTGCGTCACACCCTGTATCTGGGATCAGACATGGGTTTTAATATAGAACCCAAATCCTGTTCTGTTCCATCTAAAGAAAAAAAAAAAAAGGAGAAAAATCCATCTGTCAGGCTTGATCTCTCCTTTGTGTGATGCAACATCAGTATTAATTTTACATGTGCAGGTGGGAGGCAACATCATACTAGGCATTTGTTAGGAAGGCAAGAATGGAACAGTAGCTAATATTGTAAAAATCTGAGTAATCCTTCAAAATGACATTGGCAAAATGTTAAAACACTGAGGTAAACGAGCAACTGAGACACCCATGAAGTGTGAATTTGCTATCAGGGATTTCTTCCCTATTAATGAATGCAGGTAACTGGAATGAGACTGCTCCCACACTTCTGGGGGTTCTGCAGCAGTATCTTTGTGCTGGAGTCAAATGTGTGAGTTGCAGTATAGTGGGTCTGTCATCAGGAAAGGGTATATTGGAAAATTTTGCACTTTTGAATCATTTTTAGCCTCAGTTGTGCTTTGATGATTTAACTTGCAAAATTAAAACAGATTGAAGCATAGTCATGCCAGCTGATGCAAGCCTGAAGTATCTCTGAACCTTGCGTAAAGGTGCTTCTTTATAGATAGACAAACAAGAGCACACAGGCAGAGCAAACCTGGCTGGTAGGTCCTCCAAAAACTTGCATGTAAGGGGAGGATGTCAAATAAAAGGTATCTTCTTGAATTTCTATGATAATGATAGCTTTTTTCCCCAAAAGGACTCTGGGACAAGCATTGAATTGGTCTCCCTTAAGGTGAGGTTTAGAGTTATCATTGTTTTACATTGATCTAACAGATTATCTTCAAGGATCAACTCTAAATGTTTGCAGGAGGGAACGTGAACTTTGTAGGACAAAAGGAGAAATTCATGATCCCTTGGTTTCATTTACTAAAAATATCTGTCTATGCAAGTATTACACCTTACTGAACATTGCATTCATCTCTTTTTGGGAGGGAGGTACCTAACACACATCCTCTACCCTGTTTTATAAACAGTGCGATAGGGTGCTGCGCAGCACTTTCACACTGCAAGGAAAGGTGCAATATGGAGTTGAGGTAAGCATGTCCAGGCTAGCCTAACTAGACGTGATTTGTGATAACAGCCTGCCCGAGAGAGGCTGAAAAGACTGCTCCAAAGCCCATGCTATTCCAGCCTCAGGACAGCTACTACGTGGAGCACAGGGTGGCAGAATACAGCAAGTATGGGCACATCTACCTGTGCTGCTTTTACGCTCTTCCTTGCAGTGTACAAGTACCCTAATTTGCTGATGAAGATCCCACGAACAAATCTCTAGACAGAGCTGGAAGTAGAGTACAGGGCTCCCAGCTCATAAAATGAGTGAACAGCTCATTTTATCCTCACTGAATGGGCAAGATTTTGTTTTTTACAGTATTCGCCACACTACCAGTCACACATCTGGGGCTAGCAACCATTTAGTTCGTAGTGACTGTCGGACACTGACTGGAGAAGCCGGGCTCAAATGCTGCTCCTGACAGTGTGTTGTGGGGCTCAAAGGGAACGTGGCTAACCTGCAGAGCAGCCTGTTCTTTGAAACACTGAAATTCAGCAACGGCAGTAGGTTTACCTACATATTATGAAGAGTGAAGAATACTTCTATGATCAAAATACATAATTACGGAAAGTGCTTATCGGTAGCTGCTGCTGCGATTCCAGTGGAATCGCAAACGCGATCTCGGAAGGATGCAGCATGTTTCGGCACAGGCGTCCACCTCGGCACGCCGCCGGGCCGGGCTTGGACCCCCCTGACCCGTGAGACGCCGTAAAAGGGCGAAAGTCCCGCAGATGACAAACCGACAGCATCATGCGGCAGTGCTCCAGTGTGCGAGCACAGGCCCTGGCTCACCCAAGCCAGCACCTCGCGTGCTCGCTCACCTTGCAGCCAAGACCTGGTCGCTCGGTTAAAACCGAAACGGGGCCCTTCCTTCGCCCGCCGTCGCCGAGGGGCGAGACGGACACCGCCGAGCCGCGCGTGTGCCTCCAAGCCCGACGCGTCGCCGCGCGCCCCGCAGCCGTTACGGCCGTTAACGGTCGCGGCGCTCGCTGGCGGCAGCGCCGCGGCCCTTCCGGAGGGGAGCGGCGGGGGGGCGGCGCCTGCCCGCGCTGTGCCGCGGCCGCGGGCCCCGGGAGGCGCGGGGGGAGGCGCCGCGGCCGGGCAGCGCTCCGCGGAGCATCGGGGGCGGCGGCCGCGCTCTGCCCGCGCTGCTGACGCCCTGCGAGCGGCGGGACCTGCTCGGAGGCGCCGCCATGCCCACAGGTAGGGGCGCGGGGCGGCGCGTGGCGGCGAGCGGAGCGGGAAGCGCGGGGCGGCGCGGGGCGGCGGGCTCCTTCCCGGAGCAAACGGCGCCGTGCGAGGGTGCCGCAGGGGGTTCGGCGGAGCGGCCCGAAGCGGTGAAGCCGGTCGGCTGTGCGTTAAATCGCCTGGCGAGGAAGAGCTCACGCGGAGAGTCTCCGTTTCTCTGTTATATTCCTACTTCGTTGGCGTTAAAATAATTTCTGGGCTTTCTGCGCTCCCGGTCGCTCTTCTCGTAGCTGTTGCTTGTGATTCCCAATTTGGTGTCCCAGCTGGAGAGTCTGCCTTTGAGGAGACGGGGGGTTTTCCGCCCTTGCCGCGTGTCTTTGAATGGCGACGCGGTTCATGTAGCGTATATTGACCGCGTAAGAGATCGGCCGTCGACCTGGCTCTGCGCTGTCGGCTGCCTCGGCGCAGCACGCCCGCAGGGGAGCCCATAAAACTTTTTTTAATAAGCATCACTTACTGAGCAGCCTCTGTTGGGTTAAATGATTTGTAAAACAGATAGATCGAACTTGTAATGCAGGCGCTGACATTTTTGGCATTTTGTAGAATAAAGGAAAATGTAGCGTTACATCAGGAAAGAGCATGGGCAATACACTTGTTTGCACTAGTGGCTTTTTTGCTATAGGCTTATTAATATCAGCTTTGCTGGTAGCCGACAGTTACCCTTCTTGTTACCTACAGTTCCTCCTAGAAGTTTTATACTGAATATTTCTCAGTCATGTTTAAGGGTCTTGTAAAAGAACAGCTGTAGGTAGTTGAAACATCAGAGGAATGTGGTATCTGTTGCTGTTTTGCAGCCAGCTGAACCAAAGCATGGAGAAGTGACGTATCTGGGATTAGACCGCAGGGAGCCACATCCCCCGTCTCTTGCCCCATTTCCTTGGACAAGAATTTTCAAGTGTGGATTTGGAAATTAGAGAGTTAGACTCTCATTCCTCCTAAAGTCAATGGGATTTAGATACCTGATTCCCTTGATTCCTTCAAAAGTCTTGCAGAGGAAACACTGCCTTCTCTAACTTATGTAGATGCAAAGAAAAATGAGTTAGGCTATCTATAAAAAGCAAACACTGACAAGCTAGTTAATGGGATCTGCATAAAGAACGTCTTTAAACTTGTCTAGGTCCCAGTAACCAACATGGGAGGTTAATGCCAAGGAGCTGGATAGAAATACGATTAATGTTGCCACAAAATATTGGGATGCATTGCAGTTCTCACCCCTGGTAACTGATGAGATGGCTGAAATTCCAAAGCACCAGCACAACAGGAAAGTAAGAAAGGCCAAATATCTTGGCCTTTTAATTTCCAGACATTTATATTCATTTTCTGTATGGAGCCTAAATTATCCTGGCAAAATTCCTAGCAATAATCCTTTTTATTTTTTTTTTCTCCAGGGTTAATAAAATATAATTAGGCTTTACTAGTCTGCATTGCGCAAGGGACAATAGAATAAACATTTCCATTTATGTATGATACATTGAATATTTTGGAGAGTTTGACAGTTTTACAAGCCTCTGACTGCTTGGCCTGGTCAGTCCAATCAGCCAGCTTTGAAAGCATGGCATTTAGCCTTAGACCTTGGGCAGACAACACGTGCTGACTGTATCTTTGAATATGAGGGAAGACACCTTAAAAAAAGACACTTCTTGAAGGTCCTGTCACAGGTTATAATTCAGTTCCTAACATCCTCAGGAAATCATAGTTCTACCTTAGCAAATGCATTTTTCATAGACTGTGAATAAAATGAAATACCTTATTAGCTGCTATAAGTCATAGCGAGGTAATACAAATCTTTATAGACCCAGCAAGACACACAAACCAGAAAAATGTAGTGGGGAACTAATAATTTTGTCTGCAAACGGACCCTGAAAAAGCCCTGTCACTTCCACTGTTGCCAGCACACCCAACAATGACAGTGTCTAAGTTACTGCGTAAAGAACCTGCCGACGGCTCATGAGCTATAGGAAAAATGCTGTGCAGCGTTTGGCATGTGGCTGCCAAGCACGGCCGGTGCTCGTTGACTCCAGCTCTGGGGGAGGCTGAGGACGAGAGTAGTTCAGGATTGCAACGATGAGGGGAGGCAGTGACATCTCATTTGTTTGAACGCTTGCCTCTGCTACGCTCAATCAAGCAGGTCACAAAGTGGGGCTCTGTGTGTCCGCTTGTCTGTTGCTGCTGTAGGGCAATTAGTACCATGTGGAAAAAATCTTCCTATATAATCCCAGAGATCAGGAATGAACAAAATTCTTTGGAATTTTTTCTGTTGCCATCCAAATTGGTATAATATGTAATAAAATAAAGTCAGAATCAGTCCTGCCCTGTTTTCTGTTCTCATGCCTGTGCTTGCATGGCATGGGAAGGAGAGCCGACATGAGTGCCTCGTGAGCTGGGTTGAGCTGGGCATGTTGAGAAAATCTTTTTCTTTTCGGAAGTGCTGTACTTGGATACTGCAGAAAAGTTGAAAAGTAGGATTCTGGAGTAACTAATGTAGAGGTGCAACAAGCAGCAAGAAAGCCTCTCAAAGTGTTTGCACCCTGGCATGGTTTTGGAAGAGATTCAGACACAAATCCTTCTGATGTATTAAGACCTGATTGCCATATGATTCTTACCTGTCAAAGCTGGAAAGCTGTGTTGTGTGAAGACAGAAGTAAAAATATTGCGTCTATCTTGACGTTTTAAAATAGCCTGACAAATCACTTCCAAGATGGAAGAGCAACAGTGAGACCCCACTGTGAAAAATGATACGTTTAGGCTAGAGCTTGAGGCTACGCTGAACTGAACTGCCCTCGGGGCTCCCTGCCACCAGTGGGCAGCTGCACGTATGCACCAGCTCCCTGTGTGTGTGCTCCCACCACCTCCCTTGGCTTGTCACTGGTGATCGTCTGAACATGTGGTAGCCAGTTCAGAAAGCTAAAGTATCAGAAAACTGATCTTGCAAAAAAAAAATGAATAGTTTTCTGCCAGTTTGGCTGGCTGGGCCTGCTCACATGGGATCAGCAGAGTCAGTGCAAGAAGGGTGTTAAGAGTGTGCAGTCAGGGGGAAGGAAAGAAAGAGGATTTCTGTTTTGGCAGCAGATCTGTGTAACTGGAGCATCGTGCTGCATCCTAAGAATGTGTTTGTATTTATGCTTTCAAACAGAAATTTACATCCTCCAGCTTTATTTACAAGAAGTGTTTTTAAAAGTTTGAAGTGCAATTTGCCATTCCTTCTTGTTTAGTCGAAGTTCATGATCATCTTGCAGTGAGGCTGACTGGCCTGTTTCACATTTTGTTTCTGGTTGGTTTCAGTTGTTGCTTCTCCCTTGCACAGTTTCTTCTTGTGAGAAAGATATCGTAGAGAGAATGTCTAAATCTCAGCAGAGATGTCTCTTCACTATTGGTTAAAATAACTATGCAAGCATTCCTGCTAATAGTAGGGGTCATTCAGACAGGGATTTAATACGCACTGTAGCATTTTTTCTGGTGTTCTAAGTGCTTTATGAGTCTGGGTTTGCTCTCTGGTTTGCAAACAGGATGGTGTTCAAATAGGGGAATGAGGATTTTCAGGTCTTAAGCTGACGTAGTTGGTAGGGCTCCAGAGAGAAGGGGGCAGCAGAGCACAGGATGACACTGCTACGGGAGGAAAAAGGTACAGCAGCTGTGGAGGGCAAGGTTTGCCAGGGGCCAGTTGGAAAAGGAAGACCATGATACAGCCATAATTTTGACTTCTGTTTTCACTGGGGCTACACTGAACCATCTTCGACCCAAAACTGACCCAAAAGACTGCACAGGTCACTTATTTGTGTTTTGTTTCTCATGAACATCTGGTAGTGACCTATCTCCCATGGCCCAAGGGGAAACAACTGACTTGCCTTGGGAATTTTGCTGGTAGCCTCTAGTCTAAGATAGAGTAATGAGCCCTGAAGAAAATGGACTTTTTTTCATCTGCTTAATTATGAAATCAGTGCATGAGAAGGAGTTGACACATTAGGGTTGCTCTGGTATTTCATATCTTACGCAGATAGTGCGAATAATGTCTATAAAAATTGTCTTCTACTTGTGTGACATCTGGCTCAGAGGCAGAGATGCTCAATTGCAGTAGTAGTTGGAGTGCTGCTCCATGCCAGCTTTCTAAAGGCTCCCCCATTTCCTGTTTCTATTTAGGAAGAGCTAATTCCTCTCCAACAAGGCATCTGAGCAACTGTTCCAGCATCAAAAAGAACCGAGCAATTGGTATCAGCTTGTGTTTATGAGTAGATTTGTTTTAAAAGCTGGTGAATAAACCTGAACGATTATTTTGTAGTGACTGTGCAGCTATAGAAATCAGTTAGTGAGGCTGGGTCCTAAGGCATATGTTGTCATCATTTCACGATGAGACAGAGTAGACAGGCAATGAAGCTGGACTAGGGTCAGATGCTAGCAATGGATCTTCGGCACAAATGGCTCAGCTGTACTATTTCCTTGGCCAAAAAACTAATGTGAGGACCTTTTCGATAGGCCCAAAGACTCTTCAAGAAGATGATCTCTGCTTTTCATGAAAGAATGGAGCCAGACTCTTTTCGGTGGTGCCCAGCGACAGGACGCGAGGCAACGGGCGCAAACTGAAACACAGGACGTTCCATCTGAACACGAGGAAATACTTTTTCACTGTGAGGGTGACAGAGCACTGGAACAGGTTGCCCAGAGAGGTTGTGGAGTCTCCTTCTCTGGAGATATCCAAAACGCGCCTGGATGCAATCCTGTGCAACGTGCTCTAGGTGACCCTGCTTGAGCAGGGGGGTTGGACTAGGTGATCTCTTGAGGTCCCTTCCAACCTCAACCATTCTGTGATTCTGTGAATCTTGCATAGGCTTAACAGAACCTTGGCAGTTTTTAAATGCATGCTTCAAAGCATCACAGAAGTTTACAGAACTGTGACTGTTACTTCAGTGCCTGCATTAGAGCAGGATTTATAAGTGTCTGTTACCTATTTGTAACAGTTGCTGCCCAAGGTGGATATATTGCTGTTATCCATTAAAGCTACTCATGATTATTGCTCTTCCTTTAGGCCTCTGTGGCTTTTATTTGCAGAGCTTTAGAACTGACCAGGGTCCCTGACAGAAACCACTATTGGGACATTTCATGTGTATTCTGCCATTACCAACTGATGAGTTTTCACTCGTCCTTCAGGCTGTATGTGCCATAAAGGCAAAGCAGCCCCATACATCAGTACTGAATGCAGCCTTGTGGAGAGCGGTTATTTCCTTTCGGGCAATTATTTCCTGTTTCCTTTTTACTTCCTCCTCTCAAATTGATCATTTGCATTGTAATACAAGTTGGTCTGGGAGTTTCTTTGCATCAGAGTAAAATTCCTAGGCATCCATTTGCTGTTTAGGATTTCAATCTCCAGTAGGATTGGGAGGAGGGGACACTGACTTCCCAGAAGTCTGGAGGTGTTGTGAGACACTGTTGGTTGTCGTTTTAGCAGTGGAATGATCACAGTAAATCTAATGGCAAATAATTGTAGAGTTATAGGCCAAGAAATGTATTGGTGCTTCTTGGTTGTAAGGCTCCTAACAGAAGAGAGGTATTGCAAAGTGAAACTGTGCGACAGTGTGCTAAAAGGCCTGAAGATTTACAGTCCTGCATTAGCAAAGAAATGTTACCCAGCTTCTGTGTCCTTGTCCTGTGGAAGAGGCCACCTCTAAGTGTGAAAATGTCTCTGTATTTACAGCCATATTCATTGCTAATGACATCACCAGCTGCAAAATATTTTCTAACCTGTTCTTAGTTGCATCATTGTTCGTGGTTTGGTTTGCTCTAAAAATAAAGTTCTGAAGTGAGGTCTGAAATGAGGACAGCTTGTAGTTTCTCCACAGCTGAGCTGGTTAGTGCTACTACCGAGGTTTTCTTTTGTGGGTTTACCTGTGTGAAAACCACAGATTGCTTTGTCTTTGTGAAGACTTTTGCTGTTTGACCGGTCACCCTCCTGACTCTTGTTCTACAGATTTCTTTTTTCTGTTTTGCTCTTTCAGTACAATGCTTGTGTTTTATCAGTCCCATGCCTTGATCTTCAGTAAATGCTGTGTTATGATAAAGATCATGATAAATTGTGGTGCTGAGTATATTAATAAATGTTATCACAATGGATATAGGCTATTGTGGAAGAAATTAGTTTCTGGTCTGCAGTTTAAAAAAAAAAAAAGGAAAGTCATGCATCTGTTAGGTAGGGAATTATCCTTATTGTCTTGTAGCACCTCTTTACTCTCAGATGAAAAAGATACAGGGTTTTGTGCAGGGAAGCCTTTGTTATAAATGCCATTGTCCTAATGAATCAAGTGATAATGGAAATGTTTAAAAGTAGAATAATAAACTCTTGGAAGTGCTAGAGGGTTTTGATGATTTTTTTCACTGTGTTAAACTGATGATTTACTGCTGAGAAGTTTGAGCAAAGCGGGCATTGAATTTTTGCCTTTTTGTTGGTGTCAGTTGTAATGTGTGCTGGAGGGCACCCAGACATAAAAAAGGAGTGTAGTTTGGGATTCGTTCCTCTGCAACAGACCCAGTTACTTCCAGTATTTGCAGAGTTTAGAGCCTGCTGGTATGTGCTAACACTAAACATGTTTATGTTTTTGAGACATCTGGTGAGTGTTCTGTGATTCTGTGAGGTTATATTCTACTTCTGCTCCTGTGGGAATGTTACACTATTGGCCATAGGGCTTTATTAATTGTCACAAAATGAGCAGTTAATTCCTGACATCTGCTGTGCTGAAGCGACTGCCAAGTAGAGCTGATAGTTGGCAAGGAAATAAATATTGATAGACCCTAGCAACAGGTACTCTTGAGAACTCTCATTCTGGGAATGCTTAGGCAGGGTCCGGTGTTATTAATGTTGCGATAGCATTTTAAGTCTAATTATAGGATTTGTTTGTTTCTTGTCGTCTCTCTCAGAACCAGAGTGCATGAATGGGCTTTGCTGTGCTGGGGCAGACGTGTGTCAGACCCCTTTCTGATGACTCATTTCAGCATAAAAGAGATGTTTCAGTGTACAAATCTCAAGGGTAGTTGGTGCACACTGATGTATGCCATCTCAAGTAGTGCTTGTATCTGAACTGCCATATGTTTGATATCTACCCTATGATGGAATGACTGCTCCAAAGATATGTACATGGAAGTATGTCAGATGCCAGTATAGTAGCAAAACTTTCATATATAAGATACTTTGAGAATCCACGAGACAAAATGAACTTGCCTAAGTTGTAAAATCCTGCGCCGGTCACTAGCCCTTGTGAGCACTGTAGGCGATCAATTTTATGTTTTCATTGCAGAAATTGAAGCCAGAGAAGCCTGTGACTGGCTGAGGGCTGCTGGTTTTCCCCAATACGCTCAGTTATTTGAAGGTATGATCTGAAAGACTTTTCAAGCAGCTGACACCAAATCCAAGCAGAATTGTTTACGTAAATAATCTATCAGAACCTGACACTTTTGATGAAACACTTCCAAATCCTGCCATGTCTTCATGCAAACGTGTAAATATTTGTGTTCTTGCAGAAGTGGCATCATAATTAGGTTAACATGGACTCAGTAGAATTCCATAAAGTACCAAATATTTCCTGGTTATTGTTAGACTGTAACTCCACCAAATTTCCGCTTTTGTGATTTTTAATTGCTTATAATTTTCTCGATCTCCTTTGCGTAGAGTGTTATTTTTTTCTAACTCACTGACTGCAACCAAAATTCATCTAAGGCCTCTCCAGCCTGAGATCTTGAGCAATATTCTGAGTGGTGTTTTGAAAAAGAATGTTGGAAAAATCATCTTGCAATCATAAGTTTTTCAGATACTCAGAAGCAGCCCACCACAGTCACATTTCACAATATCAGCTTGTTTTCATTTTGTTAATAAGCTGCAAAGAGTACATATTACTTGTGGGGGTGAAATGGATGCATCGTGAACTCATATAATTTTCAGATAACATTTCTGCTTATACCTTAAAACTGTTCTTGTTTTATATATGTATTTATTGTTACAAACGTGGAATATACTCTAACGAAATCTAATCTATTTTTAGGAGAGATTTGAAGAACTACAGTTCAAAGAACTAGTGGCAACTACTGCGGGCTCTTGTGCCCACTTCCCCTATTCAGTGCAAAATTAAAGCTCGGAAACTGAGCACTCAGGAAATGCAGAGCTAAATTTGAAAGCTCTCTACCTTGAAACATGGTGTCCCATGATAATGCTTCCCATTGGACTACAGCAGATTTTACAATATAAACTGTGAATCTTACAGTTTGACAGTGTATATTGTCATGCTTTTGGATAATGAAACCTCTGTATTACCTTGCCGTTTAAGCAGTGTCCTGGCTTGACTAGATAACTAAGCTTAAAAAGTAACCCAAGAAAATATTGATGGATCTCACTGGTTCCTTTATCTGTAAAGGCAAATCACAAAAGCTGGAACATTGAACTCTTCAGCTGGTATATCGATTAGCTTTCAAGCACATCATGTTTTGTCAGACTCATTACACCTCAAAAAGAGTATGTCATGTGCTGCATTTTACCTTACCATCAGCAAAAGCTCGAGTAAAATACTCCTAGTTTTATACTATATTATAAGGCAGGAGTACAGAGAACCAAAACAAAGCAAAGCTTTAATTTTGTGTTCCTTGGCTATAGTTCTCAGGGCCACTGCAAGTGGATGGCATGCTCCTGAAAACGTTGTGTTCCCAGGCAGCAAATGCTGGTGTACTTGTAGCTAATGAGAGCAAGCAGATGCCTAAACTTATTCTCACACCTGTTCTAAGGAACAGATTCTCACCAACTTGAAGGTCATTTGTGTGGATATGTAGCTATAGGTTTAGATTTATTTAACCTGTGCTAAATATGTGGCCAAATTGAAAATCTTTGCAATTATAACTCAGATTTCAAAATCTAAATAATTTTTTTATTCACAGATATGCAGTTTCCTATTGATGTAAAAACTGTGAGGAAAGATCATGAATTTTTAGATGGAGATGCCATTGAATCCCTTTTCAGGTAAATGTTAATTATGAATCATCCTCAGTGCCTGACTCCAGAAATTGTTTGTCATTCCTGTTTTCATAGCTGAGTTTTTGTCAGAGACTAAGATATTCCCTCATGCTTCCACTGAAGGAAATCACTTAAACACATCCTTAAGTACCAGTAAACTTGAATGATTTAAGTATTTAAAGGCAAAGTAAGCATGTGCCTACATGTCTTCTTTGGCCAAGGTCTCAGTGATGTTATATTAAGCATCAAATCTGTCTCTTCTGCAATGTGAAATGTCTTCTGCATGCTGAGGAGGAATAGTCAGTTCCCTGCGAGCACATGGTAGGATGATGATTTGCTCTTTAGAACTACACATTACAGGGTGCAAGGATTTCCTCTGACTAGTGAGCTTCTAAAGAGATGTTCCAGGGAGAGAAACAGCAAAAATGATCTGCAAAAGGGATAGTTTTTTCTGTTTTTTTTCCTGAATGTTTTATTAAGGAGCAAAAGTATTGACCTAAAATTTATTGTTTTGCCACAGTTGTTCACAACTCACAAGTGAAACTGCATTGTCAATGCAAAGTAGAACTCAGTGCTCTGTGAGCTTCCCTGATGTAGGACTGCCACGATAGCAGTAGCAGAAGAACAAAGTGCGCTGCAGTTATTGAAGCTTTCTTGTTATGAGCTCGCTTAGCAGGTTATGTGAACTCCATGCTACCCATGCCATGCTGTGTGGTCAATCCAAGGGAGGCAGTGAGAATTTATAGCTCTTAAAGGAAAGAGAAGTTACTCTTCTGGCAGAATGGTTGGGTCTTTGTGCATTCTCCTGAATTCAAATTTGGCTTGTTGGGAGCTCCAAAAGGAGTCATTTGTATATACATCCCTAATGCACCGTAGATATTATTGAGAACTTACGATATATTTTCTTTCTTGGTATTAGATTTGTCCTGAGTGTTTCTTGCAGGCTGCCGGTATGCCTCCCTGTTGATGTTGCATGTTTGTATAACCGTTAAGAGTTTGTCTCATTTGTGACCTTATTATCTCATAAGTTTTAGTTAAAATGATAGATAGTAAAGTCCTTCCAAGGATGCAAGTTAATGTCTTCAGTTCTCTCTATTCTTTTAAGAAGCTGACTCAGGCATTTTTCATATTCTTAAAATGAAAAGTCCTAAATCAGTTCAGAGTTTTTCACAATCATCACTGAAGCTCATCATAAGATTTTTATTGAACTAATTAGTTATGGTCCTCTCCTCTTATTTTATGATGGCAGAATTGGAACCGTGAACATCTTGGGGTTGTTAATGGGCATTGGTGTGGCAGTATGTATGGAGCACCTATAACAAAATGTCAGTCTTTGATGCCAATAATGCAGATTCAGTTTAGAAATTCACTACCAGTTTTGAGCGTGTCTGTTCTTAAGAAATAAAGTAATTTAATTTAAAACTTCAGTCTTTTTTCTTATACCTAGACGACTGAACACATTGAACAAGTGTGCTTCAATGAAAGTGGAAATAAGCCATCAGAGGAAACGGGTATGTTTGTAAAATATAGTTAATGTTCTCATAAACAATGTGATAAGCTGTTATACCAAAGAACTGTTTTTCAAAGGTTCATGAAGGAATAGCAATTTCTGAACTTTTCTTTCTATTCTCTTCCATCTTGTATTTGCATTTTCCATTAAAAATCATAGTGGTGAAGACTGATTCTTTATAGAACTTAAGTAATATTCATTTTATAACTCTGTCAGCTGAGTTAGGGGGTTTTTTTGACACACATTGCTGGTCAATAATTGCACCAAGGACTCACCTTAGCATGTGTTTCAATGCTTTCTTAAGTATTTTCACATCATATTTAAGGTCTGAAAGTGAAATTTCACTCTTACTGCCTGAAGAAGGGATAAGAAATGAAAATGGACAAGCCAATATTGTCAGAAGCTGGTTTTTTAGGGCTGGATAGGTTTTAGCTGTGCTGGCTTTGTCCTCTCCAAACAAACAAACAAAATAGCCTATTGACAAACCAGAGTTGTAGTCGCATCATGTCTGGTTTACAGTAGGATTTCAAAGCCTGTTAGGTACCATGGATTAACTGTGGGACTAGCAAGAAAATAATGATGTCATCTGTTGGAAAAATGTTGAGGTTTTTGAAAGTTTCCATTATGCCTTCAGGGAATGATAAAGAAGAGACAAGTCATTCCCATCTTTCATATGGTTTGCTGGCCAAGCACTCGCTTGGAATGGGGGCAATACAGCAAGCGGGGCTGAGGTCTCCCAGACGGTGTGCCAAATGTTGATGCTTTCACAGCCCTACAGTCAAATGCTTTTCTACCAGAAAATGGATGTTTTTTTGTCACAAAAACATGAAAAAGAGTTTGGTTTGTTTGGCTTCAGGAAAAATTCACTTTTTAAAACCTCATGATTTGCTGCAAAACAGAATTTTCATCCTCCTCAGATCAAATCTGCCATCTTTTCCTGCAGTAAAATTACCAGATTTGTCAGCATGGTTGGGATTAATTTGTTTTTGTGCTTTTCAGCTGACAGCACAGAGCTCAGAACAGACCTTCAGGCTCAATGTGTAATGATGGTCACATTTCCATATGTGGGTGTTGGGGGTTTTGGAAGTAGGCAGAAAATTTAAGTCTCCTTTTTTATTACATCTGCAGTAATTTTAAGTTTTTAATTTTAAGTAAGTTTACCAAACTTTGCCCTTGAAATCTATTTTTTTTCTTCTAAGAGTGATGAATCTGAAGATGATGAACCTTGTGCAATAAGTAACAAATGGGCTTATGAGAGATGCAGTCAGAGATGGTCTCGTCTTGAGAGCCTAGAAGATTTCCCAGGAGAGGAAGGTGCTAGCACATCAGTCCCAGGCAGTCCAATACCGAGGAACATCGGCAATGAGGATATAACTTTTTTGGATCATGGAGAGAAACATGATGTGTCCTCAGTTCACAGTACTAGCAGTGGTGACAGTGACGCTGTTAGCTTCCCGAAACCTTTTGAAGATGTGGAGACCAGCAGGAGTTACTCAAGGTGTTCCTCAAATAAAGTGACTTCACCAGGCACCTTTAGTTGTTCTCCTCCTGCCACTGGATTTTTAAATACCACCAGTGAAGAGAAGCTTTTGGATAAGTCACCGTATAAAAAGGGGAAGAGCTTTCTGAAGAAAATGGAGAAGTTGCACTTAAGGAGCTGCCACTTAAGGAGTGGTCACTCAAAGGCCAAACCCCTGATAAGTGAACCTGTTCTTCTGGAAGGGCTTAATGAAGAAAAGTTGAAGATGCTTAACTGTGTAAATATTTCTGACCTCTCTGACCTCCAAACAAAGAACAATTCCTCTTATTCTCTCCAGAGCTGCAATAGCAGCAATCAATCTGAACACAGGAGCACAGGGAGCATTCCAAGTCCTGCTACAAAACCACGAAGCCACTATAAAAGAGGGGGGACATACGCAGAGGACTTGGATTGTAGCAAGCTTTTGCTGTGGAATGATATACCTCAGCAAAACCTACAGAATGAAATGAAGTTGCGAACGAACCAGATGTTTCAAATACCACAAGGCCATAAGCCTGGTACTTTCCCCAAAGCACTTAGAAACAGTTCCCTCTCTGCAGTAGACAACTCTTCTGTCAACTGGAGAACTGGGAGTTTTCACGGGTGCAGAAGGACCAGGAGCAGAAGCAGTTCTAAGGACTGCAAAACCCCCAGTAGCCCTCATTTGTGCACAGATAACAGGCTGAGCATATACGACAACGTGCCCAATATTCAACTTGATAAGTTGGAGGTGGCAGAAGTTGGCGATGACGATGTTTTTTCAGAGCTGAACAATGTTATAGATGATGTCAAAGGTCTCAGAAAGTTGGTCGATCAGTGGACGGAGAAGTTCTCAGATGATGGGGATTCAGACTTTGCCAAGGACTTGACCTCTTTGTATCCATCATTCCCTAAAGAAATCTGTCTTGAAATACAGCACTCAGAAGATAAGTCAGCAGACTTCCCAGCTACCGAGGGAGAGAGCAGCTGTGAACTGGCCAAGGAGCTCAGTTCTGTGGAAGTGGCATACATAACAGACTCTAAAAAGGCCAACAGGTTAGTCATGCTTGGGTTTCACTAGTAGGCTGTCCATCTGGAAGCTTTCTCCGTCTGTTCTCTATACTCAAAATGTAATTGCTTTTACACAACAAAATATTCTTAAGTCTGTTCCAAGTAGCAGGCTGTGCACCACTGGTCCTAGGCACTGCTGGTCTGTAAACACTCAGATATCTACATATACTCTGATCTCTGTTGAGAGTAGCACTCTCATAATCTGCATGAGGGCCTAGTTAGACATTTCAAATCAGACTTCAAGGCTAGCTTGCTGTGTTCCTTATTGAAACCTTTTGTGTGGCTATAGTACCTCCTGGATGAGAAATATCTTGTTTAAATGCAACTAACCGTAAGCTGTTTGGGAGCTGCAGGTCATTTAGAGTCTTAGGCATTTCACAGATGCAGGCAGAGGACTGACAGGGACAGTGGGAACAGTCATTTACCTTGAACAACGTTTATCCCTTAGGCATGGGAAACAACCCTGGTCTATGGAAGAGTGTGTGAATTTGGAAAGCCCTTCTGTCCAAATTGATAGTCAGTCAGCTGCCCACCTAGCCCGGACACAAAAGCTGGCTTTGTTGAAACTCACAGCTCTAATGGACAGATACTCCCCTTCCAGTAAGCAGGGCTGGAACTGGTAAGTTGTCTAATATTAAAGCTTTTGTTTTATAAAACAGATTTAAAGCTTTGTTCAGTTTTGTTGGGGAAAAAAAAAGGATCGAATGTAAGTAGGTGAATTTCCTTGTCTGCCCAGATTACAGTGTCCAAGATGAGGAATTTCATCCTGTTAAATCACTGGCTGTTTTGTGGTTATTTATTTCCGTGGTTATTCCAGGTTTATTATGATTATTATTATTATCCTGGTTATTCCAGGATTTCCTCTGTCACAGATTGCACTTTTGCTCCTCTCTGGTAGTCATATTGTTACTGATTTTAAAATGGTTCATAGTTTCTCTGTAACCTTGCCCATCGGCAGGGCTTTGTAAGCAAGCCCTTCGTAGAGATTACTGGACATGAGGTGAGAGGGGGCTAGGCTGAGAATCCGTCCCTTCAGCCTCAGGTCCCAATTTGAACTAAAATAATGACATGCCAGTAAACTGCTAAGACTTGAAAACATCACTTTGCATCTTGTGATAGAGATCTCGTACTTGAATTTAGAATGAATGAAGTGCAAAAAAGCTTGCAGTGTCCTAAAGGGATGGAGCATATTTCACATGAGGATGTCTTCTTATTAAAGCAAATTTCAATTTTGAGATGAGGTGGTCCTTCCTGGAATTACCCTTAATGATTTTCTCTCTATTGTATGATGCCACACGGACAGGTATGTGGCAAAATTTGGAAATGTGGCAAGTACAACCAAGTCCTTTCCCATGCATGTGGTAAAACTAAAGTAGCAGACAGAACTGTGCTGGAGAGCTAATGGGTTGGATGCACTTGTTTTTGTTTTGTTTTCAGGACTATACCCAAGTTCATTAAAAAAATAAAAGCCTCTGACTACAAGGACAAGAATGTGTTTGGGGTTCCCTTGCTTTTGAATGTTCAGCGAACAAATCACCCGCTACCTAAGGGTATACTGCAAGCACTGGACTATTTAAGAAGCCACTCTCTTGACCAGGTATGAATATGAAGTGGCCTGAAGTAGTTCTGGCTGCTCCAAAGGAGCCAATCTGTCCTTTCAGCTTTTGTGAGGGACTTTCTTGCCTCCTAGGGCTCTGAAAGGGCAGAAAGGTATATATCTGACCGGGATTACCTTTAGTCCTGTACTGTGTTTCTGCCTTGCCTTGCTAAAGTCCTCTGCAGTCAGTTCACTTGGTGCAGGTAGTCAAACAACTTCTCCTGGTAAGGTAGCATCTCCCTGCTTCCTTAGGCAATAAATCTGTTACACAGTGTCTTTATTCCCTCTGTTCTGTGGTTGCTGGTAGTGCTAGAACCTATGTGAGCATTAATCTTGTTTCAGATGAAATGCACCGCTAAGTGGACATGTAACATAGTAGAGCAGAGCTTGTAATGTCTTTTTCTGGATCTCAGATCTGTATTATCCACTAATGGAGATGCATGCATAGAGGTGAAAGTGTCTGTCGTCTGTTGCATATGTTATTTCTGTAGCAAAGGTTCAAAAATGGGAGACGCTGTGTCGTGGTACATATTAGTTAAAGATCTTCCTTTTTGCTATGCTTTGCAAATGTATAGGTGTATAATGTAATGCCAAAGTGCAAAAATGCGTGCACGCTGTGAGGTTACCATGCAGTTAGGTGGCATGCACTCGAGTGTGAGCAAACGGTTTCTGATGAGGGCAGCATGTTTCATTTTGAGGTCATAGTATCTATGCAATTAATATAACTAACCAATGAATATAAATACTATCTATCTCAGTGACATATTGTGAACCTTTCAGGAGAAGCTTTGTTGAGGTCTATCTCAGGGGAAGCTTCTCAGTTGGGGTTTTGCTTGAAATTGGATTGAAATTTATATTAAAAATAAAATCATAATTTCTCTCAGAATGAAAATTGCCCCTTGCTGACCTGTAGATGTATGTGCACCATAAACCTGAGCCTAGTGGGTCTCATGGTCAGTTACAATTTCTCCAGCATGGGTGTCAGTGTGCATTTGCTTTTGGATCAACACACACTGATCCAGTAGAAGCTTGCAGCTCTAATGTGTGGAAAAAGCCCACTCAAGCAAACTGACAGATTTCAATAGAAATGACTTTATAAAGGAAAAAAGCATTTTTGGATTAAATAAAAAGCAAAAAACCCATGGAAATTGGTACCCCCCACCCCAGCTGGTTTTAGGGACATCAGTCATGGTTTGCCCAGAAGGGCATGCTGGTCCTAATGGTTAAAAAAAATAATTTGATTATATATCCTACCACCACAGAGCCTTAACTATCAAAAGGAAAGTGAAGGATCAATTACTTGTCAGGGATTTGAGCCCTGATAAAACCTCTCTTTGTCTTTCTTTATTGTTTTCTTTTATTGGTAGGTTGGTCTGTTCCGAAAATCCGGTGTTAAATCCAGGATCCTGTCTTTAAGAGAAATGAATGAAACCAACCCGAACAATGTATGTTATGAAGGACAGTCAGCGTTTGATGTGGCAGATATGGTTAAGCAGTATTTCCGAGACCTTCCTGAACCCATATTTACTAGCAGGCTCTGTGAATCCTTCCTCCACATCTACCAATGTAGGTAACAAAAGCTGTAATTTTCTAATGTCTTGAATAACTTTGTTACCTTCAGCATTCAGCTAGAAGGCCAGGGCCTGATTTTTCATGAATCGGGACTGATGCTAGTCAGAGGAGGCGGATCAGGCTGAAAAGGTGAGCTCTCTGGGGCTCTGGACTTACTTAAGAGACAATATTTGAAAATAGCTTGCCCATAGGCTCTACATCTAAAGCCTCTTCCTGTCCTTGAAAGAAGGAGTGGGAGAGACAGTGTAATAACATATGTTGTAACAGCCCTTCTAAACTGTGCTTTTAAATAGTCATTTATCTATGATAAATTAGGAATGAATGTGCTTGTGTGATGCAGCTGTAATAATGGCCTTAGCAAGCATTGTTTGTCGTGATCTAGAGTGACAAGAAAATGGATGCACCTACAGTTTCAATGCCCTGTGTGGGACTGTCTTGATGGATGCTTCCTCTGCAGTTCACATGAGATGTTTCATGATTTTTTTTTTTTATCCTCAGACTTGCCAAAGGATCAGCAGTTTCAGGCTGTCCAGGCTGCTATTCTCCTTCTCCCAAAGGAAAATCAAGAAGCTTTGAAAATCCTCCTGTTCTTTCTCCGAGATGTGGTTGCTTTTGTTGAGGAAAACCAGATGACCCCAACCAACATTGCTGTCTGTCTCGCACCTTCTTTGTTTCACCTCAACACCCTGAGACGAGACAGTTCCTCCTCATCCACGAGGTATGATCATCTTAATGCTGGCATTGTTACTGTCAGTAGTTTTCCTCTGTGCTGGATCAATGCTTTCTGTAGCTGACCTAAGCTAATTGTTTGTTATGAAGGGGCAGGAAAAGTGTACGTGTCTTGGGGTTTGTCTCAAATAAATAGGATCGTTGAGGTCCAGCAGGAGCTTACCTCAGTCCATGCAGAGATCCAGTAACCCAGTTTCTAGCACCCTGTTGTCATGCTCCTGACTAGCCTAGATGTGAGCTAGGCTGCCTCCCTTGTGACTGTTGTTATACTCTTTGAGAGCATCTGCAGATCTGGGTGCCCTGGAATTCAGCATGCAGCACACTGTATTTGGGTGGTGCCGCAGTTGAAAAAATATGGCTCTTTGCAGTGGTGAACTAAGCCCAGGTGCAGTCTTAAGTCCCTACAGATATCTGACAGTTTGCAGGAATCCCTGGCACTAATTCTGCAGAGTGATATGGCGAAGGCTCCTGCCAAACTGAGCTACAGGGATTCTTTAAATTTATCTTAATGAGCAAAAGTATCTGGGTTGCATAACAGCCTCCTGTTGTACGTGCAGGGAGGAAGCCAAAGTAGTCAAGTAATCTCTGAGAGCATTCGTGCCTTATCTGGTCTCCTGAGGCAGGGTGTTTGCTTTACTCCATGTTCCTGCATATGGATAGGCATGTAGCAGGGTAAAGAGGACAGCTGGCTTTGATGGAAGCAGCCACTTAATCTCCTCACATGGCAATCAAAGATGAGACTAGGACTAGGTCCAGAGAGGTGCAGAAACTGTCAGATGTGCCTTTGGCACCTTTCATGCTAATAATGCAGACTCTGGAGAGCACAGAGGGGGAAAGAAAACACTGAGGACTTCTTTTGAGAGGCACAAAACATCTGAAAATGCCCAAGTGCAAACAGGGCTACTTGGATCTCCCTGGGCTGAGCTGACACATGGTGAGGGAAACATACTTAGAGGAGATTTGTGCCTTTGAGATTTTGGTTTACTTAAATATTACTCTGCAATATTAGGACCAAAAATAAATAGAAATTGAGTTTTCTCTTTGTTGTTGTCACAGTTTGGAAGTGAGGTTGCT
Organism: Apteryx mantelli; assembly: GCF_036417845.1. Lineage (NCBI taxonomy): Eukaryota > Metazoa > Chordata > Aves > Apterygiformes > Apterygidae > Apteryx > Apteryx mantelli. The sequence goes on along the minus strand of NC_089991.1, from coordinate 18,063,902 downwards.
TTGGATTGCTGGCTTTTTTTATAACATTAATGCGGTAGTGCAGGTTTCCTACTTCAAAGGGTAGAGGCTGACAGTTCTGACTTTGAGGAGCAGAGCTGAGGAGTTCCATCCTATTTTCAAGCCATTTGGCAGGAATGCACACAGATAAAAGTATCAGAAGTCAGGATTAATGATGTCATAGGATGCTTATGAATTAAAAGGGACTGTTTTTGAAAAAAACCATAGTATGGTATTCTGGGCCTGAAGATTTAAGTGGTTCTGCCAGGGCTTTGCAGGATATTGAAGACTCTCTAGATATTTGAAGGCTGCAGGAAAATCAGGTAGGGTCATTATTGTTTTAGGGTAAGCACAGTTAGTTAATAGCTCTTGTTAACAAAGCCGCTCTTTTGCCGCCTTCTCTCTAGATCCAGTCACAGGAAGTACAGCTTGGGGAAGCCAGACCAGAAGGAGTTGAATGAGAACCTGGCAGCAACACAGGGCCTGGCCCACATGATAATGGAGTGCAACAGGCTCTTCCAGGTATGGCACTTGCTGTAGGAAAGCAAAAGCACAGAGCAGGGAAAGGGGTGTTCCCACACTGACCCGAAGTGTCATCAAGGCTGCCTTGTAGGCTGTGTTGCAGCTGAGGGCTATGCCCACCCACTGGTGCCTGTGGCAGAGGCTTACCACCACCCTCCCACCCCTGCCACCTCCTCCCCAGTGGGATCTGCTTTAAATTGAGATTCTGCTGCTGGGTCTGACCTGTCAGACCAACAGTCATTGATCTGGACCCTGACCCACAGACTGACTTTCCGGCTTGACCATGGCTGTGCTGCATCACTATGGACTTGCCTGGTGATGAATGGACCGTCGCTGACCCTGGTTGCTGTCACTGGCACCAATTCTGAGCCTGACCCTGCCTCCTGACTCACACGCTGGGCTTGATGTTGGACCTGCCTCACCACCAATGGACATGTCTGGTGAACTGGACTCTCAGTTGATCCCAACTGTCATCCTGGAGCCTGCCTTGCTGGCCTTGCTCAGGTACTGTGGGATGGGGGCCTGGCCTACAGCTGCAGGGCCCCCACAGCACTGACCCCTGCCCCCAACGCAGCCCTGTGCGAGTGTGGGCCAGGTCTCCTGTGTGACCTGCAGCTCAGGCCAGGGAAGTTCCATAAGTTCCATTCAGGCCAGTGTAAAAACACATGCAAACTTTTTCTTTCTTTCCTTCCTTCCCTCCTTCCTTCCTTTCCCCCCCCCAAAAGAAACACAAGGCGCATGCCACCACTCCCAAAAAAAGAAACACAAGGTGTGCCCCCCCCCCCCAAAAAAACAAAACACAAAATGAAAACCACACACACACCGCAAGACATTCAGTCACTTTAATAACAGGACGCAGCTACATCCTCTGCACAGGTTTAATGCCCAGGATGTCGAAGCCCTTGGCCATGACAGCAGCGGTGGCCTCGCACAGCAGCAGCCTCCACATGTTCACCTTCACAATCCGCCCTGCAGCAAAACAACACAGGAGATGGAGCCGCAGCTCACAACAGCACCCCTCTCCCCACAGCCGAGCTGGGTGCACCAAGCCCCCTCCCTTCCCCCCAGGCTAGGCAGACTGAGCAGCCCCTGTGGTGCAAAGGTCCTGGTTGCTTGCAGCAAATGGCACAGGCCACCTTCACTGCTCCCACACTGACAGCACTTGCAGGTAGTCTGACAACAGCCTTTCCAGCACGTGTTGCAGCCCTAGGCCAACACTCACCACTCTGCCTGTCCTTCTCCACGCAGTAGCAGTTGTCATAGAACTCAGTGAAGGTTGTGGCCAGCTCGTAGAGGTAGTCACAGAGTGTGTGCAGTAACAGGTCTTCCAGGATCTTCTGCAGGATCTCAGGGAACCTCAGGATACACTTGCCCAGTTTCCACTCCTTCTCATGGTCAAGGATGAGCACCTCCTCCCTGGCTGCCTTCTGCAGCATCTCCTCATCAATATTGGCCAAGCGAGCTATAGCTCTGAAATGACACAAAACACAGTCCATTTGTGACAGTCTCACTGCTGACCCTGGTCCTGTTTCTGGCATTTCAGGGCTAGCACAGACCAACTTTGTCACTTGCCCAGTCCTGGATTACCAGACTACAAGAGAGCAATATGCCCTAGAAGTGATCCTAGAGATACTGCAAAGGAATGGGGAGCAATGTTCTTACTTAAATTTTGCATACATAGCAAAGGGGACTTCTCTTACTACCCCCAAAACAGCACTGACAACTAAGTTGCCCCCCTGCCTCTACATACACACAAAGTGCTCTGCAAAAAAACCCTGCAGACAGTGTCAGAGACCACCTTAAAGCCACTCACAGCACACTCAATCATCTACCTGATCCGTGTGAAGGCGTAGAGCAAATAAGCAGCTGTATTTCCTCGATCATCCAGCATCTTGTCGAAGGAGAATACATAATCATTTAGTCTGTTGTGGGAGAGATCTGCATATTTTATACATCCAAAAGCAACTGATGTCTGGGCAGCTCTCAGCTCTTCCTCGGTGAGGACCTGTTAAAATTTCAAAATGGGAGAGCAGTCAGGAGGACACAAACTGCAGTGCACAGCCTTGGCGACTCAGCGCAGCTCAGAGGAAAGCCCAGGCAGGTAGGGGGCATTTACCCACATGGCACTCAGGCCCCAGCTCACACACATCTTTCTTTACAACAAGGACAGCCAATTCCGTATCTGCCCCTCACTTCTCTTGCATCCAACATGGCACTGCAGCCTGGCCCATGTTAAGGTTGACTCCCACGACTGACGGCCCACAGAACCTCTGTGCTCCACGAGGGGCTATATCTACTGTGCAGGTTTGACACTTACGGTGGGTCCCTGCTTCTTAAAAACTGCACATACATACAACAAACACTTGGCCCCACCACCCTTAGACCACATATTGGACAATCCAAGCACTCACAAAAACTTTCCCTGAAGGAATAGCACCCTCTTAGCATGCTAAAGCACTCTGCACCTGAGTCACACGAGCCCTAGGGAGATTTTTCAAGGTGGTCTTTCTTTTCTCTGCTGGCTCATGTTTAAAATGGAACTTTCAGCCTACGCTGCACAGCACCAAACTGCTGCACCTCCCAGTTCCACTGCCTCCCATAGTGCTTGGACACAGTTTGGTCCTTCCATGCCACTCCATGTTCCACACTGTCCAGGCTGCTTCCAGGCTGTCATGATCCATGACAGACAGAATCTCATTAAGCAAAGGGCTCCCAGCAAAATCAGCCACAGCCTCCAGGGAAAAGGGTGACACCTGATGCCAAAGCCCCCAGCAGATCCCTAGTATCCATCACCAGAAGTGCCAAGTGCTGCAGCAGGACCAGCCACCACTTTATATTCATTCTGCCACCGCCTCCTGAATCTCAGGGAGTCACAGCTGTTTCCACTGCACCAGGGAGACCTGATGGTACCTGCAAGGCCAGCTCCCCTGCCCAGTCTTTCTTTAAAACACTCTGAGGTACGAGCTGGAGGTGAACATACATACTGCCTGCAGCTCACTGTTTCTCACTTCTGCCTACCCAGGGACACGCTTCTTTTCCCAGGATGGCACCTCACCCTAACTGCTCCCAGATAACAACACTGATTCTGTCCACAACCCACAGCATCTCCCGGGCAGTTTGGCAGTGTCCATATTTTCAGCTCACATCCATAATGTGGAAATCACAAGCCTGTGAACAAACCTGGGAAGTTCTTAGGAAAGATAAGCAATTCATCATACCTTGTCCCGTTCCTTGTCTTTCAGCTTGTCCATGGCTCGTTTCAGCCCTTCTTCCAGCAGATCTATAAGACGCACCGTATCCCCTGAACGAGTTTTGAACTTCTTCCTGAAAACACACAGCCAAAATGACCACCTGCATAGAGACGAAACAGTCCCACCCTCCGTCTAGGACTCCACGTGTGCCCAGGCAGCTCCAGGACACTCATCAGAATTCTTGGAGAGATTTCCACTGCTCACACCTCTGGCTTATTAAGAAAAGCCAATGCCCACAAATTCCTTCCTGAAGGAGGAAATCCTTCTTGAAGAAACTGACACTGCTCAGACAGCTACACCTAGCAGAAAGTGTGGAAATCTGTCAAAACACCCACAGTGTGGCCTCAAAAGCTCAAACAGTTGGGAAGACCTGTCTCAGTCCTGCACATTAGGCAGGACACAACACCAGTGCCAGACCCCAGCTCAGCAATTCATCTTTACTCTTACAGCAAACCCACTCAGTCTGCAACTGCATGTAACTAACAGTTAGTTACAGAGTGCACTGGTTTAACCGCACCTTCACAGATGCATACGAGTATGTATCTGGAGTATGAAGGAGTACGAAGGGCCTGACCTGCAGACCAGGACACAGAGGTTCTTTTCCCAGTTTTCACTGCACCTGCCATGAGGCAGGTAGAAAATAAAGGCAATTGCAGCCTTCAGCCTCCCCATCTCCCACTATTCCCACCAGCTTCCCTCTGCACTTGGACCAGCCATTCCCACTGGCAACTTAGGTCCCCTTCCCAGCTGCCAGGTAGCAGAGGTCAGGCCGAGGAGGGAGCCTCACTACAGCACCAGTGACTATGGCATCAAAGGACCATGATGTGTGCTCACAGTTACAAATAACAGCATGGGATGCGGGGGGTTTTTTTGGTTTTTTTTGGCAAGCTACATACATACTTTTCAACAAACAGGGAAAAGCAAGTCCTCTGCATTCACTCAAACATCCTCTTTGGAGCAGATACAGAGAAAAACTTCATTCAAAGACAGACTTACTTGTCCTCTCCCAGCACCACTCCGAATGCGGCATGGGCCACTCTGGTCACTTTGGGATCGTACCAGCCGATCATCTGTCCAGCTGCAAACACTGTTTGCAAATGCACCGACTGCAAGAAATAAATTCAACCAGTTCTCAACCCACTCTTTCAGGTACAGTTTTCTTCCTAAATGTCTCCTGCACCCACACCAAGATCACAAAGGACAAGGCAAACATTCCTAAGGCTCACATTGATTTCAGCCTTATCTATCTCCTTCACAGTGAAACTTGAAATCATTTTAGCTCTCCACAGACAACTTCCACTTGGGAAAGCTCAACTTTGTTCAAAGACCTTTCCCGAGCAACCATAAATTCCCACCACCGCTCAGATACGGTGCTGACAACCCCATGGCCCTTGCATTTCCTCAGGTGAAGAGAGACCTAAGTATAAACAGTACAAATCTCATTTCAAGATTAATCTGCTGAGATTCAGGCATCACTCACTTCCTGGTGACAAGGTCTCCCTAATCATTTGGTTCTACATGCTCTCCATGGAGATCACCAGTCACCAAACTAGGCTCGCAGTTACAGCAGTAAGGGTAAGAGCCAATACAACAGGCTGAAAACCCCTACAGTGTTCCACCTACGTTACTCTTGCACCCCTCATTTAACACACCTGATGATCTGCAGCAGCAGTGACAGCCGAGGTTGACATACTCACCTGGCCGCTATCGACAACATAAATTATAATGTCAGCCTTCTCCTCATACAGCCTGTGTCTAAGAGCGGCTAAGTCGGATGTGTCGTATGTGTAGCCTCCATCTGATTTCATGATTGTCAAGGGGACTGAGCAACCTGGGACAAACACGATCTTCCTCCCATCATCCACCTGGACAAATCCTAGAAAAGCAATGGAATAAATTCCCTGTCATATTGCATGGGGAGAGTTTGTGGGACAGGACAGGCAGAAACATTTCCCTTCCTAGATGCTACCAGAAAGAAAAGGCCATGCACTCACATTCCAAATAATTAACAGATCAAAGTATGAAAAAAATAAAAATAAATAAAAGAGAACCTCCCTCTAGTCAGCTCACATTCTGCACTGCACTTTCAGAACTCAGACTACACACAGGCAAGCAGATTTGGCCTTACCAAAAGAGACCTAATCAGATTTAAAACCTCATGTCACTGGCATCCAGATCCACAGCCACAAAAACAGCATCACAAAGTGGGGCACTAAAGGCAACAGAAACTCTAAGGAAATGAGTACTATCAAAAGAGACATCGGAGATATAACTAGTCAGAAGACAACAGATGACAAGAGTCAAAGTAGTCACTGACTGCATATCCAGACAGGAACGCATAAACCCAGAGACTCCATATGGCCCATTTGGCTTCTTGCCAGTCTCAAAGTCAACATGATCCTAAAATGCCATGGTCCTCACAGACACTTCTCAGATGCAAGCTCTCTTTTCGTGATGTGACTAGGCAGGAAGCAGCCAAAGCTTATTACAGTAGTTGCAACAGTAAGACTAGGAAGTCTGTCATGTATCTCTCCTTGATTATTTTTTGAGGCTAGAATAAATTCCAGTAGCACCTCATGCTATTTCCTACAAATATCACACGAAAAGATTAAAGCTTTCTGGAATGATCCATACAAGAATCAGTTCTGCCAAAGCCTCTCCAGGAGGAACTCTGCAAAAGATCCACTCAGGAAACGTGGCTGAGAAAAAGAGCAAGTGTGGGGAACATGCCGCTCGGAAAACATCAATCGTAAGCCTTGCCGAACAGGAGCGAGGTTACCTTGCTCATCCTGACAAGTGCAGAATCTCTGATTCCAAGATGGAAAGCCTCACCTTTGTCTTCAAATTCTTGCACAACATCTTTCATCATTTCCTGGTAGTATGATTCTCCTCTCTCTGTGAGTGCAATGTCCAAGCAGTTGTAGATTTTCTGAAACTCTTGAGGAGGGAAACAGAATAAAATACTTTCATTAAATGCATGCAGTGGGAATTAGCGACATTTATTTACTGATGGGCACAGCAAGTCCTTGAAGATAAAAAAACTGTCTCTTGGTCAAGCTATCAGAGTAGGCTCAGACTAGGACTTGGGAGACAAAAGATTTAGCTGTTCTCTCTTCAGAGAGCCCAATGCTTTGGTTGTATCATCACCTTCTTATTTTAAGCTTCTCATAGAAGTGTGGCAGTGATTTCTTTTAAAAAATGGAGGAAGGACTCATACGCAAAGTGAGGAAAACCATACCGTTCTATTGCCGAGACAAGTGTATCTGTATCTGGCAAACTCACCTTTCCGAGACACGTCACATATCAGGTTCCATGCTTTAATGAAGTCTGGGTTCTTGCTCTGCAGCATCACCACACACTGGTAGGCACGCTTCTTAAATTCCTCCTCTGTGTCAAATCTCCTCTTGGATTCCTATGGTGAAACACACTACATGAAAAAAGCACCTGCTTCTGTCTAAAACACAAATATTCATAACAGACTCAAATCATTCTTGTCTCAAATGATAGAGATGCAGCACGCTTACAAAGTCCTTAAACATGCCCCAAACTCAAGACAAGATTCAGCAATTCTTTACCTATTAGCAGGTAATTACCATAATCTGTTAACAGTGATTCACTTTGTTTATTTCTCCAAAACTACATTGCAAATTTACAAAGACCCTCAATCTGCTTTTCAGATGTCAACATAAATATCACACTTATTTGCTAAAAATACCTTGTAGAAAGCTTGGAGATCCCCGATGGGAGGAGAAACGGTCAAGTAATCTGGAAATTTGTCTTGGAGGTGAGCAATGAGCATTCCAAACTGGGTGCCCCAATCTCCTAAATGGTTTAACCTTGAAGCCATTAAAAAGGAAAATAATGTTTTCTCAAATATATATTTTAAAATACAGATATTTTAATACATATATTTTAAAAGAAGAAACACACCTAATATCAGAAGCCAAAAACAGGCAAAAGCCCCTGATTTCAATGCAATGAGGCTGTCACCCTTTGTGGTTCCTCACCTTGCTACACTTGCTCAGCTTGCTATCTTAATCCTACTATCAAGGATTATTTGTTATGTGTTTATAAAAAAAAGACCAATATAGACCAAAGCATACAGATAGGTACTGCAGAAATTTAGCCAGACAAGCCCTCCCCACCCAAATGCAGACTCTCACCTCAAAACATCGTAACCTGCAAACTCGAACAGGCGGCACATACTGTCTCCAATGATGGTAGACCGCAGGTGACCAACGTGCATCTCCTTTGCAATGTTAGGGGAAGAGAAATCCACCACCACCTTAGACACAGCGACAAAGGAAAAAATGAATAAAAGACAAAGACCATTACTGCATCCCATGTGTTCAGTGTGGTTTCTGCGGGTGGTGGGGAGGCCCCCTCTGCTGACCCGCAGGGCCCTGTGCTGCCAGCAGCCCACAGCAGCAGAGAGGCAGGGATTGTTCCCACACTGACACTCCCAGACCAGCCCTCAGCACGACACGCTGCCCCCGGGAGCCCCCGGCCCTAGCTTGCATCCATCTCATCCACTGTAACAACCAGCCGGCGTGCCCACCCGCCTACTCAACATATCCCCTCACGGGGCAATTTCAAAACTAGCAGCAGTCCAGCACGTGCGACCCATGTGTGAGCAGGATGCCTACATGCAAAGGTACTGCCATACCTTTTTCCTTTTGCCAACAGCTGGTGGTTGGACTCCATTCACCAGTAAATTGCTCAGCTGCTTTGATACAAAATCTTTCCTCAAGTGGACATTGATAAAACCTTCAGAAGAGAAAACCAGCAATGAGCACTAGGGCTGCAAAAGTGCCTCAGACCACTTTTTTTTCTCCTGTTCCCTTGGATCTCTGTTTCCTTGCATCAAGGACAAGAGCATATGAAGTTAGCTTGACATGACAGAAACATTTTCAGCAACAGGACAACAAAGCTGTCACTAAAATACAGTTTCTATTTGCAGATTATGGCCTGTTTCACACAACTATAGCTTTCACTGCAAGAGTCAGATTCGGCAAGCTAGACCATTGACATGACTTCTTTTTGCACACTGCCACTCAAAGATGATTTTGTAAAAACATTTTTTAAGAGAAAATAAATAATATTGCCAAGGTTTGCAGAATATAGTCCTTGGACAGGTATAAGGACAACAAACACTTCTGTCTCCCTTTTTTTTAAATCAGCATCCTAAAATACACAGTCGTTCCTGGAAAAATCCCTGCTTGTGGAACAACACTGCTTTAGTTTTCCTGTTCTGCAGAACTAAGGAACGAGCCTCTGCCCAAGCACCCTGAAAGGCTGCACCGCGTGATTTCTGCGTTTATGCCGCAGCCCTAAGGAACACAAGCCCTCTTACTTCTTCCTGGGTCACAGGGACACGGGAGATGCAGCAATTACTAACCTCCACCACCCCCTGTCAGCGCTGAGGGGGCAAGGCCTCCTCGCCGGGCAAGCAACAGCAAACGCACCAGGCCTCAGCCAAAAGGGCATACCGACTTCTGCAGCAAATTCACCAGATATTCGTCACTGATACCTGAAGGGCCAAAGCTGATCACTTGAGGATAAGCAGAATGTTTTCTAACTAGAGGGGCCAGGATTGCACCTGTCAATACTAAAACAAACTAAGGTAGATTTTCTGCTGCTGCCCAAGTCTGAAGGCTATAAACCTCATCCAGACAGAGAAAGCTAAATCACCCCGAAACTCTAGTTTTATTTCACAGAACAGTCAAACTCAACTCAGCTTCCCTGATAACCACCCAGTATAAAATTGCCATGTCAGCTTTAAAACATACAAGGGGCATAACATGAAACTATCATACCAGGACCGGCGATTTCAACCTTCTCGATGCATTCGTTGGCAGGAATATTTTTCGAAATTTTCTCAGCGATTTCTCTTGGACTAACCTTCTGTTCCGTGGTTTTGAGCAGTATCTGAAACACAGCAAGAGGGTCCATGAAAATCTGATCTTGCAAAACCTTCCATAGAATGAAACAGAAAGCATAGATCCTACTGCCTTATATATCCTCATGATTCTGTAGCTCAGTAATACAGACACACACAGAGAAAATCCCCTCTAACAGATTTTGCAGATTACATTAGCTCTTTCTATGCATAAATCTAACTAGACTAACATGTTCACTCCCTCACACTATGGGCAACTAAAGGCTAGTCCCAAATGTAAAAAACTTGTCAGGCTGTTTTTCAAGACGTGTCAAGCGCTTGGCAAATCTGGATTTCTTTAAGCTAGTAAAAAGGGACAAACCCTTCAAAACCACTGCAGCTACCACAGTCCTTAGCACTGCTTCAAAATCTTGTTCATCAGTCCTACATGTATCCTCAGTTCTGCCAAGCTTCACTTCTGAAAATTTTAAACTGCACCGACAGTAGGTGCCGAATGGGCTTTCATAGCAAGTTTGCTAATTCATGATTTAAAGCAACCAAAGCAAACCTCCTTCAATCCCACCTTAGACTCAAACTTAAAAAAATAATCAACAACCTGAACTGCCAAAGATGACCTTAACACTGCCCACTTTTCTTTAAAACGCATCAGAACAACTGCCTGTGCAGTAGCTCGCCTTCTCCCTCCAGGCACAAATGGCCTCCTGCGAGAAACTGCAACAGTACGATACAAGCTCACACCCTAGGTTACCCCGCAATTTATCTGTCCATTCCAGAAGCATCTTTTCACATAGCTTTTTGCAATTCTTAAAAAAGCAGCCTTTAGAATGACCACAAATTGTCCACAAACACCTACAATTCTGTGAGCCAGCCCAACCTCTCCCTTGTAAAACACTCCATTCACACTGTATAAAATCTGCCAGAACAATGTGTTTCTGAACACATTTTTTAAGAGAATTCTTAAAATTTTCCTTTCTTGCTGCGACATGTTTGGAAATGATCTACCACCTCAGTGCCGTGAGGGCCACAAAGAGCACGCCGCTCTTTGTCAGGTCACAATTTACAGTCGCTACTGGCTTGTGGTCTGCTGCAAAATGGGACTTTACACACGTTTCGGTTTCATGCTTAACCTGCCACATATTTGATCACAACAGGATCCTTACAGGCAGGTAAAGGCCTGGAAAGGGGAAGAAAAGAACACCTCTAGCAATCACCTTCAATGCTACTCAAAGTGCAAGCTGTAGGAAAAATAAATGCAACACCAGATTACAGGCAATGTTATCTGAATCATTCCAAAAACAGGCACCGCACTGCTATTACTCTAAGGAGCAAGGGTTGTTCCTGGCTCAAACCCCAGGCATTAATACGCTAACGAACTTGCAGGAAAACAATATGCATTTGTGAGGGCTGTTTCCACATCGGTGCGTTGAACGGAGAGGTTGCCGCCTGGCACGTATCAGCGCTGCCCGGGAGTCAGGGCACTTCCTGCTCCTCTCGCAGTCGGGGTGACCAGTGCTCCAGCTCTGCGCAGGCCCGGGACTTCCTGGGGGAGCAAGGCTGAAGGGGAGACGCGCCATGGTGAAGTCCCTAAAACTGAGGTACACAAGCAGCTGCTCTCAGAAATGGCCGCATGGCATCCCCTGGCTCTGCTGCATGATTACGCTGTGAGCGTGCTACACGTGTGAATATTCCCAAGCTCAGGCCCGGCTTCCAGCGTCTACCTTTCTGGGAACAAACTCTACAGCCCAGCCCGTTCTAGGAACCTTTATCCGTCGGTACTGCTGACAATCCAGAACAAGAAACCCTGCCTCAAAGGCCCTCAAACACAGGGGACTTTGGACACTGAGTTATGCAAACAGTGTTGACATTGAGAAGCCAGGATGGCTCAAGAATCCTAACAGCAACTTAATTGGGGTAAAACAGCGGTCAAAAAAAAAGGCAAAACTCTGAAAGCTTGTGTCAGTGCAGTCACCCAGGGAGTTCCTCTGGCTGGAGCCCAGGCACAGTATGCTAATGAGACCGAAGGAAGACGGCACGTATTTGTGAGGGCTGTTTCTGCCTTGGTGCTTCAGACCAGGAGCCTGCTGGCTGGCACGTACTGATGCTGCCCCGGAGTCACACTCACTGCGCAGGACAATGCACAGCAGCCACAGATAGCCACCTGGGGTGAGGAGAACTTCACGTATTGCATGCAAGTCCGATGTCACAATTCACAGTCTAATCCATCAATGGAAGGGAATTAATGACAGACTACTTAGAAGTTCCTTCTGTTGAGATTGCAGGTTACAAAATAAAAGATCTATGACTACAAAAAGTCTGTTTATTCACTCGAAGGTATCAATATATTGAAATTTCAGATGCTTTCACACCTACACTAGAATTTGCTATCTTCTCCCTCTCCCTTGCCCAGAGCCTGGTTTCACTTCAACACAGTCCCACCCCACTGAGCAACTCCCAGTCTATCTGGGTCCTCTCTGGCCAAAGATCTTCCAGACAGGAGCAATGCCGTAACTTTCAAAATAATCCTGTCGATACTAGCTAGATTAACAAAAACTCCCTCTTTTGCACACACTTTGCAGGTGTTCTGTAAAGTGGAGCCCTTGTTACATTTGCCTGAGAACTTCCAAGATGGCAGAAAGCAATATTTTGCTTTTTAGCTTTAAGCACTTCGTTCCAACCTGAATTTATATAAACCCTCACATGCCTTCATTAGATTGCTTTCTTTCAGCTGCTGGCTAAAACACCTTTAAAATTCAGGCTATTCTTACAGGGCCAGAAATGACCCTGACAACAAGCCAAATGACACTCACACTCAACAAACGTGTGTGGGCTAGAAGACTAAACTACAGTTTCCAAAAGGCTGCAAGATGACTTTATGCATCCTCTTGCTTCAGAACAAACCTCTCTGCTGGACTCACCTCAAGCTAATGCTTGCTTTTGTTGGTGCCAGCCTGGAGCTCTTACTGGCATCCCATCCGTAACTCAGCTTCTGTGCGTCCAAACTACTGCCACCCACAATTCAGTGCTGCTTTTGGCCCCAGCCAGCCAGCCTTTCTGGGGCCACAGACTGAAATTAAAACATTACTTAAATTTGCAATAATTAATAACCCATGTAATTCACAGAGAGTGCAGTATAAATCCATCTAGCACCAACTGTCCTCAGCTCCCTTCTCATATTCCTTTACACATTCCCAGAAAGATGAGCTACTCTGTAGAAAGAAGAGCTTACAAAAAGTATTCAGAAATACAGGGGCAACTCATGACTCCTGCTGACTCCCCCAGAATGCTTAGCATGAGTATCAACACAGCAAAGTTTTAATTCTGTCCAATTTTAGGCATCTGGTACAGATGTTCTGTATCACATACTGGAGAAATCCACTTTGTGCCTACATAAGGAATATTTAAGGTTACTCAGCTCCTCAACTTGCCTACTGTTATTCCCTTTATAGACAGCTGGCTACTGGAGAGGGCCTGGATATCCCTGATAAAGCAAACACAGATTCTCAGAGTGGCTGCCCAATCTGGGACCCCGGGTCAGGTCCGAAGCTAAGAACCGGAGCAGTATGCCATCACAGGCCCTTCACTTCCTCCCATCCGCAAGCGCTCTCACTGAGTTTCAGGGCCACTAGCTCCTATCCCTTCCTTCACCAACACCCAAAACCTTCAATTTTTCCTGTGTCATCAACATACTCATAGATGGCATATTAAAGCCAGCATTTTTGGACTGCTACTTTAAATAAAGTACATTTGAACACGAGAAAGTATGGCCCAGTTCTAGTAATAGTTATCTGACGCTTAACAGTTACCGTTAAAAACTTTCAAGCTATAGAGAGGATCCAGGGATGGAGAAACAGCACTTCCTCCAAAAAATGGGAAGGAACTTCAAATATTTGGCTACTAAAACATTTCTAAAATGCAAATCTGTGTCTTGTAGCAGAGAGGTACTTGTAGGTTTGTTACCTCACAACAAAATGAACGTGTTTCTTGACTACTGCTCAGTTGAAAGTAAATATAGATGCCTGCCAAGCACAGAGGTGGGGGAGGCCTGCGCAGATTCCCCCCAGCCTCATCATACGCCTGGACAGCCACAGTCGATAAGATAGGAAAATAAGCATAAACAGCATGTGAGCAGATGTGTAGGGACCTGCACCCCTCCCAGGTGCGCACAGGGGAACACCCGGGCGGGTTTCTCTCTGGCACGTGCGTTGGCGGGTGGTCGGAAGCAGCACCGGTACACACACAGCTGAAGCAGCCACGTCTCCCACAGGAGGTGCGTGCAAGGAGCAGAACTCGCACTCCCAGAAAAGGGCTGTGTGTTCGTAACCCGCCTGTCCCGTGAGAAGGGGGGTGCACGTAACTGTGTGAATGTGTGTGGGGGGGTGCATTATAACTTCTTGCATTATAAAAGAGCATTTAGAGATAGGCGGGTGTTTGTTAACCTTTTGTAAATGTCTAGTATTCATGGTTTATCTATCATATTGCTGATATTGGTCCCAAGCACATAGTTCACTAATTGCCAGCTAATTACATGTCATTAGTACATCAATACAGCCCTTAGATCCTGATTTGATTTAAACCACGTGAACTGAGTAGTTTTTCTCTATGAAACACAGGTAGCTCAGACACTCTCTCTCCTCTCTCATGCCAGTCATCTAAACAGAGGTTTAAAGGCCTACTCTTTAAAGACCAGCACTTCCAAAAATGCCATAAACACTCGATGCATTCTCACCCCTGAGGTCCACAACAGGCCCACGCTGGTCCAGTTTTGTACCTCTCACAGTGCTATCTATCGCTGAGCTTCCAACAGACAACATGCCCATCTTTTCTTCTCTTTGGAAGATCTTTCAGATTTACCTGTGTTATGCCCATGGCACTGTTACACTGGTAATCCCCAAATTTGGGCTGCTGACTTGGTGTCACCACTAGTGGAGGGTTTTCTAAATCTGGGTAGGCAGCCTGAATGGCAGCTCCAAAGATCTCTTGAAGACAGCTGTTGATGTTGATCATGCTTTTCACTGGTTTACTTCTTTCCTCTTGAAGGCTCTGAAAAAATACCAAAATCCAGAAGGCTCAATTCACAGGATTTCAGGAGCAGCTACATCCCACTTCTTCCCATGGTTGCCTGGCAAAGCACAGTTAACAGACTTGGCTGACACCTCTAAGCACAGCAGCAATATATACAACATTAAAATCACGCGACTCAAGTGCTGCCTCCCCCTTTGAATCTTGCAGCACAAATACTTTCCCCGAACGCAGGGCTGCACTGCTTTCACACCTTTGTCAGTCGTCCCGTGAGAGACCTCAGCTGGTCTATCCGTAACGGGAGTGCCCTGTTACATGGCTGTCCAAGACATGCCAGGGTGGGCTTATTAACCGACCGAGATTTTTCACAAGGAAACTTTCTGTTTAATGAACCACAAAACATCCAATGTACATCTACAATTAAAGCGTTAGAATGCAGAATGAGCATGCTGTCACACATCACAAGCTGTAACAAAATGGCATCATCTACCTTGTCTCAGTGTGGACAAAAACACATGCTACAGCAGTAATTCTTCATTCCCTTACCTTTCGAAGAAAGTTTAACCGATATTTAAGTTTTGCGTTTTCGTCTCGTAATCCTTCCAAACTCGGGGAGACTCCCAAGCACCCAAAGTTCTTCAGGCGCTCAATTTCTGCAGTTAAGCACTTAATTTCGTTTTCCTGAAAAACAAATCAGATTGAAACACAACAGTTCTTGGAGAGGGGGAACAGAGGGTGAGAGGCTGAGATTTCTTGTACAGGTCTAGTTTTGCCCCATAAATGTGATAGCAACAACACATAAGGTGAATAATTCCAAACAATTAATGATTAATGGTGGTTTCTATCCACAACAAAGATAGGAATTCTAAAACATTCTTTAAAAAATGTCAGTGAGATAACATGGCTTGATCTCAAGAGAGTTGTGTGAGACAGACAACAGGCTGGGCTAATAAAATACATTCCCCAAATAAATGTTTTCTCATGTTTCTTTTTCATCTCATAAAAAAGTCTAGTAGTATAATCTGGAATTCCTTGAAGGCTCTTTAGGGCTTCACCCAGTTTCGTCATCTCAAAAGCGAGGTCACACTTTCTCTTCCAAAGGATGAAACCACAATCACTTACACAATCCCAGCAAGCTCAAATGCCAACTAGAGACCGAAATGCCAGAAAGTGCAGTGCGTTGCTTCAAAGGGGTGTGGGGCCACCTCTGCAGCACGCACTTGCTTCCACCTAGTCACCCAACCTTTCCTTCCTTACCTGCAGCGTGGCTTCTCTCTTAAAACTGACACAAGGCATTCAGGAGAATTGTGGAATTTCAGGTGGACTTCTACACTCCCAATAAATTTCAGCATTTAGCTGTCCCTCAGATTTGCATCCTCCATCCTCTCGACAGCCAAAGAATTTCTACTCAGCACAGCTAGAGCAAACAGAGATTCCCCTCACCCCTCGAGGCTTCGCAGCCTGGGACACACGCAAGTATGTTTCAACAAGCAGTTTGAGCCCAACAGTTAGATGCTGCTGCAAGAAGCAGCAAATTTTCTCACCCAATTCCCTAAGGAAACCAGGTATCTGAGACTTCATCTCTGTTGTCTGTCTCTTTTCCTCCCCCGTAATAGGTTTTGTGTCCGTCAGCCACACTCCTTCAAATCTGACAGACAAGTAGAAGTCTGAAAGCTATTGAAAATTTAAGCAAACCACTGACTCTGTGGAGCAATGGCGGCCAGCAGGCCTTCCCCAGCCTGACTTGCCAGCCTCTCATCGACTCATCCAGCCTCTTGTCTACCAAAACTCTCGCAGCAGGAGGCAGCTCAGGCTACTATGGCAGATAAAAAAGGCCACCAAAGCTTATCAGAGAAGGACTCATTTATTTTGTTGCTCCTGAAACAATTAGAGTATTTAATTAAGGAAAAACATTTGGGCCCTCACACTTTCTGGCCTTGTATTTTCACCTGAACAACAGCTCCTGTGAATGCCAGTAAAACTAACTGTAGATGCCCAAAGAACACAAGCTGGGCCATAACAATCTTAAGATTGGCCTGTGTATGGAACATGTTGAAAATCAGTACTTTTGAGGTCATTCTTCACTTGCACTTGAGCTTCAATGCTTCCATGGCACTTCTACAACCTCAAAGTCTCCTCTGCTACAGGAGAACAGGATGCTTCCTGCAGCTTCAGATGTGAAGAAGCAGGATTTTGAGAAGAAAGAACTTCATCAAAACCTCTCTGTATTAGCATTTATCCACCTAAAATCATTCAATAGCACAGCAAAAATTCAAAAAAACTCACTTCAAACAGTCCACCACAGCTTCTCCTTTTCTATTCTATTACTTTTTCTTTTCTTAACGCAAGGCAGACACCCCCCAAAAATAAAAGACTGGTTTTCTCTCTCATATATACACACACTCCCCCCCCACTTAACCAACACAAAAATGTATTTTTCTTACTCTTTAACTTTTTCTACTTGCCTGACCAAGTAGCATTTCATGTAGCTTACAGACCCATTTGAAAAAATTTCAGACTGAACTTCAAATTTCAAATAGTGCAAGAGAGATCTCATTGCCTTATTTTACAGGTGTTTCACTGTAAATTTAAGCAAGCACTATTGCAACAAACTGGTTTAAAGGAATATTAGAGCAGTGGCACAGATAAATCAACTTACCAAAAGAAAAAAAAACACTCCCACAGAATGTGCATGGAAAGAAAAGCACAAAGATATGTTCTTTTCTTATCACCACATTATCTATAAATTCTGTATCCACACAGTATTACCTGCTCTCTAGCAAAGCCAACAGCTCAAGGACAGGTTAGCTAGTCAGACGCCTAGGAGAGTTTTGCATAATGATAAACATGACTGGATCCAGATATTTGCTTCCTGCTTTTGGAACTAACATCACTACGCACCCTAGCCAACGAGCGGGTCACTCCTGTTCCTCCTGCTGTAAAGGATTCCCCCCGAGCTATGGCCACTGAGATATTTCAGTACCATCGGCAGTCTTGTCAGAACAGAAATTCATTCCCGATTGTCCTACATAATCAAAAATATCTCTGGTCACCCAAGGTAAGATTTGCAGAAAACAACATACCCAGTGTCCTACTGGAGTTCCTTTCCATATTGCTACACTACACTACAAGAGAGGATGAAGACAGAAGTTTATCCGCATGTGCAGCTAGAACCTAGACCTCGAGGGCTCTCAGGAATCTCTGACCCATCGGGGCACATACCTGGCCCAAACAGCATTTCCCACACCAAGTAAAGGTGACAACTCATCTCCTAATTGCTTGGATTTGGCCAGGAGGAAAAAAACCCTAATACATTGACACAATTCACTAAGTCCCATGTACTTCTTTCTCATGACTGCACAGAAGCAGGAATTTTACAGCACAAACATCGCCTGTAGTTACGAGGGATTCAGGCTGGCCCCATTTTGGAATTGACCAAGTCCAAGTGTCAGCCCACACTGCCACGTTTTCCCATCTTGTTTTCTGCTCCTCCTCTTCACAAAGTTTTGGCAGCTTTATGCTACTTGAGTGTGAACTGAGAGCAAAAGGTTTCATCACACAGCAGTCTAGCTGGCTACCCGAATATTGCTGCTGCCGTTTAAGTCTCCCTTCTTGTGCTCATCAGCAGCTAACATAGATAATGAACTAAATTTTTCCTTCAAAACCACTCGGCAGAGAAAGCTTCTCTCAAACTCAGCAATGATTACTTTGTGTTCCAGAATCGACGGGGTTAAGGTCACAGCAGTTGGGCTAGGACAGCCACAGGGCAGAGTATAGCTAACTGCTCCAAAACGGCAACCAGAAGAGCTTCCCAGTAAGTACCTCATAGGCTAGTGGAGAGGATAACATCACTCAGGGTGCCCCATCCCATATTCATGAGCAGGGTCCACATGGATAAAGGTCATTTAGACACTCACATGTTAGAAACACCCCTTGTCACAGGAGTTACTATGTTTATCCTGTGATAAACCTAATTTCTAGCAAATCACCTACAAACACTGGGTAGTATTAAAGGGGTGTTATAAATTCTTCCTTCTTTCTGAAAACCAAACATTAGATTAGTTCCTTTCTCAGGGTACCAACCAAGTGAGGGAGGGAGACAAGGCCATTACATCTCTGATCTGCAAAATATGACTGAGAAAAGGAAGGACAAAGCTGCTGACTTCATTGCTGTTCAGGGAATAAAACTTCACCCCCTAGATTACTCTACCTACTCTACAGCCCTGAACATATCACAACTTGTCAATAAAGGGTCATACCTGATGACCACCTCATGAGAAGCTGCGGGAATTATATGAAGTCAGGCTGACATCTCCAAGGGCTCTTTGGTCAGCTGAGTACTAGAAATCTTCCCCTCACCTGTGAATACAAAAAAACTATAGCTTTTTCGAGACCAAAATCATCCTTACAGTTTCTGTTAGCACACAAAAACGTCTTCCAAACACCCTACCAAATTAACGTGGAATGTATATCTCTGGGAAAATAGCTTTCCTCCATCACATTAAGAAAATGAGAAAGAGAGAGAGAAAACGGCCTGAGAAAGTCTGGCAAAGGGGTCAGGACACCTCTCTCACGTCCCTTCCTCCTTGCCCCCTGCACAGTTCTACCTCCTCCTTCTCCTGCTCGTCCGACCCTTTGCTGAGCCGGCTCAGTGCAGTAACCTGGCACACGTTTTTTTTTCTTGGTTGGGTGATTTTCCCACAGGACTAATGATTCCAGCTGGCTCACAAAGGGCTCTGGAGAGCTGGAGCCGGGAGAGGGTAGGCAGACAGTACACACGTGTCTAGGAGCGAGGCGTCAGACACTTCAGTAATTCCACACGACCTCCTACGAGCCTCCTAGAGTTAGAGCTGATTGCTGCCTCTGTTGTTCTGCTGCACACACAGCAACTGGAAATTGAGTATTGACTAAAGACCAGATAGTAGCAGCAAAGGGGGAGCACACCTGGGCAGAATAATACCTTAGATGCCCTTCCTCTCCCAGCAGCTACAAAGGAGAAATACAGAAAAAAAGGCAAAAAGAAGTTGCAGAAATTCAGTAGTCAGATTTGTTATCTCAGTATTTCATGGCAGCGCTTATCTTATATTTGAATTGCGATTTGAAAACATGCTAAAAAGTTACTTAACAACACGCATCTACAGAAGGCAAAAAAACCCACAGGCCAAATGTTGGGAGAGCTCTCAGTAATGAGCTCTTAGGGCAATATATGAGAAGCTAGCCTATATGAAAGACTCCAAGTTTTCATGAAGCTGCCTGTGTCCTCTTATCACCATCGGTTATTGGTTAGGGTAGGCCGGGAAGTCTGAAGGTTTTCTTATTGCAGAAAAGGGAAAGGCTTGTCGCCATCTTTCCTCCCAACCCAAAGCACCTTATGGTTGCAATAACCCTGTACTAGAAAGTGCAAGCTACTATTAATACAACTACTTTCTAAGAGATCACCCGCAAGAGCTTCCCTCTGCCCTGCTCTCCCACTTGCACCCCGCGGCTGTGCTGCTGCCACCGCGAGCACCTCGACTTTGGCCTTTTGCTGCAGCCCAGCACTTCCGCCTGGCAGCAACCCGGTTTCTTTAAGGCTGCTGCTACAAGCAACAGCACAGAAAATCGGGAAGAATTAGGAAGACAGCACACCACCTATCACATCTGAAATCACCCTTTGGTACTTCTGCTGGAAAGGTTTCACAGAAATTCCTCTCGAACTCTTGCTTTCACCGCACAGAGATCACCCACCCGACCTGATGGCACAGGGATCTGGTGAGGGAGTGTTTCTGCTGTATTTATTGTCTCAGTTTAAGGAAAAAAACATATATGAGGAACAAGCCGACGCCTGTCTGCTTTTTTAATTCTTTCGGTATTGAAAACCCCTTCATCCCTTTTGCTTTCTGAAGGATCTTTCCCCGTTTCGCACAGGTCACGAGTCCACGCACAGCCCCCACGCGGCGCGGGGAGCTCCACGGCAGGTCTCGAGGGCTCCTGCTACAGGACGTTAAGCGACTCTCTTCCCCCAAGCGCCGTTTGCCCGTACTGCTTTGTTACGCGCAGAGCACTCGGGGCTCCCTCACCGCCTCCGCTGACCGGGGCATTCAACGTGCGCCGCGGCAGCCCCCCCGCCCCCCCGGGACCGGGACCGGCCCCGGGACCCGCCCGAGCGCCCCCCCCCCCCGGCGAGGCCTGACCTGCCGCGCGAGCCGGGCGGCCGCCTGCGCCACGCGCGCCTCCATCCTCCCCACCACCCCGCCCACCGGAACCGGAACCGCGCGGCGGAGCGGAAGCCGGGCGGCGGGAGCGGCGCGCAGCGCCCCCCGGCGGCGGGGCGGCCTCGGCCATTACGACGTCACCGCGGCCGTTAGCGGGGAGCGCGGCGGGGGGGGGGGAGCCGCCACCCCCCCCCGCCCGCCCAGCGCCGTCGCCGGTGCAGGCCGAGGGGTTACGGGAAAACGGACACCCGGGCGCCCCAGGCAAGGCGGGAGGGGGGAAATTACGGGTCAGCTGGCTCTTCTGCAAGCACGCGCAAAATAACGTTCGTCTGTAACACAAGCAGACAGGGAGCAGGGGAGTTATTGCCTGGCTCTTTTAGCAAAACCTGCATTCAAAACAGCGCAAAAATCTAGGAGCACCCACATTACTCCGGACTATAAGACCCACTGGCTGCCTCACAAAAATACTCTGAAATTCCTTTTAAAAGGTAAGACACATACTTCCAGCTGGTGACTCAGGAACAAGTCAGCCGCCAGCTGATGAGAAGATTCACACGAGACGAAACAAAGTGAGGAGAAGGTAGATTTGTCCAGAAAGGTCACTTTATTGGAAAAACCCTCCACGGGACTCGCGCTCCCCGCAGCCCTCCTCCCACCGCAGTGGTTTCAACGGGCTCCCCCAGTTACACCGACAGGCACCGGCTGCAGGACAAGCGGCAGAAGTGCCCGAAGCGCCCCGAACTCCGCACCCAAACTGATGGCCGGGCAGGAAAGCAGTGCTTCCCGGCTCAGCCCCGGGGAACCACAGCGGGCTGCCCGCGCCCCCACGCCTTGTGCCGACCGCGCCACACCACTGCGGCACAACGTCACGGAAGGGAGGAGTGAGGTTCCTTCAAATTTATTTTATTGCAGTAAAACCTCTAAAAGGTAGAGCTGTACAAAAAGTCTAAACAGCATTATTTAAGAATAACAGCACCTTACGCTGTATTTGTTCTTATTTAAAATTCTATTTCCCAAAAATACATTCCTAAATATACAAACTATACAATCTTGTCACTTTAATGCTGGTTTCTGTGATGATATAACTTTAAGCTAAAAGTCTTTAAAACATCCACATACTGACAAAAGCTCTAATGTACAAATGCCTTGGTACCTTCATAATACCACATAAATAACTTCAAGAAACAAACTGCATTTGTGGAATGGTCTCCAAAACAAATACTTTACGGTGATCACACATCGTCCGCAGACAGCGTTGGAATGTTTATCCTCGGCCGCGTGAAAAATGCCATTTTCTCTCTAAAAAGAAAACCATCAATTGTTAGTGCAACACAATTCTTGCCAGAAATGTCTACCATCTACATTAAAATTTGGCCCATCCGCTATCACCACAAAAAAGGGCAGCAAATCCTCTCAGCCTACACCACCTATTTACATATTGGACATGAGGCATCATTACAGCTAAGCTCACAACATGAAAAGCAAAGGGCTGTTCCTGTATTAAAGAAAAGATTGGTAAATTTGTTGCAAGGCGGGGAATGATTTGGGTACTTCTCTATTGCTTTGAGATTACTTGCAGTGCTGCAGCTAATTTCCCTGACTCTGAGATCTTATACTTTGATATAAAGTCAGAAAAATCTTAGTTTAAGCAGAACAGTTAGCTACAAATATTACTTTCCTTATCAGCATCTTAGTCATCCACAGAAAAATCATAGCAGTAGTCAATCCTTCCTGCTTTACAGGTGCCCCTACCTGAATGACTGTACTTCCAAAGGCTCCTTCCGACTCTGTCCTCGTAGCCTGTGCACATCCTTGGCAGCTGCTCTCATCATTTTATCAGCTTTGAGCTCACACTTGTGTTCTGTTTTTTCCACCTAAATGAATAATGGAAAAAGCTGTATGTGTTTCCATGAGGAATCATTTTATCCCAACAAACTTCTAAATAGAGCAAGGTAGTTCAGCTGTTGGTATAAGTAATTTGGAAAGAGCTGACTGGAATCACAAACCACAGATGCTAAAATGAAGACTTTTCAGCTAAGGTGACCACTGTAATGCAGAGACAGCTTTTTGTAAGGGCTCTTCCAGCCCTCTGCTAAGAATTATGGCTGCTATGGACACCTTCTTTCTCCATTTTCTTGGTAAGTTTTTTTACGTGAGCTCATGCAAGAACACAGCAAACCCTGTTTCAGCTCTATCCCAACAAGCATCTTGTGCATACTCATTACTACACCTTAGGCCAGCGTAACTCACAGTTTCTGCCTGATGTCAGGAGAGATGCCCCTGACAAATCACAGCAGTTGAGAAAGAGCCTTGTACACTTGGGAGAATATCATGCAGACAGAATCAAGTAAGTACTAACCATGACATACTGCACCTACTACATATTGGGAGGCTGAAGTTTAAAGTCAGATGGCATTTGTAACTTCTCATATTTGCACCTATGTAAAGGCAGGAAATCTCTGTGCTTGTAAATGCATGTGTTCAAGAGGAAAACTTTCCACAGGAAGTTAAAGAGAAACTCTGGCAAAGAACTGAGAGTCTAACATCTAAGGGACAATCAGCTACAGAATAATCCTTCTTTTTGGGAAAAGCATGACCAAAACCCACCTTGCTCGTCATCCACCCAGGGCTATCAAGGTATTTCTGAAGCTTTGCCTACCCTATTTGTAAATCCATTCTTTTTGAAGCTAATTTTTATTTAAAGCCTCTCCAGAAAAGTGATAATACCTTCCAAGTTGAAAGACAACTTTCACAAAAAGAAAAAAAAAATTCAATGAACTGTCTGCTACAGTTCTTGGTATCTAGTTCTGTCTCCTTGCCATCCCTGCTCTGCAGTCTACCCTTTATAAACAGCAAGATAGAAACCACCTTTTTTTCTATTAAGCTCTTAAAATGAACCAGAAAATCTGCTATCTGACTTATCACTTCATACGCATTAAAATTCACAAACAACATTTAGAAAGCATGTCATACTGAATATCCCTTCTAACTAGCCAAAAAAATGAAACAAATACTGTTGGAAATATTTATATGGTGTTACACTTCATACGTTTTGCCCTTCTTGCAACTCTCACATTCTGGAAAAATAAACGTTACAAAATTGTTCGTCTGACTTATTTATACATCAAATTCTTTGGTTTTTTTTTCCGTGAAGCTCATATCTGAATACCTCTGTTCTTATGGAGTAACTTGGCAGATGTAAGTAACACTGCTTTCCAGAACAGGCACTCAGCAGGCACATACACGCTTGCACTAGCAAATTCATACAAGTGGTCTTAGACCACACACATTAACACCCTCTATTATATGTGAAAAATCAGAGAAAGGCATTTGCTGCTTTTTTTTTTTTTAACCATTTATATCTGCAATTCTCAACTTTGCTGGAAAGTTCATGTAAATCATCCATCATTCAGTTACAAGCTGCACAACAGGGGGGATCAGGTTTCTGTATTAGACCATGTAACTTTGACTAGTAAAAGATTCTATTCTAAAGCCCACTGTCACCCATGCGCAAGTTTTATGCAGACATTATTTCTATTAGAAAGAGGAAAAAACTTCAAGAGCTGTGTTCCTAACCTTCAAGTTTATGGGAAAGCAGGAACAGACGCTGCAGTTTGCAAATACTACAGTTCAGCACATCTGAGAATAGCCGGACGCTCACCAATGACTGCAACTTGCATTATCAACAGCTTGCTTGATGGAGCCGTAAGACCAGGAAGATGAGAGACTACAGTGCTAAGGTTTAACTTCCTGACTGTCCAAAGCAATGTTTCTCAAACCAGGTTTCTCAAACATGTTGAATAAAATCCAAAGCCAGGTATTACTTACTCGTTTTTCCACTAATCTCAGCAGCAGTCGAAATCTCTCATCATCCTTCACCCACTGTGGCAACACCTTTTCACCTTGACTTTGAGCTTGTTCCAACTGTTCCTTCAGTTCTTTAAGCACAGAGATCTCCTCTACTAGCTGATCATGCCAGGTTTTCGAAGCCTGCAAGTCCAGCTCCAGGTCTAGTGAAGTGCGGATTAGACGCTCTGTACTGAAAGACTTAATTGAAGGCTAGAAAAGAAGGGGGGTTTATGAACGCAATGAACAGAACTGTCTGCACCACTCCCCCTTGCAAGGCCAAATACATCACGTAACCCTTTTCTCCAAGACTTCTCTCTAGTGCAAAACATCTCTATTGATCCTGCTTCTCAATCCATCTCAAGACAGAAAATGCAGATTCAAGCAAGTCTTGCTTGCATGCCTTGCTCAGAAGTCTAACCCCCTATTCTTCAGAATAATACACAATGCAGCAGAAAAATGTGCTCATTTTTCACCCCTAATATATTCAGGACCTCAGTTCCAATCCCAAACACAAGCTACTTCAGGAAAAAAACATATCCTTAGGAAAGGAGCCAGATTCTCAGCATCAGTATCTTGGGTTAATGTTAACGATTACTTTTACAATGAGGGCAAGAGTTCATCGTGTGCAACTGAAGAATTAACAACTGGGTCATCTGAGCATCTGAAGCATGACTCCCCTGCTCACCGCCCTTTTCCCCAACTCACATTTGTTACGTAAACTATTATTTTACAACAACAAACGTAGCAAAAACATTTATACTACTTCTACACTGACAATACTGAGAACAGCAAGAACTCTCTCTTCCTCAGTTTATTTTTCTAAATGAGTTCTAGCAACTTAGACATTCCTATCATCTTTTGAAATAGCAAAGAAATGTAGCCTTAAGGGAGACTTCTCATGCAAAGAAAAGGTTATGAATGAAAGAATTTGGAACTGATTTGTTTGCTTATCCTTTAAAGCAGTTTTCATTTTTTTGTAAACTTATATACTAGACAAAAAAACAATGATGGTTTTACCCGTTTCATTCTGACACTTCGTCTCTCCATTGCATTGCGAACAAAGGGGGGCTTTTTGGAGAGTGTTGAACTGTCACTATCACTGCGATTCAGCTGAAAATGAAAACCACATTTTTTAATGAAACAAATACAAGCAGTGCACTTATCTTGTTAGTAAGATCATGGGGTTACCTAGCCAACTATGAACAGTGATGGACTTGGAACTGTTGAGTTTTGTGAAAGACTACAGTAGACAAATGCCACCCCAATCGGCAAGTGCACAACATGCAATCCATTTGGCACAGCCAGGTCCTGCCACAAACCTTGGGCTCTCAGTCCCTTTGTGGAAAGATACTAGGCAGGGAAAGAGACACTAAATTAGGGTATAGTACAGGACTGCACCCCACTGCTTTTCTCATGTGCAAGTAACAAGGCTGGGCAAAACAGGAAAATAAGCTCTAGCAAGAAACAGTAATAAAGTCTTTGCCAATATCTGTAAAACATGGAACTACTTCATTAGAAATGATTTTTTTCTCTTTTCCAATGAATTGTATTTTAAGTTAGTGGTGCAGCAGGTAGGCTTACCTCTAAGCTATCGTCTAGATTTGACAACTCTTGAGTTGTCGTGTTACACCCATACAGCCTGCCTCCTTTTGTGATTGCTTCCAGATCTTTAAAAAGGGCTCAGCTCAAGTAGAGTTTAATTCCCTTCTCATGTTCCTTCTCAGACAAAATAGGGGTGGGGAAATAGCAGGCATGTGGAATCTGCCTGTGCTGGGACACTGCGCCTCTGCTGCCCAGGCACGGATCAGTAGTGCAAATGAAATATGGTTTGCTCCTATGGGGGCACCTGCTTCCAAACTGAAGAAAACCTGCGCATCAAATCCTGTTCAGCTGCATTAACAGAATGCCCACCTAGCTAGGACAGCTCATGCGTGATAAAAGGCAGTGCTTGCTTGTTTGCCAACTCAACTTAAAAGAGTTATTTATAGTTTACGCTGATCCTCAGTCCAGGAAATAATTAACTGTGAATAAACATTTCAAAGAGGTGAAAGTGACACCCTTACCCAGCACATGGCCTGTTCAACTACGTTCGTACAAAGCACGTTGGACACTTTCAAGCTTTCGCAGGATTTTTATTGACATTATCAGGTACCTATCTTTCCATTTCCATCACACACTTTAATGTTCACCTCCTCTAAAGTCAGGTAGATGGAGCTAACTCAGTTCAAGTTAGCATAAAACAGTCCTAAAGCAGCAGGAGAGGATTTGATATGCAGGTTACTCATCACTGTCTTAGAGCAGCCTAATATTCATCACTAAGTGAGACAGCTCTCAGAAGTCAGAGGGCTGTTGCTGTTTTTCATCCTCACTGCAGTCTTTAACTGGCAGCAAATCATAGAAACCACTCAGAGATGACCTGTACTAAGTATTGCCCGGTTTGATCACTGCCAGAGAAAGGAGAAACAGGGCATTAAGACAATGACAACCATTTGGAAGTGGCCTGTTACCAAGAAAAAACAGTGAATATTCTCTTAAGTTGAACACACAAGCTATACATAGAAGTGGAAGAGCAAATATAGTTGTTTGTTTCTAACAACAGATGAACATGTCTAGAATAGAGTGGTGTGGTTACAGAGTCACACCTGGACCCATCCCAGAGTTTTAGTTATAGGAATTGTCTCTGTTACACTATTCTGCTACAATGACCGCGTATCAGAAAGTCAGTGAGGCAGGATATAAACAATCACAAACTTCACAGGGACTGTGTGACAGTAAGACAGGTCTACAAAGCACAATGCTTTGGTACCAGAAGTAGCACAGCCATGTTAACCTTGTGCTCTCACCTAATGCTACTGAGAAGCAAAGAGGGTTTTTCACCTAGGGAGAACTGTGTACTAACACGGAAGAAATGCTTGTATTACCACGGTCAACCCCTTCCAAGTTAGTTTGGGCATATCAGCATGCTGTGTGCACCACAAATATGTGCACCAAAATATTTTATAAACTTGTTTAAAATTATTAACTCTGAGGAAAGATATTGTTCTAAGGAAGTGAGGACAGAGCATCTGCTGAAGGGGAAGAAAAAAGCATTGTCAGATCTCAGTGAAGAATTCATAGATTAACTGAAGATTGATACAGTGCATTCATTAACCAAACCCAGCATTTATAAATCCAGGATTGCATTTTCCTTACCCGACACACATACTGACTTTGTGGTCCTGGAGAAAATGTTTTGGAGCGGATGATAGTGCTACCTCTGACAAACTGAGTTTGCAGTGGATTTGCTGCTCTCTTGTCTTTTGGACGAACTACAGTAGAAGACTGTGCAAGGCTCTCTGTGTTTGTCTCCTTATCCACCTGAAAGACACACACTGCAGTGTAAATGCCAGCTTGCCATCGCAGAGACTACACATATCCAGGGTGTCTGACAGCCACCTGCGACGCATCTCTGCTTTCAGTCCCAGAGGCATAGCACTCACAGAAACATACTCTTTCGCCCTTTTCATGCAGGGTGTCCTGACACTTTATTCTTTGAACTCACAAGCTGATACGTTAACTGTATCACTCCTTAAGGGCTCCATGTCCATTGACTGCTGTACAACACAATTGATTCTGTTGATCTAAGACACTGATGTGGCCTAGCAATCTTGCACGCAGAACAGAGGTATAATTTTAAAGACCATTCCCTTACTTATTCTGCATCTACAGCAGACAAAAACATCCAAATCACCACATGCACAGATAACACTTCTGCAGCACACAGTTTGTTTGCTAGAATACAACTAGATTCAGAATTATATCAGGTCAAAATCATGGTCACATTTCCACAAAAACAGTTTTCATGAGCAAACAGGAGGCACTGAACAATAATATGTTAACCACGTGACAAAATGGTCATGTACAGTACATGGAGTTATTTAAAATCGCTTCAGAGAGATAAGCATTTAAAAGTCAATTGTGTACTTCCAAATAACTGCTGTAGCCCTGCTTAGTTCAACGTGACCTAGTCAGCTAAGCAACAGCAATTTCTCCCTTTCAACAAAAACTTAAATAAAACAAGAGCTCCCTTAGCAGGAGATAAACTAAAAGGAGCAAGATGTTAACATCACACAACAAAAGAGGTTCTAATGAAAGAACAAGGTTTTCTCACTTTCTGAAAGTCCTAAAATCTCCTGTTAGAAGGAAAAAGTGCATAGCCAATGAGACACAAAGCATGATGTACAAGGCTATATCTTGGTTTAGCAAAACAAAACCTGGGGGTGCACCTTCCCTTCAAAGCAAATGTCTGATGAAAAGACATGAGCCAATCACATTAATAATGCCCTGTGCTCGCAAAGGAAATCAGGTAACTGCCTAGAGAAATACGAAAATGACTATTTGCTTATACCGATCCATGAGAGCTTTCTGCAAGAGTAAGTCTGCACAGTCAAGCTGTAGGCCCATGAACTTTTGCAGGTGGATGCTCAGTTATGCAATATGCTTTGAGACTTGGCCATGAATAGAATACAAATCAAGTAGATACAAATATTTCCTTACTGCAGCGGCCTAGCTTCTTCACAGCTTTCACAGGCAGTTCTCAACTGTTGCCTCACCAAGGCTCTTTACTGAGGGTTTATTTCTCTTGAAACTTTAATACAAGAGTGAAAACTGCATGTGAAATTGCTGTGAGAGGTGAAAGAAGATTTCATCCCTGAATCTTTGGATGATGCAATTAAATAGAGGTGGTTTGGAACACTGCAGCAAGCAGTGGGAAGCTCGACTCATCTTTCTGTTTGAAAGGCCCTTGACTTTACCTTTACTGATATCTCCATGTGCAGTTGGGAATTCAGACTTTCTTCTGTTTCCCACAGTGATTTTCCAGCACAGAATTCTTCTTCCTCTTCTGCTTCATTTTCACTTGTCTCATCCTGCTCAGGAACCTCTTCATCTTGCCTGTAATAAAAACTGCTTATGTTACTGAACTGACCTATTTAGTACAATACTCTGGTGTTTCAGCCGGTAGCTACTTCCTAGAACTTGCAAAATGGAAAGAAACACACTAAGGCAATCAGTTGCACCTGACAGGTCCTATAGCCACTGAGATTACAGAGAACAAACACAGTTTTACAAGGGAACGAGCAAACTGGAGTGTAACTGCACCAGAAGGCTACCCCTACAGCTAAAAACTTCATACTAGCCTTGTTTCAAATGAAAAGTGAGGCAGCTCAGGCTTCAGCCATAGGGTCTGAATTTAAGATGGTTGCATGACTGAATCTCAGGACGCAATTAATCTCTTGGTTTAAAAAGTGAAATCAGACAAAATGAAAATATTTGTTTTAACATCCTTTTCAGCGCCTCTGAAATCACTGCTGGCTTCTCCAAGCCCATTGGTCAGGCTTCCTTTTTATTTCAAATGTTGGACTTCACTAATAAAATCTAAAGCTGAACTATGTAAATGACAACCAAATTTATTACTTAGACAAAGCCCTGCACCATATAGTGAAGCTTTCACGGAGGTCCATGGAACACTGTACAAGTCATAAAATTAGCACAGTACTGCTGTATTTTTAACGTTTTTCAGCTTTATTCTCATTTTTCAAGCAACCTCCAGAACAGCAGAAATAAGCTTCCCACAGCTCTGCATCATTTGCTTTTTTCTTCTCTGCATGTCAAACATCAGTCCTGAATCCCTAAATCCTCTGATAATTGTGTCACACTAAGACAGCGGGATGTTACCTACCAGCTCTCTCCACTAGTTAAAGTGCTTCTGCTTTCCTCCAGTTTCTTCTCCACAGCCTCCAGTTCAACAGCTGTCTGCTCTAAGAGCGCTGATACAGAGTCCTGCAGAGACAAAGAGGCTTCATTTAAAGGTACTGCTCACTCAAACTGCAAAGTGCCCAGTCCTTCTGGTCAGAACAGCCCCAACCAACTTTCCTCTGGTGGCAGAGAGGCATAATCTCTACATCTCCATTATTCAGGCAGCCTATTACACATATAGTGCACAAACCTACGTGAGCATATTGGGTCCAACTCCACCCAGTAACACTGGCTGTACTGCACATGTGCAGAAAAGCTAGACTGAGCACACCGCATGCAATGCACATGCAGAGGTAACTATCTCTTGACTTGTTCAAGAAGTTCAGTGCAGCAAGGTGAACTGTCTAGTGAGAAGAAAGGAAGAGCTCACACATATTGCTTACACCAGACCACATACCATATCCCTCAGCTTCACAAGTAGCAGATTTCAGTAAGTATTTAGCCCAGGACAAGGGCATAACTGTGATCAGCATTTTAATTATTTGGCTGTGCTCAAAGACATTTTCATAGTTCTAAATACAAACACACCAGCCTTTACCAGCCGTCAGCCTTTTAGCCACCTATACAGTACTAATGAGAGGGTTTATAAGAGATCTTTGATTTAAGCAGTTGTTCTTACTGTTTTTCCAGTGCAGGGTACTTCAGAATGAATGTTCCCTTGTTTATTTTTCCTGTTTTGCTTCTGTAGATATTTGTAACTAAGAAGGTTGTACCAACGGGTTGATTTCTCTCCAGATCTACATATTTCAGCAAGGCTAATCTGTGTGCCACCCTATTGAAAGCAAAAAAACAATTTTAGTGTAGTATCAAAATAAACCAATGCCACACCAGTGAGAAGGTATAAGAGCAAAAATCTAGGATTACTTGGGAGTTTTAGCAAAAAAGGAAAATTCCCCATTTTATCCCCATCTTAGCAACACTTCAGGAATTGCACTACTAATGCTTTATATTTAACATTTTCACCTGTGCCTTCCAATTCAAGTATTGAATGCTACATTATAGCTCCTGTGTGCAAGTAGCAAGAATGACAAACAGTTCTGCTGCAGCCATGGTACATTACTATACATTACAACCACTGATTCAAAGAGAAAGGAAAAGGAAGGAAAGAATCCCTTTCAGGAGACTGGCAAGGCTGATGAAATCACTCTGTTTTGGACCAAGATGCTTAAGTTAGTTTTACATATTCCATTTCATCTGCATTTTCATTTTTTACTGCCTTGCCTTTAGAACACAGTCTGACAGATTCATAATCAAAGTAGAACCAACTTGCAATTTATTTAACCCAAGTCTTAGTGGACCTTATTTCCCTAGCACTGTCCAGTTGACTGCATACTGAGCAGACTTCCAGCAAGATAATTTGGTCTCATCTGGAGCTCAGACACACTGTAAGACAATACATACTGCCAAACAGAAAAACATGTTCAGAAAACAAATGTTTTTTTGAACCAAAGTGTGCTTTGCAAGTGAAGGAAGAAATGCATAAATCACCATAAAACATGTACTGTATCTCTCTGGCCAAGGGAGATGGTACAGAACACATGCAGGAAAAATCATCAACTTCTCTGTAGCATAATTGTTGCTTATATCCCAGTTCAACACACCCTACTTGAGTTCTGGAGTACATTACTCCAGAAGTAGTTCTATTGAAATCAATTTGCCCAAGTAATACTAGACAGCAAAAAAGTTCGTCTAAAAAATAGGGGGCTATGGACATACTAGCATTCTAAAATTATACAGATTTTAATAATGAAGCTTAACAGCAGCTTTTTAAGAAATCCTTTAGAGAGCCTTTTTTATATTCTATAGGTGGCTTCAAAAATCCTGTGAGAAGTCCATTCTCACCTAGATTACAATATGTGTTTCCAAAAGGAAGAAAATAGGCAAGGGTTTCATATTAAATCATGAGAGAAGGCAAATCTAGTAGTCAGTGACAAAGTTATCAGTAGTTCTCTAACAAACATTGGTCTAATGAGTGTTCTTCATGATAACAATAATTCTGATAGGTTTTTCCTGCCCTGCCATCTGGGAGAGATCACACAGCTAAGGATTATAAAGAAAGCTTTCAAAGAAATTGCCACTCTTCAGAGTTTAAGATTCTGTACAAACACACCAAAAAAGATATTAAAATAGAGATAAATACTAACCAGACACTCTTCAAGGTGAGATTTATCTACAGTGCAAACATCAACTCTTAAAGTCTTCTGGCGTAACGCTGGGTAGGAGATAGAAACCCAAAACACTTCATTGTATACAAGATTGTCTGAAGCTTCTACCGGTCTTGTGCGAAACAAGCAACTTGTGCTTTCTGAACAGGGAAGAACAGCCACACGAATGTTCCTATTGAAAAAAAATATAATTGGTACTGCTATACAAGTTTGCACTGTACCTCCGTTGCAAGAGCACCACAAATCTGCTAGTGAACAATTCATCCTAAGCACTGTGAACATTACTCTCCTATCCTTCTCTTTGGAATATCAGTTATGTGAAAAAATAAAAAGGAGCATCTCTTATCACAAAATCAGAGATAAGAAGTGGTATGAGTTCCCATAGGTTTCCTTCCTCTGAATCTTGTAAGCAACTATCACGGGATTGTGTTTTACACAGTTGCCTACATCTGCACAACTTGACAGGCTGCTAGCATACACTTTGCAGGTAGAAATTACAATGCAAAAAAGATTCAAACATGTCAGCATTCAAAAACGTTTACCTAGAATGAAGTTAGTAGAAGCCGTACATTTCTCCACACACATATGCATCTGTGCACATGTTCAAGGATGAGTTTTATATGAGAACAAATACCCTCTCCACACTCTTAACTTGGTTGCTCTGGGCACTCTGCTACGGTTGAGAAACTTGCTGGCTAGGGTTAATTCTAGGGAAGTTTTTCCTTTAATGAATACAGGCATTTGAGGAAAAATTGCATCTTTTTTCAGTTTGTGGGTGCATGAGTTCACAAATGATGCTACACATGATAAAATATAGAAGCACTTCAGAAAGGGTGAATTTTTTAAAGTGAGAAAAACAGAAGCCAAATATCTGTTTAGTTTCAACTGGAATCTAATGCAAATATTTCAAGCATTTTTATTTCACCCACTTACACTTTCTGATCTTGTGGTAACAGCAGGGCTGGAGCATTGCTCAGCTGAATGATGAGTATTGCAAATTGTTTATTTTTGTCATCATACCTGAATTAATTGAAAAGATAAAAAAGCATTAGTATTAGAGAAATTTACCTTAGACTGCATGAAAAAGTATCCCACTTGTTTCACCAACTTAAAAACACATCATTAAATATTTACAAACAAGACAATTATCATGGGAGCATGAGTTATTCCCTTATGAATTTCATTTTCACATTACATGAAATTTTGCTAAAAAACATATAGAATTACTTACATACATACTTAGAAATTCACAGATACAATGGACTAGAGATTTGACCTAATACAGATTGTTTTTTCTAGTTTCTGACTAAATTGCTGTATTCCAATTAAAACCTTTTGAAAGACCATATACAACAGCTACAATATAATAAAAAATATGTTACAGGTAAAAATACTTGATGAATCAGGCACTAGAACAGTGAAGATGTTACAGGTAGCCATTGGTTTTTTGTTGATGGCCACAATACAAGACAGTTTTGCACTAGTTATTTTTCTCAATTTCACACAAATTCTTCCAAGTCATCTGCCTGTCTTGTACGCTACTTGCAGTGTTCAGGTGCAGTAAATCATTATGCCTGCCATTTACCCTCATCAGTTTTTCCCCCTAAGCTGCACATTAAAGGAGACCGAGGGTCAGCAAAATGCTTTCTCCAGACCAGCGAGGTCACTCCTCCCATTCCTGGTTTGCAGCATCATACCACACTTATCACTGGTGGATTTCCACTGGTTTGAAAAGGGATAATCAGGCCAAACGTGGCCAGAGACAAGTGAAAATTACACTGCAAAGAGTGCATCAGTTAATACTAATAGGATAAGAAAGTAGAACAGAAAGTGCTATCTTAAATCATGTATACCCTTTCATAAGAAAGAAAATCCAATAAAAAACTGTAGTGCTTACTTCATTGCAATTTGCACTTTAGCAGTCCCAACTGCTTCTGCATCGTCGCTGTCAAACACCATTTCTGACACACATGATCTGAAAGAAATCAAAGACAATTAAGGACTTGATCTCCATATTACTGAACTGCTAACATTTATGTGATGAGATCTATCCCTTCCTCCCCCTCCTCCAATTCAGGAGGGGGGCATAAGGATTTTGCAGAACAACTAATAGTTAAAAGAGAACTCATTTAAGAGCAATGTGCAACAAGTATCCCTGGAGGTATGTATTGCAGTTCTTATCAGCAGAAAGTCATATGCCTTCTCCCTTCACTGCCAATAAAAAAGCCACATAAAAGGCTGTGCAAAAAAAAAAGCAGGAAAAATTTTTAAATTGACCCTTTGACTGCATTTCAGGTACGGACAGCTGATTTCCCAACAATAGAAAATAAGATCTAAAAACTGCAAACCTGTCCACAATAGCAAAAATTCTCAAGTTTGATTAGACTTTAGTGATTCCTTTGTTTCTTTAAGAAATCAGACTGCCCTAAGCATATTAAAAGTAACAGAGAGGACTAACTGGCCTTCTTTAAGAGAGCTACCCATGTAATTTTTCCTCCCAATGTGTTTTCTCTACAGTTTTATGCACCATAAATTCCCCAAACTATGTTCGTCATCTCTTTGACTCAAACACAGACTATACGGTAGCACATTAAAACAGGATGGTGTCACACTGCCCTGAGACTCAGAGGGGTCACACCATCCAAGAAATCCCACATTTAGTATGATGTTTATTCACAACCTTGGTGCTAGGACTAGCATCTCTCCCCTGTATTTCACATATTACTTAGCATGCTTCTGCAATTCATTTCTTTTCAGCTACAGAGGACAAAATACATTGTATCTCCTGTCCTCACCACTTATTATAGGCATCAAAATTATATTGTAGTCCTTGCAAAGGTTGTTAGGTCAACAACCCAAAGATTAAGAAACATGAGAAGACATTCAAGTGTGCACTGGGATGCCTTCTGTAATTTTGTGTCACACATTAGCCCTCCTATCCTCTCCACTATTATCTCCTTATCTAATTGAGAGAACACAACAGTCCCTAAGATGCTTAACTGTGTGGCTGCCTGACTTGAGCCCATAAGGTCTAATTTACGAAGTGTTGTGCATTCTCAGAGTGAGCTGTGCTGTAAATATAAAACATTAAATTTCTCTGGAGAATTCATGAAGAAAAGAAGGGATACAAGTTGACTGTAGAGGTTAAAAATTGTCCATATCTTGCACCAAATGACCTCATAATTTATCTCAATAACAACAAAAATTGGAGGAAAAAGCATGTTATATGTTAATAAGAACAGTACCTTCCAGTGAATTTTCTGTTACACTATTCCAGATAGCTTTAGCAAGCAGAAAGGCAGGTCCAGAAACCCAGAATGAGCAATAATGCATAGCTCATTCTGCAAGTGCGCTATCCACTTATAGGGAAAAGTCCTGTGGAAATTGCATATTGGATCCAAGTAATCAGGAAGGGCATCATAGTGCATAAAAATCCATGAGGCAATTCAAGGTATTGCTTAATGGGATGCTTGCTGCCTTATAAACATCTCAAAGTTCTTTTATGCTGATTTAAGGCTGTCATTGGCACCAGAATGGTTGACTGATAAGAGGAGAACTTCAGAGCTGCCAGACGGTTCTCCCCGCTAGCACAGTAAAGGTAGTGCTAACAGGTTACTAGTATCTTTAGAAACAGATCAACTGTTCCAAACAATTCTCCATAAGGAGAAAAGCAACGACCTTATTTTCATTTACTTTTACAATGGGAAGATGGGACATTCCTTATAATCAAGTTCAGCCTGCTTACAGTTTCTTCAAAAATGAATTCTGAGTGAAGACCTTAGTCATCAAATTGCAAAAAAGAAATATCATATCCATCATTGTTCCAGTTGACTCCTGTGTACAAAGCTGAATCCTTAGCTTCTTCCTAGAGAAAGAACTGATATCTACCTTTGCACAGATGCCTCATATACCCCGCTGTCTCCAGCAACAGATTCATCAGACACTGCAGCTGACACACACGCCACCTTCAGTGCTGTCCCTCCAGCTGTATTTACACCTATCAGAAAAGCATGCAGAAAAAACAAAAACAGGTGTTAATGAAAGCAAACTGTCTGGTTCAGGTACAGTTTTTCTTATTCTCCCCTTGAGTTGCATCTTTCTTTCCACCCAAGTATTATTAAGCAACAGCACATTTCTGAACATAGACAGGACAAGGGTATGGTGAACTCCGCTCGTTAGCCAGAGTTAAGTTAGTGCTTAAGGAAAGTGCAAGACTGCCTTGGAGAACAAAAAGCTTTTAGACAACTAGAAGGACGGCATATGTGGTAGAGGCGAGAGAAGGATTTCCCTGCACAGATACACAAGAGTAACAACAAGCCCCTTCACTTCTGCCTATGTGCATGCTGCTTGTTGCTTCTGCTTTGGGAGAAAGGACAGGTCTGTCAATGCCCACTTAATATCTGGGTCCTGCAGTAAGAGTAGCCACAGACTAAAATTACACACCACTTGCGATTACTGTACTATGACTGGCTGCCTTTCTGGTAACTCCATGGATGCAGATCCTTGTAGGAGAAGTAGGAGGATTAGGAGAGTAGTAGGACTACGATAGTATTAGGAGTAGGAGGATAGGAGTAGTGGGACTTCCTCCTTGTAAGAGGAGTCTCTCCTTGTAGGAGAGATCAAAACACTCAAAGGGCAGGGAGGTACCCCATGACAAGATGGGCAGTGTGGAGAAGAAAACTTCTGAATTCCAAGAAGATTATAAATATTAACTAAAAACCAGCTTCTAACACAAGTCTGTCTTAGGCAGGTAGAAGTCCTTCTAGTCCTAGCTATCACAAACAGAAGTAGCAAGGCAAACATTAATGACTAAGCTCTGACCAAGTAAGAATTACGCTTGGGGTATATCTGACCTAGAAGAGCTTACATCAAGTTTAGCTTCAAAGAGGGGGACTGGTGAAAATTACATCCTCCTACCTCTAAACAAAAAAGGTTAAGATACAAATGACAGAACATAGGTCTAGAAAGACAAGATTAACTAGCTAAATAAGGAGAGAAATAGAGATCCGAGAATTCAAAGTAGCAGCCACGTGCAGAAATGCAGGGGAAGGAGATAGGGAAAAGAAACCGAGGAAGCTGAAAGCAGGAAGTCGTGCACAGAGGTTTTATCTCGCTTAGGTTTCTTGTGCTACAGAACAGAGAAAGATGTGCCCTAAAACTTTCTGCAAATTGTGTATCTTTTCACTCCATCATATTTCTGGGGAGATATGCTTTAGCCAAGAATCTGCACTGTCAGTGTGCCAAAGTGGCTACCATGTGCTGGAACCTACCTAACTCCTCCTCAGTGCCAGGGCTTTGGGACTCCTGCTCTGAGGGTGAGGAAGTGCAGTGTTGTCACACTGCTATCGACTGTAACTCCTAAGCAGAAATGTAGCAATGCACTCCTCTCCAATGGTTTTCTGTCTTTTAGAAGAGGTCTTTCTTTTCTGTCGTCTTAGGAAAGCACATGCCTCTCTCAGTCAATATACGGTTTTCATCCTAGATATTCTTTATTACATAGCAGATTTTTGCACAGAGTCATATAAAGCCACTTAAAGATTTAAAAATAGGTTTGGAATACATTGGTGAAAAAGTGTGCAAGCCCAACTTAGGATGGTAGAGTGATATACAGACCTGTGTTAGTTAACTGTAGAGGGTGCTACAGGTAACACCAATACTGAAAGAGCTCTTGAAGGAACACTGAGCTCACATGTGAGCTATTTGGGCCAACTGATCCATGTGTTGTGTTTTTTTTTTTTTTTGGGGGGGGGGGGTTGACAGTGCTGCTGAATGATATTTTTCTCTCAGTATTCCCATGAAGCTGTTGGAGAGAAATAAATATTCCAGACCTTTTTCCCTTAGGTCAAACCACATGAATAAGAGTTATCATTCATAACACAATAGACAAATCATTAACTGAAATGAATGGATACATTTAATACTGGCATTCACAAGCTTAATCTTTCTTCCCCTCATGCCCCGTGAGAGGGCCTGGCTCCTATTGCATTCCCACCAAAGTACACAGGACTATTCTGGAGGTATGCAAGCAGGTTCACAATCCTTCTTTCTTCAACACTGCTTTGTACTACTTATTCCATGGCTTTTAATATGAAAATTATTTCCTCCCTGCTGGCTGGCTTTCCAGACTAAGTTGGTTGAGGTTTATGCACTGCTCCCAGAAATGCCAACCCAGAAATCTTTTCATATTAAGCTTCCTTATTAGGAAGAACACCACCAATCAGTCTCCACACACTTAAGCTCTTTTTCTGCTTCCATTTCCAATGCCATTTAAGCACTTCGACCCAGAAAGCGTTTGTTTTTGATCACTTCACCCGAATACCTTGTGGCCAAGGGGAATGAAGGAATCCTTTCAGTATCCCTGTGCAAACTATTGTTCCTTTGGATGGGGTTTCATCTCCACAACTGAGTTTCATTCTGTCCTTTTCCAGCCTCTTTTTTGGTTACTAGCTTTGCAATTAAGGAAGTTTAATTCTAATACTCCCTATGTTGTTTTTGCTGTTTCCTATTTATATCTTTTCAGTGGCAGCTTCATTCAGGTGGTATGAGCCGCAGTCTTGTGTTACCAATGCAAATCGCCCTGAATGGAGGCAGGCCAAGGGCAGCCAGTATTGCAAGGGCCCTGGGCCAGCTCCCCGGAGATCAAACAGAGCCTTTGCTTTTGTGCTTCCAAAAAGGGAACGGCTTAGCTGGAGCTCACAGGCAGATCAAAAATGGGACAAACATTCAAGGGAGAAGGGGGAGCTGCCCTGGGAAGGGGGGGAAAAAAAACCAAAAAAACAGTATATCCCAGGCTCATCAGAGCCAAGATCATAGCTTCTGTTTAGGCAATATGGATGACACCCCAGGTGGCACCACAGACACATAGTAAAAAAGACAGTGTCACATAGCAACAGTGCTTAGCTATGTCATGTGGGTGCTAAAATGACAACATTAAAAGAAGCTGATAGGTGTTGTAATGTGTGTTGGAGGCATCTCAGAAGTAGACAGCTTCACTGCACGATGGTTCAACCCCAGCACACAACTCCAAGATATGGGGAAGCCCCATGAGAAATGGCTTAAGAGAACCAGACATCCTGCTTCTGTTTCAGCCAGACATATTCAGAAAGCTGCTGGCAATATTTTGACACATCCTTACCCCAGTCAAAAATTGCAAATACAGAAGCTGCCTAAAACCCAACAATGAAGTGGATATCTGTTTATGCATTTGAACATTTCTCTGGAAATCTGGATCAAGATTGACTGGCTCTCTGAAAATGATTCGTCAGGCACCCATCTTTTACACTGTGAACCTGGAGCCTTTTCATTTGGCTAACTAATGCAGAGTTTGGGATTTCTGTTTTAAGCCTTAAGTTTCTAAACAGATGTCATCCTATAAAGAAGCTTTATGGAAGAGTTCAGAACTGACTCAACTCTATTTGCTAGCAAACTGATCACATTTTCTGTATTTTTTCATCTTTCATGTAAAGAATTAAAATTTTTCTCTTCACTTCCTGCCCTTTCCCCTCCCACAGACTGATGGGCACACCAAGACCAGACCTGCAGAAGATGACATGTTGTGCCCTGTCCTTATCACGCCATTTCCTCAGAGGATGGCAAAGCTTTCCAGGAAGGTACTGTTATTACAGTTTTTGTATAACTACCTCAGTACACAAAGTATTTTTGTAATCTAGCCCACAATACTTCAAATGCCAACTTGATTTTTTGTCAGAAAATTAATGTTTGGTAGATCTAGATCAATTTAAACTGATTCAGGTAGGATTTTGTATTTGACTCAGCCACAGAGGCTGGTAGGGTTTGGGCAGCATGAAACCATTTACATATAAGTGGTTACAACTGTCCTAATGCAACGTGTTTGGAAGGCTACAGGATCCACTTATCACCATACGCAAACAGCCTATGTGCAAGTTCATACCACCTATTGGGAGCAACCTCAAAAGTAGCAGGAATATTTTCTAACAGAAAGAAAAAGCAAGTCGCTCAGATATATACTGTCTGGCTCTACTTACAAGAACATGTGAGCATGTTTTTCCCATGAGGCCAAGCACTAACTACAAAAGATCCAGCCACCTCATTTTGGGTGTTACACTGAGCTGTGCACAAAATGCCTGAAGAGTAAAATCTCATCTCATTATTGCCCTGAAATAAACTACTTTATGGTGATTATTTTGTCTGCTGACTGAGTAACAGTAATAATCACTTAATCTGCTTAACACCTTAGCTTTCACTTTAACAGCCTTGACAAATCTTGAAGAGCTAAAAAGGTTAAAACTAATCAGCATCCAGTTCTAATAAGAATAATTACTGTTTCCTACTCAAATCCATAAGTATCTCTTGCTTGTAGGAAAGGGTAATTCAAAGGGGAAAGTCTGCACTCATGTCTTCTATTGAATTTTAAATAGTATCAGTCTTCCCAATGAAGACTATTACAGAAGAAAGTGTTAACATGGCACTAGCTCCCTTTATTCATGTAGGCTATTTTTCAATTGTTTGAAACAAACTGACCTGCCATTGGTACTGCTATAGCCTGCAAGCTTGCCTTTAAAGCTCTGCAGCTCAGAATTTTTTCTTCACTATAGTTACAAATAAAACTACTTCATTCATCTCCATTGGACTTAACCTTACTATAGTCAGTAGCTCTTCATGCAGGTCCTGGCTCTGGAATGACTGCATTAACAGTGTTCTACCGCTTTTAACCTACTTATGTAGGGCTCCTATTCTAAAGGACAAACATTTCCCACCCACCAGTAACTCATATGTACATATCAGAACATCTACTACCTCTAAATGTCTTATTTCATCATGCTTATAATCTTTACACAGTATTGTTGCTAAGAGACCATCCCCCTCACAACAGCAGAAATCC
Source organism: Apteryx mantelli (assembly GCF_036417845.1). Taxonomy (NCBI): domain Eukaryota; kingdom Metazoa; phylum Chordata; class Aves; order Apterygiformes; family Apterygidae; genus Apteryx; species Apteryx mantelli. The sequence continues at coordinate 18,022,347 of NC_089991.1, read as the reverse complement.
AAAGCACAGCCTTGACATGTCTGCTCAACTGAAGTTAATGAATTCATTACTGCTGATTTGCTGGGAACCAGAGCAAGATTCTGCGTATGCTGAGGTGGCAGGGAGGGATTTTTATCATCATTTTTAACTACTAAGTTGAATGGCTTTTCCACAGTCCTCCTCAGAGGCTTAGACAAAAGTCTTCTTCAGTATGACATTATGCGTTGCCCAATTTACGACCCAAACCACTAATCACATTCTGAGTAGTGAAGTGCCAAATTAAACCTGGCAACCCACCACAGCCATTCACATTAGCAAATGAAATCCCTGTCATTTGTGTGCCCGTGCATATATGCGCCCAAAAACACACCCAGATACAGTCTTCTGCAAGACTCAGATTAGTGGTATTTCTTAAGTATAAATTAAAATACCAATTCCTTCTCCCACATAGGACAGAACATACAGCTGAACACATTTTTTAACACATGAAAGGCATCACGACAGACGACTTTTGAAATACTTACTTCTTAATGCTTCATAAATTACATTAAAAATAAACACGTGCACATGTATGAGAATATTTTGCTACCATACCTTGACCTAGATGTTTATCTCCTGCTCTAGGCTCTTCCAGCCTATAGTTGCCACTCCCAATGTTTAGGGTGAGTTCCGAGAGATTTGTACTTATCTCTGCATCATCAAAATCCATATGGCTTGAAAAGGCATCACCAGTTAAAAGTGGGTCTATCACCAGTGGAGAGCAAGGTGGAGATGGAGAAGACAGAGATGACCTTGGAGATAGTGATGTCATTGATTTGGGGGTACCGGACAGCGATCTCAGAGCCTGGATGCGACTGGTGGCATCTGCTTTGTGAGTTTTCGCTACCTCATTTTCATGAATAGTGGTGATATAGCCTGATGGTCTAAATCCAGTGGCTCCTTCTAAGAGCAAGTCAATTTTGTTTTGATAGTCTGAGTCCAACTGCTCCAATTGTTCCAGTTGCTCATAGTAGAGATCAGTGAAACTGGCTGAGGTGGAAGAATCCTGGCTGGAGGTGGCAAGAGACCCTCTGCTAGACGCAAGAGAACCAGGGCTGCTACTTGAGGAGAGGGAAAGCATGCTGGTAGAGAGACTGAAGGAAACACAAGTCAGAAAATCATGATGCTGTAGGTCCTAACTTTTGAGAAAAACACTGCAATATTGTCAAATCTCCAGCTCCACACAGTACATTTTGCTTTGTTAGCCTTGTCCATGTGCATTAGTCTCCATGACAACTCAGAACCACAGTCTATCCAGACAAAAAGTTGGATTGCATTTCAATAAAAATAATGTATTTCATTCACTTTTTTTCAGCTCATCATATCAATCTCATAAGAGTCCTTGTTTAGCCAAAACAACTCTAGTAAGCAGTTTCAAAATGGTCAAATTATGGCAACACTGTCCTCTCACAATCTGGAAAAACTATGGTTCTTGTTAACCTCCAAAGCAGACCATGAAAACCAGCAAGCTCCATGCACAAGATGAACTTGAAGTCAGAGTAACTAGCTGCCTGTCCACATAGAAATAATTTCCATTTGTCTCATCTTTGACCCAACCCCAAAAGGCAACCTCAACTGCCTGGAACGGGCCCTTAGACATCACTATAATTACTAGTTAACAGAAAACTGGCAGGATTTGTCTATGTGAAAGACAGACAGCTACACAGAATCAGAGGCCACAGGAGCAAGCAAAAAGTTAGGCCCTGGGGTGGGAAATCAATTCACACCAAGCTATTTACCCCTAGAGATCTAGTTTCAGAATGTAACTGACAGTAAAATAAATTTTAGGCAGGTGCTGAACAGAAGTTTGTTCAGATGAGAAAACCCAGACACTTCAGCACAAAGTTTTCTGCTCAGATGTTACAACTGACATGGTAGAGCATGTTACAAATTGGACGTGCTGGCAGGAGCACGTGTGGGAAGCACACATTATGCTTGGTTTTAAGTCAGCCTTAGGTCTTTTGTTTCATAAGAGAAAGTCTGCACTGACTTTTATATAAATAAAGCAGAATGAGAAAGTCGTGTATAATTTTGAATGCCTGGTTTGGCATGTTTCTTTATTAAAATTATGTATTTTTGCTCATTTCTGTTGTCCAGGGTATGAGATTAAATTTAAGATGAAATATCTTTATATCACATAATCCATTTAGGCTAATTGTAGCTCAGTGAAAGAACTTCTTAGAACTGGACTCAATAAATACTCAATGATTCTAATACATAGCATCCTTAGAAATTCTATTTAAACCAACATTACTGCTCCAGATATTAAATATCTCATTTTACTGAAGCCTAAACCCTCACTTCTGATATGAATTAGCTATTAAAAAAGAATTTCCACATATGTACAAGTGGCTTAAAAACTATCTTACATTGAAAAGCAAGGAGTATATTACTTAATAGGCCTAATATCCCTCGTTTATTATTTATGGAATAAAAGCTAGAAGCTAAGTCCATAAAATTATGCTCACGACTTATGAGAAAAAGGCAATTATGCAGAATTCAGTCTAATTTTGTCACTAAATGTCTTCTGCATTTTTGTGGCAGATGTGCAATGCATCACACTTGTTCAAAAAAGCTTTGGGGTGAAATATGACGACAGAAACAGGATAACAGTTTCCGCATCTTGGCAGCATATGCAAACCTAGCCAGAACTAATAAGTTTACAGCTCTTTAGTGTATTTCACTATAAAAAGGGAAAATTTCTTAAACTCTTCCCTACCAACAAATTCGGCTCAACTTCATTTTTGTGCCTACCTTCGCATGCCAGGCACTTTGCATTATGGTGTTAATAACAAACGCTCATTCTTATGAAGGAGCACATCAAGAACACAGTGCATATAGTTAGGAAAAAAATTAGTTACACATGCTTCTCGGTCACCTCAAAAGATCCCTAATCAGTTAGATGAAATGAAAATATGATGCAGTTCCACTGTGTAAGAGCATCACAGATAGCTATTCTCCATGTTGACTTATTTACATATCATGTCAGTCTTGCACTATGATTTCTTTCCAGGCTTTTCAGTATCATCTTCATAAAATGAAAGAGAATCCAAGTGGAGCAGAAGCTAAGAACAGAGCAAATTCAGTACACACAGATAGGAAAGCACCTCAGCCAAACAAAAAACCCAAACTCTTCCTGTCAAAGGGCTAGTAACACATCTGTAACTAAGAGATTTGGCCTTCCTGCCTACAGGGGTCCATTCGTCTCTGCAGACAGATTCTAAGCTCTCCAAAGCCACAGCCTGAACAAGCAGAACTCATGATGACTGCAGAAACAGTTCCATATACCCTAGAAACAACAATGAATTCAGAGATGCCACAATACATTGTCTATATTGCAAGCAGCAGCGTCCTTATAATTTAGAGAAACATTATCTAACACTCACGACAAATACATTAATGCATATTTGCATTACTGAGATTCACTTCACTTGCTGTGTGAGAGAGAAGCTGTCTTTTTAACATACCTTAATAAATGCACTTTGGTACTTCAAACATTGTGGGGGAGTATCTCACCTAGCCTTAGTCATCTAAATGTTAGATGTCTAAAATAAAGGGATTGCTGAAGCACTTTCTATTGTCAGGGAGAGGGATCTCCACAAGGTCATTTATCCAATTCTAAAGCAGCCATCCAACCTGAGTGGGATGAATCCTCTTGAGGTACCTCTCTCCATTGACTACAGAGGGAGCTTAGGTGACTACAATAATGGAGAGGCCTTTTAGGTAACTCAACTGGGAGATGAAATCTAGTGGAGAAAGGGTGGTTACACTATGTGCAGTTAAAGAACATATATAAAAGGTTACAAACTCACCTTTTCAGCTGGGTGTGTAACATTGCAACTAATCGTGTTGTTTCTTCCAGTTCTCTGATTAGTTGATTTCTTTTGCTATTCAACTTCAATCTACGAGAAGAGAGAAGGAAAAGAGGAGCTAAAGCAGCACTTAATTTAAAATGAAAACTAAAGGGAAATTCTATCCCTTCTATGAAATCCTTCCAAAATTAATGAGAATACACACAGTAATAAGTAGGACAGAACTTGGTGAAGACTTGAACATGTTTATCAACTTCCAATACTCTTAAAATGTGGAACTCGATCCTGAAAACACTTGCAACAGGGAAAAGAATTACAGCTAATACTATGGAAGCTAATATTTCTAGCATCAGGCCTCATAAAGTCTGGCAGATTTTGCTTGCCATACACGATCGTGTCCTTATACTTACTGTGGTAACTGTGTAAATGCTTTCATTTGTTTTCAGTTAGGCCCGTGGATGGCTAATATTTACATGATTTAGTTATTAACCACCTCATTAGGGCTTTATATGAATTAAAGGACTTCAATAACATCTCAATTTTATTTCACACCTGGACTGGTTTAAGACGCCATAACACCATGTGTGCTTGGGTACTCATTCTCTACCTTTATGGGCCTCCAGACAAGAAATCCTTCCCCAGAAGGCTGCTATTTCTTTGGCATACTCCTAAATCACAAACGAAAGTGTTCATCTTCCAATGAATACCAGAAACATTTGTTGAACCATAGATATTTCAGGCTAATAAAAATCCTGCAGCTGAGACTTCCGAGATGCCTAAAACTTTTCTAGTACCATAAAACCATGAAAAAACTTCATTTAAAGCGCATGTAGTCTGAACACTGAATATCTGGAGGAAATCAAAATATAAAGTCATGAAGATAATGAATACAACGTGCTCATTACACATATTCAAGAGACTGCAGCTAAAAGTGGCGTTGGCATAGCCACCCACATTAATATATCCAGACTGTAAAGTATTTGTAGGCAATGCCTTAGGCAGTCTCCATCCTCACCATACATGCTATCCCATGAGATCTACTGCAATACAACTAAAATGGGGGAGGATAGTTGACAATATTTCTTTCAGCTAGTTGAGATTCACAGGATATTCCATGCATCTCCCACAGTCCTGTCAAATGCTGGTTCCTACAAGAATCACATACAAGGATGCTGCAAGCAAAAAAAGAATTGTGAAACTTGAAAATTCCATCTGTTGGCATTTACCAAGGTCCAGACTGCACAGCAACTGTAGAAGCTGCTGCAAGGAGCTGGCTGCATACAGAAACAGTATAGTACACTAACATCTACTAAGCTATTTCAAGCACTACCCTTGAAATAACTCTGCCTAAGCATTAACATTTCTTACATCCTTATATAGGATCCCTTTGTAGGAAGGGCACCACAATAACCCTTCCCACTTAGGAAGTAAGAATTGCTTACTTCCTAAAGCAGCTTCTTCCAGGAGATGATTTCAAAAACCTTTTAACTAGAAATGGTCTCCTGGAAATCTGAGAGCACCCTGCTAACAGCATTCAGCCAGGAGAATTTCCTGCTTGCTCTTGATCGTCTCTTGTCCAACAATGTAAGCTTTGTCCTGTATCCAGTAACCTACCTCTCAGTTAGAGCTTTGCTTTGAGTGTCTCTAGCAGTCTGAAGATCTTCCTCTAAGCGCTTTCTCTCCGTCTCCAGTCTCTCCACCTCACCTCGAGTCCATTTTCTGGGGCTAATAAATCGCATTTCTTTTAAGAGTTCCTCCTTCTCATTAATTAGTATCAGACGGTCCCGCTCAGAATCCAGCACGCCGGGCCAGGCCTCACTGTCCAGCTTAGCCAGTTGTATTTTCAGGTTTGCTATTCTGCAGCAGAAGAAAAAAGGCAGTCATTCTATGAGGAGTGTCTGCGCACAACTGCTACTGCTTCACAGGCACAGAGGTGTACCATGACTAACCATCTCTTCCATAGCCCTAAAGAAGGATCTCAGCTCAGGGACAGCTAATCTCACCCTTATGCCCTCCTTAGCTGGACAACTGCTGCAGGGTACAGTCGGTAAGTGATGGTGTTGCTAAAGGAAGCTGACATGCAGAATAAGATTTTTAACTCAGGTTTGCTCACAATGGGAAACCAAGTCCCTAAGCTAACCTGCATTTTCCACCAGTCAGGGCATCATCTAACAGAAATTCTGGACCTGAAGAAAAGCTAAGAGAGATCCTATAGAGGTGTTCCATATAACTTGGAGCTAATGACCTCAGAGTACTTAGTGTGGAGAATATCATGCAGTGAATATCTGATCTTTAATCAACTTTGTGGAAGAGACCTCTGTAATCTCTGTATATGATTCAAATAACCTGATAGAGACTACTGGTTATTCAAAAGTCTAGAAAGAAAGTTTGTCTTCATAATGAGGGAATTAATCAAATGCATGCTGCTATTAGAAGAATCCAACTACTGACTCAACACTAGGCAGTATTATAGAAATATTAAGGTGCTAGGCTGCTTCTGGTGCAATGGGCACCTGAGAATGTGAAAAGTTGAAGCAGCAATAAAGGAACTCTGTCTAAATCCAGAGTCACTTATTTGCATGCAATTTAAAGTCTAGTTTGATTACAGGTACCATCCCAGATCTCAGTTTAAATTCGGAATCACTAATCCTTCAGTGCCACACCATATCATCTCAGGAAGAAAGATGATTGCTAAGAAATCAACAGCAATACAGACCTAGAAGTTAACAAGGGTTTTGACAGACAAAAGAGGACAGCACAGCTTATGGCAGGTCAGGAGGCTGCTCACCCCAACTATCTGCCCAGTCCCTACTTCACGAGTATCTGAACTGCTCAGTTAGCTCCGCAAATGATCAGTTTTGCGCTGCAACATACAGAGGCAAGCCCAAAAAAATGACAACAGGCCAGGGTATCGAATCAAAAGTAGTAATGCCATACGTCATCCCAGGGGAAGCTGTCTCCTTGTTACTCATGGACCTAGAACTCTTCATGACTTGAAGGGGTAATTACTGTAGTTTCATGGAAAACAATAGTAAAGAAAGTTGAATAAGACTTACCACTTTGTATGACTTGCATTTCTGAAACTTGCACATTTAAAAATGATTGAGTGTGGAGCAAGGAATAGGGAAGGCAGACGGGGTTGGAGGTGCAGAGAATGCAAAAGCTTAGAAGCCAAACAAGGAGAAAAGGCACCCATCACCATATGAGGCAAGTTATCCACAAAAATAATTCACCTGACTAAAGACCAGACAGTCGAGAGACAAGCCTCTTTCTTCAAATGATTACTTATTCATCTCATTCAGGTTTTATAAAGACTGATAAACTGAACTGGAATTCTGCACATGTAAAATGGAAGTCCTATGTTCATCTCCCTTTGAGAAGTGCTCTGGGATTCGATGGTGGAATTACTGGACTTAAACTAGGCACTACTATTCAGGCATACTTATCTAGTTTCTTTCTAGAACTTGGTTTATGCTAGAGAAGTGTATATAATTGTGTGCATTAGTTAAAGTAAATTAGCACATATGCAGGTACAGTGTAAATTCAATTCCAACTATAACTAACAAAACCAAAGTGAGTGGAATAATAAGATGTAGATCTGGGCAGCCACAGCTACAAGATGGCTGGACGACCTTGAAGAATAAAGCTTTGTTTTCCAAGCTCCAGAGGCCAAGAGGAACTCAAACCCTGAGAGCACCTATGAAATGAAGTGTAAGATCAGGCCTCACAGACTGACCTGCCTCCTCAGTCACAGAAGATAGGAACAGAGATCACCTTTCTGAAGGGAAGCCTCACCTTTTCCTGTAAAGCCATCTCCCACAGCAGGTTGCTTACTCTAATTAATTTAAATTCCATAATTGCTAGACATTCAACTCCACTATTTTTAGGTCTTCTTAGGAGCTATTTTGTTTGAGTGCCTGATTAAGTGCAACACTGCGCTCCAATGAAGAATTAACAGTGGCATTGTGGCATTAATTCATAATCCAGGAATTCCTCTGTGCATTTTGAAGGGATATGAATTTAAGAGGATTGGTTGGCATTAATTTGATCACTTTTGGCATATATTTGCATGGATGCAGCTTTTCCAGTGGAATTTATTCTCTGTGCACTTTGAAGTCTTACAGTTTTGTTAAATTAACCCAGAGTTTTACCCTGATTTGTAAAAATGATCATTCTTTTTCCCTTTTCAATTAAAAGCAAGTTTACATATTCCATTTTTCCTAGTACAGTAAGATGGTACCATTATAAAAGAAATGCTTTGCAGACAATCTGACATTTAGCTGAAAACTCCAGCCTTTCAGCATTCACTGCTTGCGAATTTGAACTACATCATGTGCTGTGTTAGTTTGTCATTACAAAGGAATCGGTGAAACTGGACTCTCAAGTCATACAGAATCTTTCCGAGTGGCTACTAGCTTGCAAAACTGAACATGGAGAATAGGAAGCTCAGGTATTATTTAAGCTACTTCTTCCTACCCAGAAAAGTTATTTAGATGATTTATTCATTATCCTATCAAGCTTCATTTTTTTTTACTGGGGCAAGCTGCTATTTACATGCAATATAGCTGTAACAGGGAAAATTTTTAGTCTCTGGAGAAAATTCAGGGCACATGCATCTCCACAGAGCTGTGCATTAAGACACGCATCCACAATCAGTAACTAGTGATCCCATCACATCAGCCTCTGCTCTTCAGAAAATCAAAAGGAAAGGTGCCCTCTAAAAACTGACTTGTCAAATATTCACCACTGTTGTAGTGCTGCCCTAAAGCCATTAAGAGATTCGAATTTAAGAAATTATAAAAACAAACATACTTTTAAAAAGTCCAAAGTTACCAATAGTCATTCAAAACTCAAGTTGAAAGTACTCAAACCGCAACACAACTGAGTTACTACTACACATCTAAAACTGTGCAACAAATAATTTAGTTACATCCCTGACTACGTTTGTGCTTCAGGGCCTGCTGCAGCCACTATCTCCTAGTAGAGATACAGCACTGACATCTCTTTTGACATGATACCTATTGTCCGTCTCTAAAGCAATTAAGCCAAAGGTTTGTCATAGTGGTGGTTCTTTGTTCTTTTCATGCTGATTTAACACCACCTACTCTAGGGTTTTTATTGTTGCAGCCATGAAAGAAAGGGACTTTGGAGGATAGGGGAACACACAGAATTGCACCCCAGCAATTATGACTAAAGTTCAGCAAGATTTTCATCTACTTCTGGGGCATTAGCCTCATCCATAAACAATAGTGCAAGTGGTGTTTGCTGCAGTCAGCCATCAGATTCACCAGCCCCTATAAATCAAGTAGTTCTAACCAAGTTAATATGGAGTCATTTTGATTTTGAACTGTAAGCTTTTTACCTTTCCAGACAACACCAGGCTAATAAAACGGATTTATTTCTACCATTCGTCTCTCTTCATAATATGCACATGGCAAAAGTACTCATTCGTCTACTGTGCTTTTGGAACATTTTAATATTCTGCTGTAGGGACAGGAAATGCTTCCAGCTAACACATCAAAAAGAGGAGTTTTCACAGGTCCAGAAGGTTCCCTGAGATTCATTATATCCATAGTATTGTTTCAGCTTAAAACCAATTAAGGTATTTTTGTTTCTGCAGCTCCTACTGAAGACTCCACCAAAACCACAGTGCTTCAATAGCTGGAAATCTCCTTTTCATTTTAGCATCAATTATTCATGCCAGTTCAGACCCATCTTTCCTCATGATAATATTTTTAAGTTCTACCCAGACAAGCTATAGACAATCTAAGAGGCATGAGGTATCAAACATTCTTTAACGGCAAGATTGTGTTGTAAGTCCTCCATAACTACTTTTATCATAAACTATTGTACTGCCTTTACAAAGTTCTCTCTCTTTTTAAAGAGGATATTATCTCAGGGTAGTTTTGCTTCACTTGCCCCTTCTTGGAAAAGATACAGGCTGAAGTAGTTTATGCCACCGAGAAACACAACCTACAGACCACGCCAGTATGCTAAAACGAGAACACAATGGGTAACCTCAGCCTTACAGCTCTCATCTCTAACCAGCCTGGGGGGAAACCCTCCCTCTTTCTTTGCGTATATCCCAAGTACAGATTGTACCGTACATCTGAAGTTTGCCGTTCTGAAGTGACCAGGTCCCTTTAGATCAGCTAAAATCAAAATCACCAATTATTACATCTCTGAACAAGGACTATCTCAGTTGAAGACCATAGGAATAAAATTGCTTGGTGGGCTTTTGTTTAGCATGAGTATTTATCCACAAAAATACAGGGACTTCCCCCACATTTAGCTATTAATATTATGTATTAAAAAAGCAACTCCCAGATAACTTCTGCCTAACTTAGCCTGTTAGGCAGATACAAACTTTTAGTCTTCATTCATCTCAGATCAGAGGACATTGGTGAAAACTTAACATTCTTGCAGAAAAGCAAACCAGCTCTGGAAATGTAGCCATTCAGCTATATTTTAATATGCTATGCGTTAACACGATATACCTGTTTCCTTATCTGACTTAAAGCCATGCAAACATTCGAGACATTTAGAATAAAGTAAGGAGATGCCTTCCAATATAGATGCCTTATTTGGAATGGGGAGGCACTGGCAACAGGCAGCAAAACCATTTATGTCCCTGCAGGTGTGGCCAGACTGAATTCTTGATGTATTAGTCACTCCTTAGTAATATCTAGGATAGTTATTTATTTCTTAAAAGATAATGTTAGCCCAGAAAGCCTGTTGCCTCACTGGCTCAAAGATTAGCATGTTATTCAGCAGTAACACTGGGTTTCAATACAAAGCTGAGTGGCACCATTTCTAGTGAAACGCACATCTGTTCACAGAGTAAGCTGTATGACAGCCAAAAGGTACAAACAAAATAATTACCTTCTCTTTGCTTCTTCATATTGGAGGCGTAATCTCACTTTCTCAGCCAATTGGTTATTGCTGCTCGTAATAAACTGAGACAAAATATAAAATCAGCAATTTAGTAACTATTCATCTTCAGATATTCTCTATCAAAATTGGTAATGTTATAAGTTATGCTTGCTTTTGCAAGCAAGTTTAACCAGTTAAATGAAGCACAGAATGGGAAGATATTTATTTTGATTAAATTCTTAATTATTGTTTGAATGCTGAGAAAGGAACACAAGGTTCAGAAGCTTTTTGGCCTAGTTTACCATACAAAACAATCTACCTCCTGCATTTCAGGCTTCTACTTTCATGCACAAAAGAGTTTTGCAATCTTTAAGTGCTGTGTCACATTTTGTTTCAGACAACGCATTCTTCTTTGGTTGTGAATTTTAAAGACAAAGGACATTTCATTATGCCCAGGTCTGCAGATCTTTAATCACGAGTGGCTCTCACTGAAAATAGCTACAAACTTTTAAGTAAAGGTTCACAGGAGAGGCTGTGATGTCCCATGCACCTATAGTGCAGGTCAAGTCCTTGCTCAGGCTTGCACAAACCAGCCAGTTATGATCTCATTGCACAAGTGGGACTGAATGCTTACGCAGTACCATGTACGCTCGATGGCAACAAAATATCTGCCCATATGCCACTATTTTCACTCATAATACTCACAAGCTAAAAATAAAACACACTCTCTTAAGGAAAGAGTCCTAGTTAGAGCTTAGTCCATATGAGCTGCACAATGTTTCTTATCTAGTAGCATAACACTATTATGAAGAGCTAAGAATATTCATGCCTCAAGAAGATATACCTACAGGCAAAATTAAACTTCCTTTCCTTTTATTCCCACCTGGGTTTGTTCTGATGGAGACAGAGTGTGAAGAAATAGCTGGTTGCCTTTAAAGATCTATTAGCAGTGCACATAAAAGTGAAAGTCACACTAACATTTAAACCAGGAGAACATATCATTTCATAGATATTTGCCCCTGCTTGGAGACTTGTACTAAGGCAGTACTATTTCTAGTTGAGAGGAATGTTTCTATACACAATGGATTTCTCACACGTTACTCACATTTCCCGAAACATCCGTCTGGGAGCTGACATCCAGGTACTGCCTGGGTAACAAAGGGCTGGAGCTTTCTAAGGACACACTGCTGGCCCACAAATCTGACTGAGATCCTCTGTCATTCACGAAGCTGTCTTTTAACCTGGCTAAGCTCTAAAATAATAAAAATTCATCAGATGAGGTCATTTTTATCAAAATACTTCAGCAGCTACATCACATGAGCTCAAACTACATGACTAACATCTGGCTATGTTTGCTGCATGCGCTGAAGACAGATCCTGCAAGCACAAGGTCAGGTATGGCTGGAGTACACCTCCCACAACACGAAGGAGCCCTTGTGTTTGAGGGCACAGAGCATTAACACACTGTCAAGTCTTGCCCTGGTAAAGACAGGCTGCCCGTAGCCTCCTGGGGATGGCAGACCAAAGAGGCCACACCATTTTCATCACTTCTTCAGATCTGCTCTTTGACAGCAGTACAGACACAGACGCACTGGTTCATTCTCAATCATTAAGAACTTGAGCAAATTCTCACTGTTATTACTTATATCTCATTATATTTTGCACTTATTTCCATGATCTGAGGATAAAAAGACTGCAGTCCAATCACAATATGTAACTATTACATTAATAGCAAAGCCAGGTCACACTTTTGAAATACAAAATACTTAAACTACTTCAGTATTTTAATCTCACAATTGACTGTGATATTATTCGGGGCGCTTAAAATATTATAAAGTTACGCTGCTTCAATACCTGAATGAGGTCTTGTTTTTCCTTTTCCCCTGAAGTGATGGCCTTCTTGATAGCTTTCATTTCACTTAAAATGGCTTGTGCCTCATCAAGTTTGTAGCCACCTTGAGTATCGGACATTTTCATGTCAATTCTGCACAGAAGTTAAAAAAAAATACGGTAAGTTAGCATTTGATATAATCCAATTAATTTAAACATCCTAAACGCACGCACCTTTTGCCATTCATTTTTCAAGAACAAAAACATTTATAAGGTATAACAAATAAGATAAGCAGTGATGGTCTGGGTTCGTTGTTCCTTCTAAGTCACTCCACTCAGGAGCACATTAAGCTTCACAACTCCAAAGTTAGCCATACCATCTCTGTCTCCTTACATATTCTCCAAAGGGAAGAAAAGGATGCACACGAAAATCCCAAACAGTGTTTGGATAGATCGCTGCCAGTTATCTTGTTTCTAACCCATGGAAGACCAAATTAGCTGTCTATGAAAATCAGCTTATATTAAGTCATGTCTTTGAAACCAGGCACACACCTCACATACATGGATGTATTTCTTGCATAATCCAGTTACCAGCCACCTCATCCTTCCCTCTTCCCAAAGGAGTTCTACTGAAGTTGATGCTTATAAAAATCGATAGAGATTAACCAGTGACATTACTTAAAACATGCCAGCTGTGTACTCATACACAGGTAAGTTACCTGGAGCTCTTCCTTCCCTGCTCCTCCACCCCAAATTTTTCCTCTGTGCCCTAAAACAATGACTCAGAATCAAGGCAACAGCCTGTATTGTGCCATCAAGTATGGAGCAATAGCGAGTAATACAGAATGCCATTTAACTGACATGATCTTGGCTCAAAATCTTTTTGCCATGAAGTCAGTTTCAATGTGGCCAGTCATATTCAGACATAGATTTGAGAGAATTAACTCCCTGTCTGTATACTGTTTTTAGAGTTGCGTATGCCTAAGGATATCAGCAGCAGCATACTCCACCTTATGTTATTTAGGCAGTTATATATGAATGTAGATGCAAGACAAGTCAGAGATATTTTACACTGAAAATAAGTTCTTCAGAGCAAACTTACTTCTTCAGTGTTTGAAATCCATGCTCTTTGTACTGGAGTTCTTGTTTCATGTGAGCTACCTCTCTCTTGAGTTTATTAACCTGTAGCAAAGTGTTACATTTTTAGAATGATACTTTGTATAAATATTTAGGTGCAGCACTACCCATTCAAGTCAAGCCATACCTAGCAGGCAGTACACTGAAGCGGCCTAGGAAACCAGTACACCCCAGCAGCAGCTAGCAGCCCTAACCGCATCTGCAGCAGTTCAGGGCATTACTACTGGTGAGGGATTTATCCAGGACCCAGACATTATACCATCTAGTCAGGTGCTCAAGGGAAGTTCCCACCTCACAAGCAGAAAAGCTGAGAAGAATTCAGAGAGACAGACATGAACGAACCATGTTGATTTTACTCAGTAATGTTTAAAAATTTCACAGACAAAACTAAAATGTTAAGTATCAGGACAGGAGTTACACTGCAGTGGTAGAGGCCATCCTCTACGATACGGAATTAAAAGGTCCCCACTGCATAAGTAACACAGCAGGATGATAAAACGTATTGTAAATCCACTGACCCTACAGTTCGTTGTTTTATATTCCTCCAGAGGCCAGATTGACCTACTTTACTTTAGTCCTTTCTTCTTCCCAAACTGAGCTCTGCATGAGAGAGCACACTGCCACCGCTAACAATCTGCGCTGAGCTCATGGCAAAACAGCTGCCAGTCTCTGGAGAGGGCTCTTAGCTCTCCACTGCTGCAGTACACCAAAGAGCCAGCACACAGTTAAATACCTCACAGCATATCTGCAGAGAAGTATGTACTATCAGCTCCCAAGGAAGTCCAACGTCTATATGGAAAAAAAATCCAAACTCTTAGGCAGCAACTTTTGAGAATTCTGATAATTTATCTCCTAGATTAAGAATGGCAACATTAGCTCTTTCAATTGCTTTGGTATCTCCTTTTAATATTTGTCATGAGGTTTGGAAATATCTGAAGATTACTTGTGATAAGCAGAGATCCATCTTATACTTCTTACCCTGGATTTTGTAGTGGCAATCTCTGCTTTGAGAATCTCCGGGTCATACTTAGAACTGGATGACGAGCCAGAGAGCACTGGAACAAATAAAACACTAAGTTTAGCAGCCTTACCTTCCTCCTCCTACTCTTCTACTGGTCCCACCATGAAACAAGGCCTCCCGCCACTCCTGTGCACCCATTTCTTGACAGGGCTGGTGCAGGCCTTTTTCCTATTTTCCAGAATCTCTTCTCACCTCCTTAAAGGCAGGGAAAGGCAATAGTGCAGACAAGTACTCTGCAAAAAGCATACACTAAAGAGGCTAGAGCATGTCCTATACATCTAAGCCTTGATTTGTCCCAGGTTAAAACACTTGGACTCTGCAGACTCCCAAATACATTCAGTCCATTCAGATTAGTGTGGCCTCCTGCATTCCCAAAGGCATTCACAGAACTGAAGGGGCAGACTTTGCAGGAAGGTTTACTGTATTTTTTAAGACTTTCTTGTTGAGTAAACAACCCACTGAATGTTTAGAAACAAAAAAAAGCAAAGAATAAGAAATTAAAAAAATGCAATGCAAGTCTTGTCATAGCCTTGAGGACATGACCAAACACACAATATGTCACATTGCATTAGATCAATGTCCCATTAAGACAAGCATTCTTTTCTCAGCAGTGGCTAAAACCCTTCTGCTTCAGAAGGCAAAGAAGGTCCCCAATGCACAATGTTATTGGAGGTAGCTGTAGGCAAGGGAGTTATTTTGATCCTTGCAGCCATCAGTTTATGCCCTATAAAACATCAAAAAGCTTTTCTGGTTCTCTCTGGTTGTATTTTTAAGATAGACAGCATCATACAATTTAATTTAGGTTCATGATGTTCTTAATGTACTGCTTTAATATACTAAGGGAGAGCGCTTCTTGAGGAGAGACCAAAAGGTTTGCTTCAGGGATGAGGGGCTGGACATTAGTCAAATAAAACAATTCTTCAATAACAGAAAACTATTTAAATACTTTTCTAATACCAGGCACATGATTAGCCTGTGGAGTTCACCAACACGAAATATAGTTCGGTACAAGTAAGAGAGGGATTGGTCCATTGATGTGGCTAGTGAGAACAGAAAGCTTACAATAGTAAGGATTAAGAAAAATCTTGAAGACTTGTGTGAAATTATCCTTCTCTGGACATTTTTCTGGATGCTAACTAATAACAATAAAGAGGAAACTCAACCTTTTGTAAACTTTTCTGCACCAGCTTTTGAAGCAAAAGATATTGGGGCTTCCTGCCATGAAAGAGAATATGGAACATAAAACAATTTTCTTAATACAGAGAGACACTCCACCAATGTTAGCTTATACATGGCATAAAATGCTGTTAGCTTCCCAAGGCAGTCAGTCACTCAGCTACTTGGGATGTTGAACTCCAAAGGGGCCTGGGAACACTCGGAGATTAGCATTGGTTTCCTTAATAGGACATAAGAAATGGAAGTAATAAGGCTGGCATCCTTTGGCTGGCAACCACAATTTTCTGGAAATGTCAGGAAATGACTTAATCACGGCATCTAGGCTGGCACCAGCTGAAAACAGACTAGATGACTAGACTGAAGCAGAGCAGCATGTAGAACGAGTGCAAGTTGAACACAGGGGCCCGAGAACTTCAGGGAACAGCAAAATGAAGAGAAGTAAACAACATTAAAAGGGTAGTTGAAGAGACTGGAAGATCAGCTTTACTGAACTGAAGGATCAAGTATCAAAGTTGACTGTTCAGCAGAAAGACAGCTGTTAGCCACCAGGCAATTTCTTAAAAGAAAAAAAAAATTTGCTCAAGTCTAATTCCTGTCCCCACAAAAGACTGGGGAGATGTTGAGGAGATATAGCCTGCTCAACAGATGCATACAGCAAGAAGAACATCAAGAACCACAGCTGCTATGAACATCAAGCGCCAAACCACTGCCAAGGACCCTGGGTTTCAGGAAAGCACAGTCTTCACAAGAGGACAGTTCTTAGATTGCCTTCTTGCCTTATTTTTATACTTTGGGCAGAGGCATCAAGGAAAATAACCCAGAACTTAATTTTTTCACATTTGTTGGAGCCCATGCTGAAAAACTGTACACTGACTCCAGTGTCCGAGCCAACCATAATAATGTTTCATATTAGTTACCATTTACCAAATGTGTGCTAAGCAGCTGCTTTTGAAACAAACTGAGCAAACACAGAGTATTTGACATGGCATGACATATCCCAGTGCCCTATCAGAGGACCATCTTCAAGCATTTTACTGTCCTAGTTGGATCACGACTGAGAAAGTCACTTGATAAGAGTTTATTAAATACTCACAACTGGTCTGAGAGCCCAGTTTGTGCTCCCAAACATCATGTAGTTGCCGATATTCTTGCTGGGCCAATTCAAGCCTCTGCTGTTTCACTTGATAGATCTCCTTCTGTGCAGCAATTGCCTCTTGAGCCAGGACAAGATAGTCTTTCAGCATGTGCTCCTGCTCCCGTCGCCACTGCACACGAGGATCCTCAATCTGTGTAGTTTCTTGAAGAGGAAGAAGAGGAGACAAGATCAACCACAAGCAGTCTTGTATTGCTGCCTGAAGAAGCTCCACCATTTATGGCGATAGTTTAAAGTAGCACATGCACACATGCCCCCCCCACCCCACCAAGGAAAAGAAAGGAGAAAAAGGACATTTGCTCTCTGCTTCCGAAGTGACCATTGATTCACAATGAATTCTAATCAACTCTGCCACACTGAGTCACTGCATAGAAAAATACACACCAAAATCACTGTACAACTCTCCAACTCTTCTGCTGCTGAAGCCATCCTGGTTCTGCCTCTTAAAACATCTGCACAAGCATATGCATACATAAGCTCTATAAGACTGACACTGAGTGTTAGACTTATCTTTATTGTAACTGGTTTATAACATAACTAATAAAATAGGTCTACTACTATACTGATAAAAAACTTTCAGGAAACATCATTGCCACATGACTGCATTATACTACGTGTGACATTGTGAAAGCAATTACCAGCTCGGCCTGTTGGTTGGTGTTTTTTTTCCACTGCCAAGCGGCTTTTATTTGCAAGAAGGGAGAAAACCTTCTCATTCAGATTCCATAGGTAAGTACAAATAAAGTAGGATTATTAATCACAGAACATATTCATGAAAGCACCTCAAACTGCATTGCATAAACAGCACCTCACAGGAGGGGAGTAAATATTTTTCTCTCTGAGAGAAAGCACAGATGTATTAAATCATTGCAAAATACAGGAGGCAGAGTTTAAGAAAAAATATTCTGCGGCAACATAGGCAACATGGTCATGAACACCTTAAATCACCTTCATCTCCATTATCCCAACACAACCAATACATTGCTTGATGTTCCTAATCAAGAAAAAGGCATAAGGTCACAGACACGCAGCTAGCCCTAATACTAATTATGCAAATTTAATGTCACTATTTTGTCTTAGTTTTGTGAAGAAGTGTCCAAATATGCTTCCTTTCTCTTGCAAGGCTACTGTATGTCCTTGCTTGGAACAGGTTCCAACACTCAGTTGACTTTAACTGCTCTAAACTGTCTAAACTAATGTGCTTGAATAAGGATGCCTAGTTACCACAAAATGAATAATTAATTAAAAGGACATGCTTGAAACTATCAGTAGGAATCTAATCTACATATTTTAAGGAGCCTCTTTAAATATTCAGTAAAAACTGTCATGTTGGAAGGCACGAACAGGTCTTAAGCAAGTCAGGCACTAGACTAACTCTGGAACACAATGGATTTAGGAAAGCGAACATTTTGACAATAATCCTAAGAGTAGAACTTGAAATAAAGAATTTTACCCAACGGACAGATACTCATTTTTACAAGCTGTGCATGATCATGCTGATGAGAAAACTAACAGAAGACTCCAACAACATGTTTTTAACAGCAGCTTAGGACACACAGGAACACATGGCATTTCAAGTTATGCAGCAAAGCCTGAACAGAGGCTGCAAAAGATGATTAAAAAAACAAACACTCCCCCCACCACCACCACCTTTCAAGAGACTAACAGCTAACAGTCCAATTTGTACAAGCTTTTCAGCAAAAAGTTTTACAGCCCCTGCAAGCATAAGCAACATTTCAGCTGCTACGGATACTAAAACTAAGCCTGGAGCTGAAAAACGGCCTCAAAATAACTTAAGAAAAAACAGCTACTCGGTCTCACTTCAGTGGGAGCAAAAAGTCAGAAAGAAACAGCATCATATCAACTGTGAGAGTCTGGCAATCCCTTTTACCAGGCTCCTATCTGTTCTTACCCCCTAAATTCCATTTTCTGGATAAAACCATCACCCAGTTGTCCCAAATGAGACAACTCCCTTCAGGCCATAGCTGAACAAGAACAGGAAAGTCTGCTGCAAGCTACCCGGAGATGCCTCCTCCACCTCCCAGAAATCCCTTCAGTATACTCACAAGCCGCCAGGAGGAAGACTGTAAGAGTCTATTTTATCATCCTGAACACCTCCATTAGTGGAACTCAGATACAGCTCAGACACCATCAAACCAAGTTAAGCGAAATACTGGGTTTTTTTTTGTTTTTAAACCAAAAGACCAAAATTAAGAAGGTTAACACAAACCTGAAGACATTGAGAGCAAATGGGCACAATTTTTAAAGCCAATAGTTGCCATATTTTTAAACCAAAATTCACCAGTGAAGAAACTAATGATTCACTGGTGCTATGTAGATACACAAGGAATCCAAGGAGATGTTTGCCCTGGAAGCTCTGCCCCAGTTAGAGCCATCTTGCCTCCCCTCCCCTATCGTTCGATCCTTCCTCTTTCAGGCATCCTGCAGTTTAAGGCATTCATTTTCATTTTATGGTGTTGCTTATCTGATATTACAGATACCGTGCACAAAAATACAGCGTTATTGTTGATATATCACAGCTCTTTGCATTACCACCACAAAAAAAAAACAAAACAAACAGAAACGGGGACAGATTAAGTTCTTCACCCCCAAAGAAATAAACCATTCCTTAATCCAGATTCACACTTGATCCAAAGAGGACATAAGTAACACTTCTACAGCTTTGAGTACATGATATTGGGGTGGGGAGAAGGGACAGTAAGCCATCAATTTCTCCACTAACGAAAGTCAGCACCATCAAGATTTAAGGTACTTTCACCACCTGTTAGGTTCCCCCCCCCCATTAGAGATTAGGAAATTCTCGTTGGGTCTGCCTCACTCTTGGAAATAAGGACAAGAATGAATGACAAAAAAGGTATTTTCCAACTCATGTTCTGTTGCACAGGTGGAGCCCTTAGGTGTGTTGAAGGCTGAGCGTTGTGGCTGCCTGTTCTTCCCCACTCCCATGCTCGCAGAGGCAAGGCAGGTTGTAAATGGGAACAAACTTCCTCTGGGGAGGGGAAGGCAGGCAAGGGAGCAGAAAGGATAAAAAAATATCTAGTTGGTCTCTATCTTGAACAAGACTGTGTCCAGTTCTCTTATACTTTACACAAACTGATATAATCACAGCCCCCTCTGCTCAGGCAGAGCAACTTTCATGCAGTTCCATGATCAAGGAAAAATAGTGTCCCAAATGCAAAACGCCACCTGACAAAGCAAATACTTGGCAGCCAAGTTAATGGACAGGGTGGACTACACAATTGTGTACTGAAACTACTGTATTTCCCTTTTTCTAATTGTTCATCTCTTTTTAGTAATCACAGCACTAACCTTATCCCCTCAGTTGCAGCACTGAGCTTTGATTTTCAAATATGCAGTCACAATCTATCAAAATGTTGGCCAAGGGTTCTCAGTTTGCCCAAATTACCATGAAATGCAAACTACGTTCCAAAGTCAGATGAAAAGACTACAGAAATATAGGTTATTGTATCATTTATTGTCTTGTGAGTTATTAATTTGATGTTGAGCTTGTCATAAATATGGCTGATTTTGTTTCAAGTTTGCAGAACGTAGTCTTACTATGCTTGCATCAGCATCTGGCAAAGAAAATTATCATTTCTCTGCGCAAATCAAATTCCAAAGAAGTTTCACCAGAGTCTGACACACACTCGGGGCTATGCATTAATATTGCATTAGGAATTTTCTGTGTACTCAATTCAATTTAATTCTATTTATTTTTCCTCAGAAAGAATGTTAGAAGTGTTCTCCACTTCCCTTTTTTTAATGGCTGCTGGCTTTAGATTTAATTTAGGTCAGTCCTTGGGCTCATTTCTGATAATTAGGCTCAAATACTTCAAGTCTGCAGCAAGAACCAACCTGTCTCCATTCCCTTCACACCTTCTGCTGACAGCTCCTTCCTGTATAACAGATCTGGTGTAGACCTTGGAGAGGAAAAATGTTCTGGGCACTCTCCAGAGGATCCTTCACACAAGCCACACTAAGATGAAGCTCTTGATTAGCTGAAGGTAAGCAAATATGGTTTGCTCTATCACGACTTGGACTAAAGATGGCTTGGGAAATAGGGTCATGATTTTGTTTTTCTTTTTAATTGAAATCTTAGTTCAAGCATTGCGGCATCTGGCATCCTGAAGAAGCCAAACTTTTTAAAGAGCAACTGCTGTCTACCAGGTGTCAGCAAGGTTTGAGACACTGTATGCCCTTGAAGTGTGCGGTTCTTCTGAATGGCAAGTACCAGGAATAATTGCCCCTAGGATCCCACAGACCTCAGGCCTGCAACCGCATCTGTGCGCATTCTCACTGGGGTCCGCTCAAATGCACAACTCAGATCTGTCTTTGCCCCAGCTATATCTCGAAGCTTTTGCTAGCTACACCGCTCTGGAGGGCTCCAGCAAGTCACCGGTCCACAAAGGGCTTTGGGTCTGGGCTATTCCCCACCCCATCCTCCCCAGACACAAGATGCATTTCCCCTGGCACCAAAGTTAGCCACCCATTCTTAGGGAAAATCTAGTGGACTGAGTTAACCCTCTAGTTTTGACCAGGACATGCCACAGTGCAAATAAGCACTCAACTTCCTCCTTTGTGGATTGAAGAGGCAAACAAAAAACTTGAGACAAAAATATACCACAAACTGAACTCATAACGGAAAGCCCTAAGGGGACAAGGAAAAATCTCCCTTTGAAAGGTCCTCTCTTATCTTACTTGAACCAAGTTCTCCTGTGGTCAGAGGTGACAGTAATGTTCACTTCAGAAAGTGGGTTGAGGATTATTTCTTTGGGGGACGATACTAGTTCCCACAGCGCCTGCTGAGGCTTTTGTGCCTACTGCAACAGTCAGATATAACTGTCTGATAAATCAGAGGGAACTGACCCAGGCTAAAATGAACCTAGCCTCAGAGATGTTTTGCTTAGAAGAGATAGGGAACAAGCAAGATTCCCCAAAATCACTTTATAAGTAAAATGGAAGCGGCAGGAGCCTGTTAATCCAGCACTGCTGCCTAAAACAGCAAAGCCCTAGAGAACCACTGGAAGCTGGAAAACTTCCGCCGCTGGGCTGCCCTCAGCCTCCAGCACTCTGGTAGAAGCATCCCAGATCCCAGCATCTTACAAAGCAATGCCTTCTTTTAAGATAATTTCTCTTTGCATTAATTACAAGAACCTAATTCTGAAAGGGCCTGGGCATGGCTCTGCTGTGAACTTCTGGACAGCAATAGGAGCCATTCTCTAGAGAGAACCAAAGTCACTAATTTTTTTGAAGCATCTTTTCGGTTCCACCTCATGATCAGAGCAGAAGTTAGAATAGTGCCTTTGATCTGCCATTTACTTCCATATTCTAATTCAGTCCTATCCACTCAGGTATAAGTGATCCTCAAAGTCATTTGAGCTTGAAAAAAATGAATCTTAGAGACACACAGGTTAACTGACATGAGAACAGATGCAATCTATTTTTGAACAAGCATTCCAAAAAAAATCTTTAAAGGCTTTTGTCCTACAAATATTTGTCTTTTCACTAGTACACTGAAATACCATTTCATATCAGCAAGAAACCTACAAATAATAGTCTATCACCAGTTTTGTTATATCATTGCTCTCCAGAGCATCTACACGACACAGCAGTTGTTAAGCTCAAGCACATCTGCCTCTACACAACAGAAACAGTTATACGGCTGGAAAAATAGCTTTAATATTAAAAATAAGTTATGTGCAGCAAACAGTCTATTTATTTTGTTTATGGCTTCTCTTTCAGGGGATCTGTTCTAGCACAATACCATACACATTTCCTAACAATTTCTGTAATAATATATTGAGTTTGAACTTTCTCATATGTAATTCAAGTTGGCTTGCAATGCATCAAACAGTCTAACAAAGACAATAAGCAGGAGCTTAGTTTGAGGAGAGAGAATGAAAATGCCACAAGCCCAAATTTAAGTCTTTTACTACTCGGACACCACTCATGATATACCAAGCCTGCCTGAAAGTTTCCTCTCTAGCAAAAGGCAGAGTGAACTCTTTAAGCTCAAGGCACTCTGCTAACAATACGTGCAGTCACTCAGTTTGTCCCTGCCAGGAGATCAATACAAGACCTTTGCACTCTTTCTGATGGTCTGGCCACAAGGACAAATTCCAGGCTGAGAACAAACTCCAAGTCACAGTTACCTAGTCAGATTCTTCAGCAGAGAGCCAAATCCTTCAGAGGTGTGCCCATGGCATCAGCTTGAACACAACTGCTGATCTGAAGGCAGCAAACAAAAGGATCTCAATTCCTGTTTTATAGAGGGGAAGAAACTCCTGTGACAGAGAAGGATCCGCACAGAATTTGATTCCATGAACTTCAGATGATGTCATCTACTCTAAAGCACGCTGCTGGGCCATTTGGTGGTTTTGCATTCAGTTCATTTTAACATAGGCACAAAATAATCACTCTATAAAATACAATAATGTGTCACTTACTGGTGTTGTGGTCTATGTAATACACTCCAACCTGAGGGTCATAAGCTTCTTCCCATCCTAAAGGCAATTCATCACTAATGCAGTCTGCAAAGGTTAGTGGCTTAGTATACCTGAAACACAAAATGATATTTAGGATGAATAAACACACTCACACATGTCACTTCCAAATAACTGACTAGAAAACAAGTATCACAAGAGACTCAATATAAAAACAATGAAAGCCAAAACTTTATTTTAAAGCTTTTATTCTTATTTAGTAATACACCACAAACTGTTTCCTTTCTTCATCTAAAATTACAGCAAGATGAATTCTTTCTGACAGAATTTCCAAGCCTTGCCTGGCTCAGCCAGTACTTGCTCAACAAAAGAACATTAAGACCTTTGCCAGAAACAATCCTAGTCTCTCAGCTGAAAGAACAAGATTGTTTGCAGGCAAGTCCTGTATCAAAAATATGTAGACAAGAAGGAGCAAGATGAGAAATGCAATTTGCATAGCATGAATAATTAAGACTGCACAATCAATAGCAAGTGCTGAGGACTGTGGGACACTTGTCATGCAACTCCAGTCATTTGCATTGCAATATGTTCTGTTTCATTAATGACAAACTACATTAGTTTCTCAGTACCACAAAAATGTGTAACCCACTCAGTCCAAAAAGGGAAGTATTTCAACAATATTGCTCTGACTAGTTTTTCTATTACAGATCACATCTGACCACTATTTTAAAAGCTTCTACAACTAGAAAGAAAACTTAGCATATGCACACCTTGAGCATACCCGCAGATTTTAGTTACTGAAATCATGCTCCTTCCTTCCCTTCTGCTGTCAGAGATAACCAGATTCAGTTCACATTAACAAACTTAGCAACCAAATGCATTACTTTCGGGAGCCACAATGAAGGCTACAGAGATGTCTGTGTGCCCCACTGACAAAACCAGAAGATCCCACAGGCCCATGCATCCATCAGACAATCCCAATGCACTGCGTGTGGCATACCTGGACGGAGGGCCAGGACTCTTCTGCTGGGGTCCATGACCTGGGCTTACCAGAAGAGCCCCTTGGGCTGAAAGCACAGAGCATGCACTAAAGCATCACAGCATCTCTCTGGCACTTACGCTGCACATATTAGGAGCACCTCAGGCAAAAAGCAGCCATGGAGTTGTGCTAAAATCCGCTATGTACAAGTGGCATGCTGCAGGAGCATAATAAGAGAGTCATGAGAGCAAATTTCTAACCCACAGTAAGAGAATAAACAGATCTTCAGAAAGTCTTTCGGATCCAAAGATAACTCAGCAAGTCTGGCAGCTAGATAGAAAGCTTTACTAAGTTTTGAGCAAACTATCTGGAGTCATTGAGCAAACTGGGAGACCCACATAACATCTTACAATTACTTAGCAGTGTAAAAGAGCATTTTAGGAAAAAAATTACAACCATAACAGATAAAAATCAATATTTAAAATGATCAACATATTTCTCAAAGCATGATCTGGAAATCCAGGACACAGTAAGACTGATGTAAGAACACATCTACAAGGTTATGGAAGCCCATAAGAAAGCCTCTACTCTTACCTGCTGTTGCATTTTACTTCAAAACCATTGCCTTTGCTACCTGAAGCAGTGCTTGAATTGCTATTGTCTCAGAAAGTTAAGATTAAGTTTAAGCTCTGAAGTGCTAAAATAACTTCAGAACTTTGCAGCATATGACTGCCAAAAAAAGGTCCCTTCAATATCAGTAAAGTTTTACGGAAAGATTTATTACTTTTATTTTTACTCTTCTTAATCTAGACTGTGTCCCAACAGCATGTTTCTGCAGAAAGTACAGCTTACCAGAAAATAAAATACAATCTCAACACTTCTGGTTGGTATCTTATCCTATGTTTTTGCCTGTAGGTCAAGTTATCCTGTTTCCTAGCCCAACAGTACCCAGACATTCTCACATATGTCGCTCAGTGAGTTGATCAAGTTAAAGATGCACAAAGATAAAAATATAAAGCAAGGTCAGATACAAGCATCTCATGCGATAACACAGATGAAAGCACTCCGCTACAAACATGTTGGCAAATTTTACATCAACACCAGGGTGACTGCTTTCATCTCACCTGTTTTTATTAAATTCTAGCAGTTCAAGTGGCAGTGTCACAGGTACAGAAAAGGAAGGGAGCAGCACTGAGCTCTGGAAGAGGCTTCCATGCCCTAACGGGGCACAGATGGGCCTGGGACGGCAAGGTGTGAGAAAGGGGAGCGCAATTCGCCCTGCCCCAGCTGCCCGCAGCCCCTCCGCTGTGCCCACGCAGGGGGAGCAGAGCCACGGTGCTCAGCCCTCTGGGGTTAAGCGTGGCACCGAGACAGCTGAACCGTCACCACCCTTCACGGCCAGTCCCCAGCATGAAGACTCAGCAAAAGCTCAATGTCCACGGCTCGTGCATGGCACAGCACCACACGGCGAGAGCAAACAATGGTTGTCTTCTAGTGAGAAATCTGTCAGTACATCTAAAGATATCCTGAAAAGTATCAAAGTATTTAAACACTGCTTGCTGCTCTGTCCCCTGCCTCCAGTGGAGGTAGGTAGAGACCTTCCCAAGGTGCCCTTCACGGGGTGCAGCCCACCAGCCTCAGGCCCCCCAAGGCTGCCCCCGGGGACCAGCATGCCAGGGGCCGATGGGACGGGGAGCCTTGCTCTTCTCCCTGTGCCCCGTGTTGCAGGGCTCCCACACCTTTCCAGGGAAGGACGACCCTGGAAGTCCCATAACTCCCATTTTAAAGTATAAAGGTATCAGCTCTGCTGGTCTCCTCCATCAAGCTGCAACAAGTGAGTGAGTTGGCCTTCCCCTTCGCCCGGGGCAATTCACATGCACGCCTGCCGCCGCTCCAATTGCGCAGCCAGGCTCCCCCAGCACGCCTGGAGACTTGTCAAGTTGTTACGGAGACGACACAGCTCCCCTTTTTAACAGCAGCAATCCCAAGCGGCATTTCTGAATAGCAACAACTCCTTCCGAGGGTGCCTGCTCCTTCAGCTCTACTAAGAACGCACAAATTTAGGAAAAAAAAAAATCTCAGTCTCTTCCAGACAGTCTTCCATTTGCTAAAAAAACCTTGGTCTCTGCAACACTGCTTATTTTCTTGTAAATTTTAAGAATCAAACTGATTTTTAAAAGCCCTAAGAGCTGGTCTCTAACTTCACACATATCTGGGAAATTAGCAGGATGATACTTCACGGTAATTTCTGGGAACATCTGTGTTGTAGTAATTATTTGATTTCCCTGATGAGCCTGATTTAGTTTGTTGTTCCATGCCCCAGTACTTTCTCTAAAAATCAATGCAAAAAATGTTATACATCTCTTTCCCATGACAAAGTTAAATTTAATGCTTATTAGATGTTATTTGGAACAAGGAAAAGAAGGAAAAGTTAAAGATTTACTGATTTGTAAAAATATATTTAAAGTCAACAAGGGTGCCATGTGCCATCCAGGCCATACAAAATCCAAGTGGTCTTTCCATGTGTTACTTGATTAGTAATACAGTCATAAAATATTGCTGTGAATTGATTTTGATTATTTTACTACGTCTATATTTTAGAGAACTTTGTCAATAGAGGTGTAATTTCATCCTGCTTTTGCACTGTCTTTATCCTTCTACACCAACTTTCATTAAGCCAGATGGATTGATTAAACTAGAAACCAGGCATTTCCCATCTCCAGGCTACAGTGCTCACAACATAATTTTGGCAAGTGATCCAAGCATGTATCCCTCAGTACGGGGCAATCATTAAATCAATACTTATAAAGTATACCAAGGTTCACCAAGGAACCTTAGTAGCTTAATTTGCACCACACACTGAGCAGAGTTTCCTGCAGCAGTATAAGCACTAAAATTCAAATGATTTTTTTTTTTTTTTTTTTTTTGAAACTGTGTTGAGCTACGAGGTCAGTATCAGAATTTGGCACGACCTTCATTAGTGAATGGCATCATAATGCCTGCTTGAGTGCTCACAAGTAACACCAAACCATAAAAATATCTGCTCACTTTTGGTCCAGACCTTAGCTTTTGCTAGAGGTAGCCAAGTTTCTTCTAGACATGCTGAGGGAGCAGACTCAACAGGATGCAAGGACCAAGCAGCCCAGGATGCTCATTTCTGTTTTTTATATTAAAAGCAATGCATGAACTACATCCATTCAATTCTTTCAGCTGGAGCTTTGGGGAAAAAGGGAAGAAGGATGCAAGGCAGGATCAGTCTGCTCTTGCAATGATAGAAGCCAGCTAGTTCTGCTGGCACAGACAGCAGGCACAACACACAGGCAATTACTAGAGCTCAGACATCAGCAATAATTTCAACACCTTTAAAATTCCTATCTTCAGAACACCTCCCAAGGAGTACCGACCCCCAGCACAGACCAGTGCTGTCCTCCCTGGCTGAAGGAAAGCTTGCAACCATCCCATTTGTACAGAGGATTCCTTAACAGAGAAAATCGCCATTCAACCAGCTGAGAGAAAGTAATTAGTTTTTGATTTAACAGAATAATTCCATTTAGTTATGGACAACATATGTACATTTAGCTATTTCCCCAAATACCTGTAGTTTCATAACCAAATTACTTACTCTTATAAACTCCTTTCCCTTGCTGCTGTGGGAACAAATGGCACAAATCAAAGAGGCAATGCTGTAATAACAGATGTAAGACATCCAAGCTCTTGTATAGCCAGATTAATGAATAAACCAAAAAAAAAAGGGGGGGGAGGGTTTATTCCCCTCTTTTAAGACAACATGATCTTATGGGTTATTTTTATGAAGACTGAAAAAGACCAATTTTCCAAAAGGGGTCCAAAATTAAGCATGCTCACAATGTAGCAGGATGGATTAAACAAGTAAAAGGTGAAGTTCCTTACAGCAAATAATGATTCAGCTGATTGGTGCATTATTTCTGCACAAAACCAGACAGTTTCTGCACTTGGAAATTTAATACCAAGACGTATCCACAGAATTATTTATTGTGAAATATCTCATCTGCAGTTTACAAAGCTTTTGAGCAGCCTTGGAAAACTCTCATCAACTCATAGTCAAATCATGTCATTATATAAATAACTCCTCACTGTAGCCGGATCCAAAGCAGTGACTGTCTAGAAGAATCAACTCCTTTCACCCACCATGTGTATACTCTAAGGAAAGGAATCTACAAAGCGATTTATATATACCTTGCACAACTTGGTTAGGGAAACCTCCAGAAATATTCATTCAGTTTTCAAAAGAAAGCAACACATTTGAAAGTTCAGAAAATCCTAATATTATATGACTTCTGATCTCCAGTCAAAAGAAAGAACCACAGGGAAACAAAAAGTTTGTAGGTTTAACGTTTCTTTTCTTTAACCCAAATCAGTCTAGGTAAAATATATGGCTACCTTTCAGGCGCATGAGTTTGTCTGCATCTTCCACCTATTCTAGTTTTGCTCTAATGGCCTTCAGAGCATCACAGCTAGAACAGAACTGTGACTAAAATGTTTCATCTGCTTCTAAGCTGGAAGTTTAAGTCCATGTGTGAAATTCTTTAAAGAGTATACATAAGGTCTCCTCTTATTCCTCTAAACAGGCATATGTAAAAACATAGCCGAAAACACTGCATAAAAGAAAGGATACCAGGCTGACATTAAAGGGAGAAAAACTACTTGCTGGAACTGAGAAAATGCAATGGCATATAACAACTGTTTGCATTAAAGAGACTTTGTGCTGGGTCGGAAGTTACCTTTCCCATTTCCTTTTGCTTGTTTAGATAAAGCCCTCTGTGAAAAGGGTATTGAACATCCTCATCTTTATCTGGTGTCTGTGGTGCTGAGTCTTAGAAATACTTTCAAAGAAAGCTAATGTCATTCTGTAGTTTTACACCTCACAGCAGTATCACAGTTTATAAAACCTGTGCAATGTACAGATATATAAACAAATACAAATATATGTTTTATATAAAAATCTTATTACTCAAACCTTCAGCATGCTGAACTTTCAGTCCTGTGCTCACTGTAAATAAGGCTTTTCAGTTATGGAAACTGTGCTTGAAAAATGCTGCAGCTACAGATGCCCTATCCAAACAAAAAGAAATCAAAGATCATTCGCATTCATCAGACCCTAACCAGAGTGATCTTTATTTTGCATATCCAGCCACCAAAAAAGTTTCACTTTTAAGACTTCTTGATGTCAAAAAATAATCACTAAGCAAGTGAAGTCTTCATTTTCTTGGATTAATTGAATAAGCATAATATTGAGGAACAACAGGAATGTTAAGTTGCCATCCACAGTTACATGAAGAATTTCATATTCCAAAGCTTCAAATCCTGCTAGCTATTCCTGGAGTGCACCACTGCAGGTCAGCGTCATGAGACTGAACAAAAACATACAGCATGATCAGAACGAGCAAGAGTATGAAGTGACTGTCTTATACAAGAACATGAGAATCAGTGGCACTGACATTTCCTTTTACAGCCACATACATGTTCAGGTCTTTCAAGATAAAGCAATTAAGTTTTAAACCCAAAACAGAAAACCAGGCTGAGAAGAATTTTTTCCCCTCTCTAATTAAGCTATTTTCTATTGTCTCAAACTTCAGAGCCCCATTTGCACCCAAAATATGGCTTTGGGCCAAACTGTGGCCCAAAGCATCTTAAGACAATTGTCACTGAAGACAACTAAAGAGAGGAACAAGACACATGTACATGTAGTATACTTAATTAAGTATATCATTTTCTCACCACCAAGAAGTTGGAACCATTATTCCAAAATAAAACCCCAGATGAAGTCCCATTATAATCAAAAGACAAGCAATATGTGCAACTTATTCTCTGTTATAAGCAATCAAGTGTAAGTCAAAAAAACACACACTATCAGCCTCAAAATTTAGACATGATTCTTTTGCTTTTTCTTTCATAATGAAAAACAGTTCTATAAATAAAATTGTCTATCTTTAATCAAGAAAATACAGCATAGCCTAACCACATCTATTATCAGACATTATTCCTGCTTTCTAAAAAAATTTTCAGAACATGCCAATGCCAAGAATTGCCAAAAATCTTTCCAGACTGCACTGGTCCACTTCAGACCTGACTACACATGTGCTTTTCACACCCACATCGAAGCAGGAAGTCTATGGAAGTCCTTCCCCAGAACCCTACTGGAAAGTAGCAATAATTAAGTGACCTTGGAGAGCCTGGTAGCAGATGCTTTGAAACACCAAGTGGCAAGGAAAGTGGAAGGGTAGCACTTGTACAAGGCACACCAGCTCCTGAGCTTACCCATGACTCCTACACCCTGCCTCGAGGGTTGCAGTCTTCAAGCTACCATAGCTCAGTTCTATACAACTGGAGCCAGCAGGTCAAGTTGCAGTTAGTCGTGCTTGGGACAGAGAAACTGCTCGAAAAGCACATACAACATCAGTTTGGAATTCAGGGCCCAAATAAAGCGAATGATGAGAGAGTATTTTAGGACGGTCACCTTTACTATTGCTACTCAAACCTTGGACTTCGAAGCAGTTATGGATCAGCCTTATCCATTCCCACCCAATCCACACTCTACTTTAAGGTGCCTGCTCAGAGACAGAAGCTTGTCAATGATCACCAGATTTCCCATTTAATAATCACTGCCAGGACCCCAAAGAGTACATAACCCCTCAGCTAGGGAAGGCACTTGTAAATCATATATCATAGCCTAACTTTGGCCTTCTGGCTCACCAAAACCAATCCACATGTTCATCTTGTGTATTGACTCATCTGTATCTCATGTTCATCTTACCTGTGGTTGCCTTATCCCTTACTCAGAGGGAAAAGCATTCATTAACTAAGTTTCAGTTAGTGTCACTTTGGAACACAGTACACATCAACTTAGTTTTATAACTTCCCATCATCTTTTCTTTGTTTTCAATACAGTCAACAAAATCTCTAATGCTGTTATTTTTTTCCTTCAGTTTCATTCAATAAGTTTAAATTGAGTGTAATTCAAATTAAGTGTAATTGTTTAATAAGATAACTGGAAACTAATATCAAACTTTAGGGCAAGGGAAGACTCCTAATCTCAAAGAATTTTTTCCTGTTTCTTAACAGCCAACACACACAGCAAGTCAAGTAAGGACAGTTTCAGAAACTAATCCTGATAGTAGAGGTAGGGAGGGAAAAGTGAGAGTCCATACCCCTAACCACTTAAATGCACTGAAACATATTCCGTCTTTGTGAAGGATTTGGCCCCAACAGCCCTGGCGTATTTGTACATCAAATGCTTTTCAAATCCTTCTCCCACAGCAGGAAGTTAAAAAGGTAGGTCCTAGCCTTAATTTGGTAAGTCATGTCATTTTTAATGTGAAAGGGGAGTTTATTTTTTTATTATTATTATTTTACATCTATTATCTGCAGCTTCTTTTATAGATAAAATTGGAAACCAATGTTATCATGAACAAACACCATTAAACTGAAACTTCCTCATCTAAGATTCAGAAAGCCTTTCTATAATCTTTAACTCCACTGCTGTCAATCAAAAAACCTCATTACACAGGAAACTGAAGGCAAATAATCTTGTATAACAAGTTTTTGATTGACAGAAGGTTTGTGAAACATGACTGTAACATCCCAAAGGTTTCTGACTGAAGCAGTAAATGGGTGAATTGTGTCATTTACAAATTTGAAGTTAATACTACAATGACAAAGCAATCAATTCTGTATTTCTTAAAGAAACCAATATGCAACATTATTTTTGTAATTATTGGATTTTCGTCCCAATTGCTGGCCTACAGCAATTTAACCAAAACCACATGCAACTCTTCAGTTAGGCTCATGGCTCTGTGTGTGCATATGCATGCATGTATGTGTGTGTGTGTATACATATATATTTTTTTAATGCAAACAGTATGCTTAGGTCACAAAGAAGTTAAGCATTTATAAGCCAACAATGCATCATCAAGTTTCTACACTGTACTTAAAGCCACCTGATCCCTGTGGTTGCAGGGTTCCTCAAACCTCGAGAGAACAGTAAAGCTGTACTCATTGTTAGAGCCTTATTTTAATCAGTTCAGCACAGATCACCTGACCTTATATAAAATCCGCCATGACTATCTGTATGGGTGAAACTACAGACTAGGGGATTTCCTATGGTTTACTGTACTGATAGCAACAGCTCACTGCATGATGAACAAAGGTAAAACCTGAATCATGCAGGTACTTAACATACCTCTTGCAGCTACAGCATTAGCCACCAAAACTTAACAGCTTTAACAACTGTTCACTATTCTTCCTTTCCTCCTACACTCAGTGAGCATATGCGGCATACGGGTTTCATGGGCAAGAAGTCAAACGAGATAACATTCGGCAAGTTCTGGCAAATATTTCCACTCATACCATTCCTCTTACTAAACAGGATAATTTTTGAACCCAGCACTTTATGGGAGAAGCTCAGAGTCAAGTTTTATTTCTAATGGCTTCTACTTCAACTTTTAAGTTTTTACATAGCATTTCTTTATGTCTTACTCCAGTAAAACTTACTGCTTGTACTGTGACAGGATGTGCTGCACAGATGAGAATAGAGAACTGCCCAGGACAGCATCCAGCTTCCAGCCTTGACACCAGGGCGGCTGTATGAAAACCTTGTGGGTTTGAAGCATTGCAAGAATTAATAGTCTCCAGGAGTTTTGACATGATGACATACAAGATTCTTTGTTTTTAATGAGGTCATCCCATTCTCAAGACAGACGATGATTATTTTTAGACTTTGGCATAAAAAAATTCTATCACTTTTTCAGAAAGTAATTTTCTAGGACTGTAGCAATCTACTCTTTACAAAAGCTTTTATGAAATAGACTCCTACACATTTATTACTCAATATTCTGAACCAGCCCTCAAAAACACTGGAGCTATTTGTCTCTATAGTAACTTGATTTTCCCTCAGAGCATCTTCTCAGCATAGACAAATTACCTTTGCAGGCTGGAGGAGTGGCAGCCAAGAGCCCCTTGCTTACATATCACTGGCAAAGCCTTCCCCACCCAGACACTACACCCCCACGTGCTGCCGAAGGCTCCCTGGAGTCTCACTCCAGCTGCAGTCTTGGGAGAAGGTGGTGAGCACCAGCTCCTCCCTGACAACCAGTTTCCACAGAAGTGACATGCCAGGCAGGGCTGGGGCCAGATGCCGTCCTCAATCACACCCCAAACTCAGCAATCGCAATGGAGTTCAAAGAGGGAGATCCTCTCCACTCCAAGAGGAATTCTGAAGTCTAGATCACTTATTTTATCAAAATATCCCTTCTAATGGAAAGGAGATCCTTCTCACAAGCTTTTAAAGTCCTCATGTCATTTTTGGTAGCCATCTTGGGGAAACATCAGAGTACCACTGAATCTTAAGAGAATGAATGGTAGCCAAGTCACAAGTCCAGCAACGCATTTGTCATCCCTCTAAAGCTTTTAGAGATGGTGTCAGGAGATGAAGCGCTATAGAGATGAGATCCCTAACCCCCCCAAAACTTACGCAGCTTTTAGTGAGGGCCTAAAGGAAAGCAAGGCCAACATAACAATTACAGATGTAAATTCACCTAGAGTAGAAAGGAGTAATTCAAAAGTACCATAAGCAGATACAAACTGTGAATAGGAAGGTGCATCCCAGGTAACAGACACCTTTAAGAAGCAACCACGAAATTTAAGAGCTCCTTCACTATACCCCAAGGAATTTGACAATACATTCTGAAGACTTAGAAGCCAGACATTACTCTAAGATCCACACACAGGAATAGCCCTAAATTTCTAGTAGCCCAAAAGAGATGCCATTTCAATGGCTGTCGATGTGTAAGGCTTTGCAGCCCAGTCCTATTATTGCTGGGATGAAGGGTAAACTGGAACAGAACTACACCCCTTACTGTAAGAATGGGGTTAAGCCTGACAAAAACAGCTTATTTTAAAGTAGTTGCTCTACACAAAATAAATATGCTTAAGTTACAATCTGTAAATCATCAGTGGAGATTTACAGGTTGTAAATGTAAAGAAATACTAAAAAACAAAAGAGCATCCCAAGCAACTCAGACTGCAGGGCCGTCTTCTCTGCGAAACTGGTTTCCTCTGGTGCCCCAGTGACTGAACATCTCCCTAACCTCCCAAAGAGATTTCTTCCATTCTGCATCTTCTTCCAGCCCCTGAGCTTCCAATGCACTGGGACACCTCTGGATAAGCAAGCCCAGCACTGAGCCTCAGAGCTCATCTTCTCAACTATCTTAATTTAAAACAGTTTTATTGGCTCCCAAGAATTCTCAGTGATGGGACTGGAGTTCTCTACTGCTCTCTGGCCAAGACATGAGAATAACCCAAGGCAACTCATACAGATGATCTTGAATTGTATGTAATTTGCCATTTTAGAGCCTCCTGCCTTTAACATTTCTTTTGCATGAGTAGGTAACTTTTAAATTTTTCTTTTTCCACAGAAATCACTGTCATGTGCTGCCCAGGTAGATGCTACACAAAGCAGTCAGGTGATACTCAGGATGTCTGAAACCAGGCAACAGCCTGTACTTCAAGCATTCCAAACCTTGATATAGAAGAATTCAACTGGCTAAACCTAAGCACTTTTCCTTTGTTTTAAACTTTTGGAGAAAATACAGAATCTTACTATTTCTTATCCCTTCACAGGGGAAAAATTAGACACACTGAAGCAAATACATTTCTATTACTCAAACTCACACACAGATTCACAGAAACACTGAGTTATATAGCACACTATTTAACACCCCACCAGCTTCAATGATCGTGTCTAGTACCCATCAGTAACATTTAGGAGTTGCTTGCTTTTTCCATCTATTTTTAAAGACTTCTCTGTTTACGAGCTCTACTTTGCACAGAGTGACAGTCTATTTGGCCATTTGTTTCTTTTCAGGACAGATCAGTTTGCCTCTGGAAGCAAAGAACTAAGCTATTTGTAAGGAAAAGACTATCAAAAACCACTTACAGATTTTAGATCATTCACAGAGGTTAATGAACTCACTCTGCTAGCAGGAGAGAGGCAGGAGGTCAGTCATACCTTCTTAATCACTCAATGCAAAATTCCTGAGATAGTTCAAGGTTAAAAAGTCAGGAAATGGGAGTTAAGGCTTCTCACAACATTAACTTGCCTGCCAGTCATTACACCCTGCATGCTCTCCAGAATAGATTAAGCAGAAACAAAATAAAAGTAAGGTACAACTTGATGTGAAAAGCGCAACACTACCAAAATAAAAGCATTCAGCAGATGGAATTTATCCACGCAAGTCTAAGGTTTCATTCAAATGTTCTCAACTTTAAAGGGCTGACGTTGTTTAAGTTTGCTTTCAGTTCTTCTAGGATCAGAAGCAGTCTGTCACCTGTATAGCCTGAATAAATCAACTAAGATCAAGTCAGATCTCTTTCCTCACTCAGAGCAGTAAGACTGCTCTGGAATAAGAGGACTCTTCACGGTAAGGGAAAAATTGTGTACCAAACACCCAGACTGAGTAGTTAGACCAGTTTCTTGACATATTTGGGAGATTAGGAACTGGAAGGTTTCTCTCTGTTCTTGCAGGCTGCACTTTTACTTCTTTGAAAGGCTATCTATAGAGTGTGGGTGGCAATAGTTTGCACTGGCAAGATGCCTCAAGATAAAGAGGTCTACAGGACAGACTTTTTCCTCTGTAATACAGTGGCACAGCTCCTATAGCAAGGAACCAGCAGCTCCTGTAAGACAGACAAATATTTTGAGATTTTGGCAATGAGAAACATATTGAATGATTGCTCTACATTGATGTTCAGGAACATACTCATTACCATACAGACAGTAAAGACAGAAAGCACTCGATTCAATCAGTGGCAGCAGAGCGTGCATTGGGCTGACCATTCGGAGGTCTCTAAAGAGGAATTACTCATGGTTCACACTGCAGTCTGACTTCAGCAGGCACTGCGAATTTTCACTTTGCACAGGATCTACAGCAATTAAACAATATACCACCCCTTTGAGAAGCAGTGGATGCTGCCATATTTCTAACAGCACGTTCCATTTCTAGCTTGGAAAAGGAAAAAAACAGTCTGATGAGAAAACACATGATGTTATAAGTGAAAGAGAGAGAAAACAGACAACTCTAGGATGGCATCACTGAACTCACTTAGACTCCCTATTCTATCCAACATACAAACCAAGAGTTATTAGTCTAGAAACATACTTGGAAGGGGGCAAGGGAAGCACAGGAGACTTGTTTTTACATGCATATAGTTTGTATGCTGCTCCCTGATTTACCTCCTACTAGCACTGGGCTAATTGCTGACTGGTGTCTCTGTACAGTAGTTTCAGTAGGACTGCCTGCTTGGCATATTTTCACATTATAAACTCCACTTTTATTACTGAGTTATATAGCTATTTATGTTCCTGATCCCAACAGCAATGTTAGCAAGCTCTTTGTTCTAACAGGAGCATCACTTGCAAATTGTACCCTAGGCAGGTAGCAGAGCATCATCAGTCTTTCCTGTTCTCTGCCCTAAAACAGTTCTGTTGCAGCTGCCTTGCTTTTACTCAGGGCCTAGAACAGTTCTGGAAACATTATTTCACTGCTCTTTGATGTGACAGCAATTTGTCTGTCAAGGCTCAAATCTTGTCCAGATAGGATCAAATTCAGCTACATAAAGATGGCTTAAATTCTTACATAAAGAATTAGAGGAGGACACGGCCCCTTTAATGCCTATGCAATCTCAGCACTACTAAGTAAGAACAGGAATATTTCTGGCTGCCTGCCAGTAAGCATCAGAGAACCTGGTCAAGATGATCTTGGAGCAGTGAAGAACACAGAAGAACAAAAATCCATCTAATTGTAAAGCAATTGTGACTTAAAGAGACAGAACATCTATTTAAGCATAAGAATTGCTCTGCAAATTATAAATCATGCCATACCCTTCAAGATGAGCAAACTATTCCTAACAAAATAGGTCTGTTCCCAACAGACCTATATAAACAGTTCCTAGGAGCATCACTGCATGGTTTCTTCTGTGATTTTTTTAAGCTAAAAGTTAACTTTAAAAACTCACCATTAACAGAAATGATCATGTACATACATGGGGGAGACACTCATTTAACCATATCAGAATAACTGGGGAAAAATCTCCCCTGTGAAAAAAAAAATCTTTTAAACAACATTAAGGTCTTGAACTGAGTATTGCTCATCTTACACACATGCACGCATTCAAGCACTCGAGTACCACCCCCAGCCTTAGCTTCCAAAATTTCTCACCCTCTAAGCCCAAGGACTAGCTGTAATCACACTTCCCCAGCCTGTCAGCCTAGGACCCCAACAACAGGCTGAGCTAATATGATCGCAAGCAGTAACACTGAGATCCTAGAACCACAGATTCTACACAGATTCCACAGAACCTGTGCTCCACAACGTTTTTAAACTGCTTTCACAGAGGGAAAGTTTATTTTAATCAAGACATGCCTAAACACACACCTCCTGAGATCCCACGTGGAAGGGAAGATACTAACTGGAGTTAGAATCACCTAAAAAACGCCACCACAACCCTGCTATGGCAGTCCTCTGGCTTTGCTGCTCAGAATTGAAAAGAACATTTTTAAATGAAGGCATGGCAACTCACTTCTGCTCAGAAAAGCAGAAAACTTAAGTTACATAGCACTTAGCTCATTGCTATGCAACAACTGCTAAAGCACATTATATGGAGCTGGAATTCACAATATCAGCATTATTTCTCTGCTATTACTGTTGATGCAACACCATCTTGACTCCTAAAAAGTCAGGCTGTATTAAAATAATAAGTATAGAAGTATAGAATAAGTATAATAAGTATAAAGTATAATATATAAAAAGTAATATATATATTATATATAATATATATATTAAAAGTATAATATATATAAAGTATAACAAGTATATAAGTATAAAATAATAAGTATAGAAGTATAGAATATTCAGCCAGGGAAGTAGGCATGGAATGTGGCTATGGAGGATCCTCTTTTACCCCTCCTGGGAAACCCGCATGCTCGATCACCTCTCTGAAATGCCTGTACACCAATGCACGCAGCTTGGGGAACAAACAGGAAGAACTAGAGATATGTGTGCGGTCGCAGGGCCATGATCTCATTGCCATTACAGAGACATGGTGGGATAGCTCGCATGACTGGAGTGCTGTCATGGATGGCTACGTGCTTTTTAGGAAAGACAGGCCAGGAAAGCGAGGTGGTGGAGCTGCTCTTTATGTGAGAGAGCAACTGGAATGTATTGAGCTGTGCCTAGGGGTGGATGAAGAGCGAGTCGAGAGCTTATGGGTAAGGATCAAAGGGCAGGCTGCATGGGTGACACTGTTGTGGGTGTTTACTACAGGCCACCTGATCAGGAAGAGGAAGTCGATGAGGCCTTCTACAGACAGCTGGAAGTAGCCTCACGATCCCAGGCCCTGGTTCTCATGGGGGACTTCAACCACCCCGATATCTGCTGGAAAGACAACACAGCTAGGCACAAACAGTCCTGGAGGTTCCTGCAGAGCATTGGTGACAACTTCTTGACACGGGCGGTGGAGAAGCCAACAAGGAGAGGTGTGCTGCTGGACCTCATACTAACAAACAAAGAAGGACTGGTGGAAGATGTGAAGGTCGGGGGCTGCCTTGGCTGCAGTGACCATGAGATGGTGGAGTTCAGGATCCTGCAAGGAGGAGGCAGGGCACCAAGTAGGATCGCAACCCTGGAGTTCAGGAGAGCAAACTTTGGCCTCTTCAGGGACCTACTTGGAGGAATCCCATGGGTGAGGGCCCTAGAAGGAAGGAGTGTTCAAGAGAGCTGGTTAGTATTCAAACATCACCTCCTCCAGGCTCAAGAGCAGTGCATCCC